>NC_134353.1:243370051-243681956 GCF_048569485.1 Anomaloglossus baeobatrachus
CTAGCTACGCCACTGCCTATAGTCCATGTATAATGTAACACCATTAGTCCGCCATATAATATAATGCAGCCCCCATAGTTCTGCATGTATTATAATACAGCCTCCATAGTCCTATATGTATTATAATGCAGTCCCCATAGTCCTTCATATTGTATTATTCACCCCATAGTCCGCCATCTATTATAATGCAGCCCCATAATCCATGTATAAGGTAACCCAATTAGTCCTCCTTATAATGCAGCCCCCATAGTTCTATATGTAATATAATGCAGCTGCATAATCCTTCATATCATATTATGTATCCCCATAGTCCTCCATGTATAATCTACTCTCATAGGCCTCTGGCCACCATGTACTCACTGATTTAAAAAAAACAAAACAAAAAACAAGTACTCACCTCTCCTCTCATCGTTCCCCGCTGCTCTGGTCAGGGCATCCTCCCGTGTTGCGCTCTGCATGTCTCAGTAACCACTAAGCAAACTGGTCATGCCCACTAACCTGGAAGGAGCCCACATATTCTAGGCTCAACCATCTCAGCAAAGCAAGCACGCAGTAGTGACTTCACTGCGCTCTGCTGTGCTGAGACATCGAGCACAGGCACAAGGGGAGAATGATGAAGGATGTAGCGGAGTGCTCCTCTTAGTTTGCACTGTTAAACTCTGACAGCTTGATCAAACGCGCTTTGGCAGGGATCACGCCATTCCCCACCACCATCAGCAGCCCCATGTTGCGATCATGGGGTGTCAATAGGTTGTCATGACAGTGTGAGGTCAACTGATCACCATTGTCGCTGTCATGACTCACTTCCTGTGAATGCTGGTGTGACGCCCTGGACTAGCCAGGTAGTCACAGATAGCGCCCCACATAACACCAGTCCCACATTAGGTAACTTCAGCCAAACACATAAACTCTAGTCACCTCCCTCAGAGCTTAATGGACACACCAGGGGGCGGAGCCAGGCAGATGGCACACCCACCGAGGAGTTTAGAGGGCCTGAGGCAGGAAAACACAAACAGTTTAGTCTGAAGTTCAAGTCTAGCAGCAGGCCTGTGCACAGGTCTGCAGCAGAAACTGACAGGTGCCAGGGTCGTAGCCCTGGTACCTTGGCTAGGAGGCACACGGTGGCCTAGCCTGCAGGAGCCGGGAAGACGGCCAGTTGGAACTGTGGTGGACCGAGACAGGGTAGTGGCCCGCCGGTACCGACCCGGGGAACGGACTGGAAACCAGGGCACACAGGGGGGTACTCAGACCCTGAAATGAGGTCCAGAAGCCACTGGACCGAGTTAATTCGCTGATTGAGGTCTGGACTATAGGTCCTTTCCCACCCAAGTCCCGACTGAAGACAACAGCCCAGCGAGGGGGATAGAAAGCCACCGCACAGGCAGAGAGATCCCACGGGTCAGCGTCTGCAGGCAAACAGGCTTTCCCGACACACATACCGCCGGGGAGCGGACTCCCGTCGCTGAAGCGAAGGCAGTCTACATACACTCTACACTGTGCAGGAGAAAGGCAAAGAGCACCAAACCGGGTGGGGGACCAGACGCAGCCGGCTGCGGGCACCGACCACCATCAACTTTGTTTACCAGAGACTTGTGTGTGTCAATCACAGTGAGTACCACAGTGCATCCGGCCGCGCACCGCCCTGCACCGCCAAGCTTCCCCCAACGGGTCTTGGGGCCATCATCCCTGCCCACAGAGGGGTTAACAGCTTGCTGCATAACCATCTCCCCCGGGTACCCCGTAACTGCAGCGGTGGTGTCTACACCTTCACCACATCCCGTGGGTGGCATCACGAACTCATACACGGCTTCGGCCGCACACCTTCCTACCACCCCCCTATGTATCGCCAGCATCCTTTCAGAGCGAAGTGACCCCGGGTCCGGAGGCACTTGAGCCACCCACCAGCGAGCCCGGATCCGAGCGGCTCAGCTGCGGCCGAGCCCGGGGCGGTACACTGGCAAAGTGCCAGCATTCACAGGAGATCAGAATTTCTGCTGTACAGAGGGATGCTGAAGCACTGCTCTGAGCAGCAGAAGTGATTAGCTAGTATAGGCATAAATTCCCCTAAGGGGACTAGTAAATTCAATAAAAAAAGTTTTTAAAAATATGAAATAAATCCCAAAAAAGCTAAAAGTTCAAATCATACCCATTGAAAATAAAACAAAATTAAAAGAAAAAAAAATACACATATTTGGTTTTTCCGAGTTCAGAAATGCCCGATCTATCAACATATAAAACCAATTAATCTGATCGGTAAATGCTAGAATTATGATTTGTTTTTTTTTGTCACTGCAACATTACAATAAAAGGAGGTAACATGCAATCAAAATATTGTATCTACTCAAAAATGGTATAATTAAAAACATCAACTCGAGACATCACTGAGCCCCAGATCCTGAAAAATGAGAATGCTATGGGTCTCGTAAAATGACGACAAAAGCTCAATTCTTTTTTTTCACAAATTTTTGATTTTCACCACTTAAATAAAAGTAAAACTATACATGTTTGGTATCTATGAACGCTTTCCGACCTGGGGAATGATACTGCAAGGCCAGGTTTACAATATGTTGAGCATGGTAAATAAAACCACCCCAAAACAATTGTGCAATGGTCCTTTTTTTTTGCAGTTTCACCGCACTTGGAACTTTTTTCCTTTTTTCCAGTACAATATGGGGCAGAATGAATGGTGTCATTCAAAAGTACAACTCAAAAAACAAGCCCTCAAGTGGCTATATTGACAGAAAATAAAAATGTTATGGCGCTTGGAAGAAGGGGAGGAAAAAAACTAAAATGAAAAAACAAAAATCACCGGGTGATAAAGGAGATAAAGAATACACAACAAAGTAAACCACATTAATATTACCATATATGTACAGTATATTCACATCTATCAATGTCGATACTGCATTTTTTAATATACAGACTATTTAAAAATGGCGATGTGATGGGGTCCTTCTCCCACAATTAACAGAGCGAGAGATGGCTATACAATCAATAAGCATTTATTCCAAGCAAAGCAAATGGTCCATAATATAACCCACAAAACCTGAGGGTAAAATTAGTAAAGAAATACGAATATAGTCCAGAAAGTGATAAATAAATGTCCAGGTCTCCCTGAGAAGCCACAGCTTCCCTCAGAGGTTCAATTTCTTCCTTCTCTCTTCAAGTTCCCAACAGACTGCTCATACCCCAGGTAAGCAAAGGGTTACTGGATTGCAGACCCACCTCCCCCCACACCTGGGGACAAACACTACAGGGAGTGATTATCAACAGACAATAGAATGTACACACGAGCAACACAAATAATGGACAGTGAACCAAGCTCAAACACTAAACCACACAAAATGGTACATAACCCACAATATCCCACCAATCAAAGGCGATATCCAAGGGTCAGGAGCACAGGTATGCGGACCACAAGAAAATAGCTGAACCCACACTATAGACATACAGACCATGGGAAAATGGCGATATACAAATATCAAATACACATGAACCTCAAATCACAAAGAATGATATACATAATAGCAGTAAAATATTGTAATTATAGCACATTAGTAAATTTATTACATATTTCACAGGCTTTGTAATGTAATACTACAACTGGTTTCATGAACAAATATATAATGCAGCAAATGTGTTCACAAGCAACACACATTTTGAGCGTCCAATGCGCAATCTCATACATAAAGTGTAACAACATTTCAAGATCGCATGCGCTGGACTCTGGATATTGCAGTTTATATATACAGATGGAGGTGGCTAGAGGTCGAATGTGTCCTTTCTTGTTTTAATAGATAGATAAATGAATAATTAAACCACCTGTACGATGGCAGGTAGTTTAGAAACGGCGCATTTATGTATACACTGTATATATCATTTGCATATTAACAGTCAATGCTATAAAATATGATGACAAATTTATAAATCCAATGCAGCAACTGTTGATAAAACCATACAATATATAAATGTATATCACTAATCAGGACACGCACTTGATAACCAAACATATACTGTAAGTAAAATGTGACAACTAATCCCACATGCCTGTGTTTTGTCAAGTATATGTCACTGAGATGACTATATAAAAAAAAAGTCTATATAATATTTCACCACAAGAGAGTAACATCATTGTTGGAATCCCTGCATTACATGAATTCACAATTTCTTCAGTGTAGGAGGAGAAAAAGGGGTTAAACCCGCGCAATCCGCCAAATAAGATGTAGAGATGTTGATAGTTTAATCACTCTTTTATTCCATAGGTCTACGCGTTTCAAGGTGCAGGGACCTCTTCCTCAGGACCAGAAAATCAACATTCATGAATTCACAATTTGAAACAACAATGCATCTAAAACGAGGAAAGTGAAAAAAAATGATAATGAAAAAATAGATACATATATATTTTACAATGTGAAAACAAAGAAAAAAAAAGGAGCGTATGATGTTAATTGAACCTTCATCATATTACTTTAATAGTTAGTTGTGCTGGCAAGGTGTACTTTGGAGTTTACATCCTGTATCAACAGGGTGTATTCCAAATATATAGTTGAAACCAGAAGCTTACATACACTATCTAAAAAGAAATCTGCATATTTTTCTCCCTATCTGACATGAAATCAGAATAAACCTTTCCTGTTTTAGGTCAATTAGGATTACCAAATAATTTATATTTGCCAAATACCAGAATAATGAGACAGAATGTTTTATGGCATTTTTTTTTTCTTTCTGCAAAGTCAAAAGTTTACATACACTAAGGCGGGCTTTACACGTTGCGACATCGCTACCGATATATCGTCGGGGGTCACATCGTTAGTGACAAATATCCGGCGCCGGTAGCGACATCGCAATGTGTAAATCCTAGGTGCGACGATGAACGAGCGCAAAAGCATAAAAAATCGCTGATCTGTGTCACGTCGTTCATTTCCATAATGTCATTACTGCTGCAGATACGATGTTGTTCCTCGTTCCTGCAGCACCACATATCGCTGTGTGTGAAGCCGCAGGAACAACAAACAGCTCCTTAACTGCGTCCACCGGCAGTGCGGAAGGGAGAAGGTGGGCGAGATGTTATGTCCCACTCATCTCCGCCCCTCCGCTTCTATTGGCCGGCCGCTTAGTGACGTCGTGGTGACGTCGCTGTGACGCCTAACGTACCCCCCCCTTGAAGGAGGGATTGTTCGGCAGTCACAGCGACATCGCCGACCAGGTATGTGCGTGTGAAGCTGCCGTAGCGATAATGTCGCTACGGCAGCAAGCACCAGATATCGCATGTACGACTGGAGCGAGTGCTATCGGGCTCGACATTGCTAGCAATTGCTAGCGATGTCGCAGCATGTAAAGGCCTAAGAGTCCAATGCCTTTAAACAATATGGGACAGCCCATATGATGATGTCATGTCTTTGGAAGCTTATAATAGGTTTACTGGCAACATCTGAGTTAATTAGAGACACACCTGTGGATGTATTTTAATGCACACTTGAAATACACTGCTTATTTGTGTAGCATCATGGGAAAGTCAAAATAAATCAGCAAAGATCTCAGGAAGAGAATTGTGGACTTTCACAAGTCTGGTTCTTTCTTGGGTGCAATTTCTAGGTGCCTCATCTGTACAAACAATTATATACAAGTAACAAAATTGGAATGTCCAGCCATCATACCGCTCAGGAATGGGACAGGTTCTGTGTACCAGAGATGAATGTGCTTTAGTCAGACATGTGCATAGCAACCCAAGAAGTAAAGCAAAAGACCTTGTGAAGATGCTGGCAGAAGCTGGTAAGATTATGTCATTATCCACAGTCAAATGACTACTGTATCAACAAGCGCTGAAAGGCTACTCTGTCAGGAAGAAGCTATTACTCCAAAAGAAACATAAGAAAGCCAGATTAATGTTTCCAACTGCACACAGGAACAAAGACCTTTATTTGTGGAGACATGGCCTCTGGTCTGACAAAACTAAAATTTAACTGTTTGGCCATAATAACTATCGTTATGTTTGGAGGAAAAAGAGAGAAGCCTTGAAGCCTCAGAACACCATCCCAACTGTGAAACATTTGGGTGGCAGTATCATGTTGTGGTGTTTTTTTTGCTGTAGGAGGGACTGGTACACTTCACAAAATAGATGGCATCATGAGGAAAGAAGATTATGTAGCAATACTGAAGCAATATCTCAAGACATCAGCCAGGAACTTAAAGCTTAGGTGGAAATGGGTCTTCCAAATGGTCAATGACCAGAAGCATACTGACAAACTGGTTACAAAGTGGCTTAAAGGGAACCTGTCACCAGTTTTATGGCCTATAAGCTGCGGCCACCACCAGTGGGCTCTTACATACAGCATTCTAATATGCTGTATATAAGAGCGCAGGCCGCTGTGAGAACATAAAAAAACACTTTACAATACTCACCTAAACCGGTTGCTGTGGTGCTGGTTGGCCCGGTGGGCGGTGCTGTACTCTGGGACTGGCGCCTCCTCTCTTGGCCATCTTGCTCCTCCATCTTCTGAAGCCTGTGTGCATGACGCGTCCACGTCATACACACTCGCCGGCACTGAGGTCTTGCGCAGTCGCACTACAATACTTTGATCTGCTTTGAGCAGGGCAGATCAAAGTGCGCCTGCGCAGGACCTCAGTGCCAGCGAGTGTGTATGACGTGGATTATTGCTTCATAATTCTGCAGTCCTGTCACACTATCTCCACAGAGATAAAAAATGTTGATACTTGGGGGCCTCCAACACACACACACACACACACACACACACATATATATATACAGTGTGTTCACCCATATCATATCCTGTCCACCGCCATTAACTTGAGAACAGTGGCAGCTATAGACATAGAAGTGCTGTCTAGGTATAGTAAAGTATCCATACGCTACGCAATGAAACCACCTATAGCGCCGCCTGGTGGAAAACAACGGAGGTAGCATTTTTATCTTGAAAACGGAACGTTTTTTTTATATATATATATATATATATATATATATATACATATATATATATATATATGTATATATATATATATATATATATACACACACACAGTTATACAGTACAGACCAAAAGTTTGGACACACCTTCTCATTCAAAGAGTTTTCTTTATTTTCACGACTCTTAAAATTGTAGATTCACATTGAAGGCATCAAAACTATGAATTAACACATGTGGAATGAAATACTTAACAAGAAAAGTGTGAAACAACTGAAAATATGTCTTATATTCTAGGTTCTTCAAAGTAGCCACCTTTTGCTTTGATTACTGCTTTGCCCATTCTTGGCATTCTCTTGATGAGCTTCAAGAGGTAGTCACCAGAAATGGTTTTCACTTCACAGGTGTGCCCTGTCAGGTTTAATAAGTGGGATCTGTTGCCTTATAAATGGGGTTGGGACCATCAGTTGTGTTGCGCAGAAGTCTGGTGGATACACCGCTGATAGTCCTACTTAATAGACTGTTAGAATTCGTATTATGGCAAGAATAAAGCAGCAAAGTAAAGAAAAACGAGTGGCCATCATTACTTTATAAATGAAGGTCAGTCAGTTTGAAAAATTGGGAAAACTTTGAAAATGTCCCAAATTGCAGTGGCAAAACCATCAAACGCTACAAAGAAACTGGCTCATATGAGGACCACCCCAGGAAAGGATGACCAAGAGTTACCTCTGCTGTGGAGCCTCAGAAATCGCAGGTTAACAGCAGCTCAGATTAGAGACCAGGTCAATGCCACACAAAGTTCTAGCAGCAGACACATCTGTAGAACAACTGTTAAGAGGAGACTGTGCAGCAGGCCTTCATGGTAAAATAGCTGCTAGGAAACCACTGCTAAGGACAGGCAACAAACAGAAGAGACTTGTTTGGGCTAAATATCATAAGGAATGGACATTAGACCAGTGCAAATCTGTGCTTTGGTCTGATGAGTCCAAATTTGAGATCTTTGGATCCAACCACCGTGTCTTTGTGCGACGCAGAAAAGGTGAACGGATGGACTCTACATGCCTAGTTGCAACCATGAAGCATGGAGGAGTTGGTGTGATGGTGTGTTTTTTTTTTCTGGTGACACTGTTGGGGATTTATTCAAAATTGAAGGCATACTGAACCAGCATGGTTACAACAGCATCTTGCAGCGGCATGCTATTCAATCCGGATTGCGTTTAGTTGGACAATCATTTATTTTTCAACAGGACAATGACCCCAAACACACCTCCAGGCTATGTAATGGCTATTTGACTAAGAAGGTCAGTGATGGGGTGGTGCGCCAGATGATTAGGCCTCCACAGTCATCAGACCTGAACCCAATCGAGATGCTTTGGGGTGAGCTGTCTGGGCCAGGTGCTGTCCAGCTTTTCATGTTCTTGACGCGCTCTTGGATGTCTACTTCTGTGATAGTGACTGGCTCTTGTTCTGGGTGGTTATTGTGTTTCATTCTCAGATCTTGCAGCCACATTGCACCGGTGTTGTGTGTTTTTCCTTCTCCCATATGTCCCTCCAGTATTGTTCAGTCTCTGCTATCGGTGGAATTGCTGCTACTGTGCTGTTACTCTGCAGCTTGGAATACACCTTGGATGGTTCTTTGGAGAACAGGGCATTTATCCTCTTGGCCTCAGCTTCTCTAGTGTATCTCCCTAGTCTTGCAGTCAGTGCTGTAAGGCCTTTGTACTTGTTTAGATTGGTCTTAATCTTGATCTTTACACCCTTCTGTGCTTCTGTTAGTTGGCTGACTTCTCTTTGTGTCACCTTGAATTTTGCCTCAAGTCTTCTTTTCCATGGTGGGCACGTGCTTCTGTTGTTCTTGTTAGTATAGCCAAGCATTTCCAGGATTACTGAGGCAGTGGCATAGATCAGTTCATTAGTTCGTGTTATGGTGGTGGTAGGTATTGATGCGAGTGCTCTATTGGCATTTTCTAGCATACTTTCTGGTGGTATTTCTCTGCTGAGCCTTGGCAATCAGGCCCAGACATGATCCACACCTACTGGCTAAAGAAATTGACAGTAGTACATGAACGGCTGGCAAAACATATGAACCAACTGCTAGAAGCAGGCCACCACCCAGCTTGGCTAACACAAGGAAGAACAGTGCTGATCATGAAGGACCCTCGTAAAGGATCAATTCCATCCAACTATCGCCCAATAACCTGCCTTACAACAACATGGAAACTCCTGTCAGGCATCATAGCCACCAAGCTACAGAACCATATGAATCGATACATGAATCCAGCTCAGAAAGGCATTGGGAACAACACCAGAGGCTCTAAGCACCAGCTGCTAGTGGATAGAGCAGTCGCTCAAGACTCAAGATCCAGACAGACCAATCTCAGCACAGCCTGGATTGACTATAGGAAAGCCTATGACTCAATGCCACACACATGGATCTGTGAATGCTTGGCTCTCTACAATGTCAATAGGAAATTAAGAACCTTCCTCAGCAACTCAAGGGGGCTATGAAGGATGTGGCGCCCCTGAGGCTTCCGTCGCCACAGAGACATTGCACCCCAGTCAGAGGTGTGATGTCCCATCCTGGGTAAAGAAAGGGGTACATGCCAGTTCACAGGTAAAACTGCACTACACCCATTGCTAGGCACACACTGGGACAAGGGATAGTGGCAGTAACCCTCCCATGCTGCATGCTGGGAGGGGTCGTAAGACCCATCCCTGCTCCCATAGGGTGGTAGCTTAGCAACCGGGGGGTGGGGAGAGCCAGCTGAGTGTAGAGCAGAGAGGAAGGTCAGAGTTTCAGTTTACCTCAGAGAGTGAGAGAGTGAGGAGCCAGCATGTAGCTGTGAAAGAGAAAGGAGCTCTGTGAGTTCAGAGTGTCCGCAACCGAGAAAGAAAGCAACAGAGAAGGAGAGAAACAGAGAGTAGAAGAAGAGCTCTAGTCAGGCAGGAGCTAAAGAAAGAAGAAAGTGACGCTTCCTGGTGAAGACCCTGGGACTCGGAGGGTCCAGGTGACACCAAGCAGGGAACAAAGGGATTCCAGGGCCACAGATAGCTTCAGAGCTGGTGGCCAGTGAAGTCAGCTGAGAAAGGACACAATTAGAGGAGTGCACTGGCATCAACCCCCAGATCTACCCGGGATCGGCGGAGGTCCCTGACGGTGGTCCCAGCAGTCTAAAGGCTCCTGCAGGCCTTGACAAGAACTGTGAGTAAAGACCTTGAAACTGCACCCCTGGTGTTGCCTCAGTTATTTCTCTGCATAGACACTAATAAGCACCAACTGTGCTCCGGGGTATTGCTCCACCTGTGGGGAGCAGTACCATCATTGCTGCCATTCCATCACCCCGGAGGCCTCATACAGCAGCGGCGGCTTAATAGCTGCATACCACAGGTGGCGTCACGAACACAAACTTTATTCAAACCCTAAGTCACCAGCCATATTTAACTGACACCCACCAGGGCCACGGAGCCGGGCCCCGCCACCACTGACTACCTCCGGACTAGTCCGGCCCGGCACCGGGTGTCCCATAGCCCTGGGGTGGGCGAGTCAAAGGACAACACTGGAAGTGAACTCAAGGCAACTAGCACAAGTGTCCATAAAATGTGGCATATACCAAGGTGATGCACTATCCCCATTGCTGTTCTGCATAGGCTTAAACCCCCTCAGTCAGATAATAACAGAGTCTGGCTATGGATACAAGTTCAAGAGTGGAAGCACCATCAGCCACCTACTCTACATGGATGACAACAAGCTGTATGGAAAAAATGAACGAGACATCAGTTCACTGATCCCCCTGACCAGGATATACAGCGAAGACATCGGGATGTCCTTCGGACTGGAGAAGTGTGGCCGGCTGGTCATAAAGAGAGGAAAGGTAGTAAAGACTGATGGAGTAGAACTACCGGCAGGGCACATAGCAGATGTACAAACCTGCTACAAGTACCTTGGCATCCCACAGGGATACGGTAACCACGATGAGGTGGCAAGGAAAGCAGCAACATCCAAATACCATCAAAGGGTAAGACAGGTCCTATAGAGCCAGCTCAATGGGAAGAATAAGATCTGCGCCATCAATACATACTCTCTGCCAGTTATCAGATACCCTGCTGGCATAGTGTGCTGGCCAAAGAAGAAATGGAAGCTGCAGATGTGAAGACCCGGAAGCTCCTCACAATGCATGGTGGTCTCCACCCCAAGTCAAACACCCAAAGATTGTATACCAACAGAAAGGAGGGTGGTCGAGGCTTGATAGGTGTCCAAGCCACTATCATGGATGAAACTAGAAGTATCCAGGAATACATCAGAAAAATGGCACCAAAAGATGAAATGCTGAAGGAGAGCCTAAGACAGCAACAACAACAGTCCGGGAAGGAAGAACAAGAACATAAAGTGTCATGGCAAGACAAGCCGCTGCATAGGATGTAACATAGACAGATAATGGAGGTGGCAGACATGAAGAAATCCTACCAATGGCTGGAGAAAGCTGGACTCCAGGACAGCACAGAGGCACTAATCATAGCAGCACAAGAGCAGGCGCTAAGTACCAGATCCATAGAAGCAGGGATCTACCACACAAGACAAGACCCAAGGTGTAGACTATGTAAAGAAACCACGGAAACAATCCAACATATAGTGGCAGGATGCAAAATGCAAGCAGGAACAGTGTACACTGAACGCCACAACCAAGTAGCGGGAATTGTATACAGGAATATCTGTACAATGTATGGGCTAAGTCCCCCTAGGTCCAAGTGGGAGACCCCAGAAAAAGTGGTGGAGAATGAAAGGGCTAAAATCCTGTGGGACTTCAAGATCCAGGTGGATAAGCAAGTGGTAGCTAACCAACCAGATATCGTGATAGTAGACAAGGATCATAAGACAGCAATGATAATAGATGTGGCAGTGCCTAATGACAGTAACATCAGAAATAAGGAATATGAGAAGCTGGAGAAATAACAGGGCCTTAAAGAACAACTGGAGAAGATGTGGAAGGTGAAGGTAACAGTCATTCCAGTGGTGATAGGAGCACTTGGAGCAGTGACCCCTAAGTTGGAAAAATGGCTGCAACAGATTCCAGGAGCAACATCTGAGCTCTCTGTCCAGAAAAGCACAGTGCTGGGAACAACTAAGATCCTGCGCAGAACCCTCAAACTCCCAAGCCTCTGGTAGACGACCCAAGAATGAGGAAGGACAAATAACCACCCACAGGGGGTGAGAAGGTAGATTTTTTTATCACTGCAGATAAATACTAATTCATAACTCTGGCACAAATAGACATTTCCGCATATAAATTCTTAGTGCTAATCCTATGGTCCTGTCAAAAATAGACATTTCAGCATACAAATACTGATAGTTAATATAGTTACAGGTGACTGACAGACGTGGGTCTAGGGTTGTAAAATAGCTAGTTAGAAGAGGAAAAGCGTACATCAAACATCAGGGAGAAATATTGATATTGTGGTGGAAGGGGAAATAGGCGTGGTGTTCAAGGTGTACATGGGGAAGGTGCTAATGTTACTGAAATCTCTTCTGAACAAACACCGCCTCATCCTATCCAAAGATATCTGACAACTTCTGTTACTGGACGGGTTACTCAACTCCCTTTTTTTGGCAACTGCACAGCTGTACTACTTGTAGATGAGGCACAGAAAGAGCATGTGCTAAAGTGGATGACAAGCACTGCATCAAGTGACCTCTCCTCCTCAATATCACACACAGTACAGTCATCAGAGATGGCAGCCCAATTACTGTGGTTTCCCTCCTCCTCACCAGCAATGTCGGCTAGAATCCCTGCATATCGGCCTTTAATACACAAACCCTTCTCCAGCAACTTGTCCTACACTAAATACAGAATAAGAACGGTATTATTACACAACAGAATAGCTTTCAATTAGCCCTGAAAAGAACTGTTTGTTTACTTTTGTTCCAGCAGGTACTGTCGCGCTATAACACACTGTCCCTTCTGACGCAGGGTCTCTCACTAAGCCGTACACTATTTCTGGGTACAGTGCCACAAACATGACGTCTCTTGGTCTTATATAGAACTGATGATGCTATGCAGTTGACCAATCACAGTAATGCCAGTAGCCAAGATGGCTATGGCATTACCATGATTGGCAGGCATTCGTTGCATGTTCACTGACTGCTAAAAAGCTGGGAAACATGCAGGACAGTACTCAAGCATTGCATCCGAGCAGCAAAATGCTTGATCGAGTATCAAGCACATCAAACACGCTAATGCTTGATTGAATACTGAGCAGTGCTGAGCACATTCACCTATCACTAATTATAATCTTTTATAACTCATTATACAGTAAGCTTTAAAGTGCCCTCTAGTAATGGCTGGCAGTAGCCAGCATGTTGTCGTCCAAAGGGAAACCAGTCATTGATTTTACTCTGCTTGAAATTTAGACAACATGAAATCCTGAAGGTATCCTGTATTAGGTCTGTTTCACACGTCAGTGGAAAACACAGACATTTTTCACTGACGAGTAAAAAACACATAGTTCTCCATGTTCCGCGATTCACGGCACACGTGGGTTTCCATGTGCAATCCGTGATACATGATCCGTGATTGCACATGGACGTATACTTGCCTGTCCTGCTCCTGCTGTCTGTGGTGCTGAAGTCTCATGCTCTGCAGCTACTTCTGGGTCGGCTCCGACTGCATTCATGAATATGTATGCCATAATGAGCCGGTCAGGAAGCTGCAGAGAGCAGAGGCTGCACAGAGCGTCACTGGAGCCGGGTGGGTTGAAAATGTTTTTTATTTTCAATGTACAACTTTTTCTGGTTTGTATTTCATGGATTACACCATAGTGTGGTCCGTGGAACATCAGTGATGCCAGAAAAAAATGGACTTGTCTCCGTGCAGCAATCACGGATACGCATGTACGCTGCATGGAAACACGGTAATTGAAAAATCACTGATGTGTGCGCAGACCCATTGATTATAATGGGTCTGCGTATGTCCGTGATTCTGGTACATATAAAAAAAATCACATAGTACCAGAATCACTGTTGTCTGAAACAGGTCTTACAGAGAGAGGATAATAAGGTAAGATAAACCTGGCTCACTCAATAAGTGGGTGCTCAGAGAAAAATAAGGTATAGACTCTAGAACAAACTACACTAGTGTAGTAGTGTGCGGAGCTTTGTTCTAGAGTTTACAGAGAGAGGAGTCCGAAAATGAAGAGAAGAGTCCACTGGGCGTCTTTTTTCTTAACCTATTCAGCTTGATTAACAGGTTTCGTACTGCATGAGATTCATATTTATCCAATGATGGTTTGATGGTTTATATTTACTTGGCAATTATTTTAATTTATGATTATTAAAAATCAGACTTTTAGACCATCTTTCTTTTAAAGTAAAGAGACAAAGCAATGCACTTGTTTTTTTTTTTTTGAACACTATAACTATGATAATTATTGACTCTGAGTGTTCTTTTATACAGCATTGGCATATAGCAAGATTAGAGATATCTCACTGTCTGGCTTGTAATAATCTGTCACCCCAGGGCCTTCATATTACATTGTTTATGATAATAGTCTGATTATGAAGGAATATGCTAATAGAGGACAGACACTGCAATGACTGCCCGACTGTATGAACGGAGCCACAAATCCAACACAAACCACATGTAGACAGTCTCCTCACCCTGCATCTAGCCTTAAACCATTTCCCTCACATTGTGCATCCCAGATGAAAATTTTAGAGGCGTGGTGACTTTCAGTCAAATAACTGAAGTATCTTTAATTTTCATCTCTTTTTAAGCTTTTCTGGTTTTAGAGATACACAAAACTCAATACACAATTTGTAAAATAATTAAAATTGTATTTGATAAACAGTACAGAACAATATTACCTATAGGATGTTTCTATTCTCTACTCTAAATTCATTGGAAATTTTGACTTTGTGAAATATCAAGGTGATTTAGTTTGCCTGTGTCAACAGTCCATATTAACAGCCCACCAAGTGACTATTTAGGCAACTGCACAGTAGGCAAGTGGAGATGAGACGGACTTCTTGAGTCTAAATGATTAATGAGAGAATTTTGGTAAAGGAAATTAGAACAAATTAAAATACCTTAAATAATGTTTAGGGAGGGCGGTGAGGGACCACTTTTGATACAGTACATGCATAAAGCCATTGGTATATGCAGTTATTAGCTGACAATATCTGCTACACATGTAACATATATTCCTTTCAAAAGGTAAAACTTAATTATTGATAAAAATTATATAACAAAAGTGAGTGCACCTTTCACATTTTTGTAAATATTATATCTTTTCATGGGATAACAGTAAAGATATGACACTTTGATACAATGTAAAGTAGTCAGTGTATAGCTTGTGTAACAGTGTAAATTTGGTGCCCTGTAAAAAACTCTGCACTCAGCCATTAATGTCAAAGCCGCTGGCAACAAAAGTGAGTACACCCCTAATTGAAACTGGTCAAATTTAGTAATTTTCCCTTCCTGGTGTCATGTACCTCATTAGTGTTACAAGGTCTCAGTTATGAATGGGGAGCAGGTGTGTTAAATTTGATGTTATCGCTCACACACTCTCTCATACTGATCACTGGAAGTTCAACATGGCTCCTCATGGTAAAAAAAATTCTCTGAGGATCTGAAAAAAATAATTGTTGTTCTACATGAATATGGCCTACGCTATAAGAAGATTGCCAACTTCCTGAAACTGAGCTGCAGCACGGTGGCCAAGACCATACAGCGGTTTAACAAGACTGGTTCTACTCAGATGAGGCCTCATTATGGTTGACAAAATAAGTTGAGTGCTCAGCGTCATATGCATCGATTTTCTTTACAAAATAGACATATGAATGCTGCCAGCATTGCTGCAGAGGTTAAAGGGATGAAGGGGTGTCAGCTTGTCAGTGCTAAGACCACTTTTTTTTTTATCTCCTTGGAGACCTTTGCCAATGAAAATTAATGAACTATGAGGGGGAACTTCTCCAACCCATTCAGGAGAAAGAACACCCCAAATAATTAATTTGTCCATATATTCACACGTCTTGTGCATTTGGGCCTCACATGAAGTTGAGGTAAATCTGAAGCTCGCAGGCTGCAGTAACTGCTCCCTTCTTGCTTAAATTGATTCTGTGAGTTTTCAGTGCCACCGGGACTGACATGCTTACTGTTCTCAAAAAGAGCAAGGCTTATATTGGCCCCAACTTCTCAAACCCAACGGATGACATTAGCAGAACATAAAGCCAATTCAAAAATTCTTTTTCTTTTCTGGTGTATTCCCATGCACCCCTCCTCACCCCCAAATCCATATATGGTTTATGGTTTCTTTTTTTTTTGTCCTCCTTCTCATAGACAAGATCTACAGGGTTATTATGTGGCCATCACTCCAAATTTTTACAGGTACCCCATCGTCATAATTTTAATCACAACAGACTTGAGCCAAATCTTAAGGGGGCTTTACACGCTACGACATCGCTAATGCGAACTCGTTGGGGTCATGGAATTTGTGACGCACATCCGGCCGCATTAGTGATGCCGTTGCGTGTGACACCTATGAACGATTTTGCATCGTCGCAGTAACGAAGTTGTTCCTCGTTCCTGCGGCAGCATACATTGCTCTGTGTGACACCGCAGGAACGAGGAACCTCTCCTTACCTGCCTGCCGGCCGCTATGCGGAAGGAAGGAGGTGGGCGGGATGTTACGTCCCGCTCATCTCTGCCCCTCCGCTTCTATTGGGCGGTGGTTCAGTGACGCAGCTGTGACGTTGCTGTGATGCTGAACGAACCGCCCCCTTAGAAATTAGGCGGTTCGCCGGTCACAGCGACGTCACCGGACAGGTAAGTAGTGTGACGGGTCTGGGCGATGTTGTGCGGCACGGGCAGCGATTTGCTCGTGTCGCACAACAGATGGGGGCGGGTACCCACGCTAGCGATATCAGTACCGATATCGCAGCGTGTAAAGCGGCCTATAGTCTTGCAGCCCGCAATCACATCTCCATGCTTAAGTTGATTCCATGGGTTTTTAAATGGTTCCACCTGTCAACAGAAAATGCTGACAGCCTGATTGTTCTAAAAATGAACACGGCTTACATTGGCCCGACTTCTCAAACCCAGCTGATGACATTAGTGGAACATAAAGCCAATTCAAATGTTCTTTTTTTTTACTGGTGTGTTCCCATGCAGACCTTTAAATCCCCAAAAGATATATAGTTCATAGTTTATTTTTCTTGTCCTTCTCCTACTCCTTCACTAGAGTCATCATGCGACAATCGTTCATATTTTTTAGTGAGCCAGCAGCCGACCTCACTCATAATTATTGGAGGCTCAGCAGGCGGCCATCCCTCATAAATTTTAGCGGCTTAGAAGGTGGGCATCAATCAGTGTTTAGATAGCCAGCAGCTGGCCCTCACTCAATTTTTCAGAGGGCCAGCAACCAGCCCACACTCATAATTTTTAGAGAGCCAGCGGGTGTCTCACACCCTTAGTTTTTAGGGGTCAGCAGACGACCCTGACTCATACTTTTTAGAGGGCCAGCAGGCCTTATTTAAAAAATAAAACCATATAGTTTGCAGGTGGTAGCACAACAGTCACCCACAAGACCTAGTTTCCTGTACCACTTTGAAGGGGGGCGCAAACAACACTCTTGAAGCCAAAACAGCGTGAACAGGTGGTCGGTTGGATAGCAGATAATACTTCCAATCTCTTTCCCAGCATCACCCTGTCTTCCACATGGTCCAGTGTCAGTAGCCAAGAGTATGGACCACATGATCCTTAACCTGATCCTTCTTCTTCCAACCATGGCAAGCACCAAGAGACAAGGAAACCCAAACTATGACACTCCGAGGAGCGAGTCTTTACATTTCCATTGATTGATTTCGGTCTGTCACCCTGCACGTTTCAAGAGAGACATGAGGAGATTGTGTGTTCTGAGGCCCAAATATTTTAGAAGCTGTGGTCATAATAAGATGACGGTGTACAATGGCAATTAGTTTCTCAAGAGGTCGATGATGAGGAAACACAGTTGCCAAGAAGTATGTTGTTAAATCAACAAATCAGGAGGAGGACCAGAATGCGGTGCACATGCACAGCGTGGAAAGCAGTGTAGAGGTGGCAGGATTGGCAGCAATGTAACTGGCAGGAAGAAGCAGTGTTATGTGCATACAACCACTCACAAAAGCGTAGAGGTAACACACTAAAAACTGCAACTGACCTTTCCGGTTCTTGTACAGACTAAAGATCCCAAACCTGCAGTCTCTTGTGGTTCTTGATGGAGTTAGAATAGCCCTGACCACAGACTAAATGCTGGCAATTCGGGGCTATGCTGCCTGATCGGCCATTGAGCACTTCACGTTCCTCCTAAGGAAGAGCAAAGCAATGTGCAAATTACCTACAGAAGGGAAGGTGTGCTGAAGCAGAAAGTGATCCAAGAGTGAGTAAGAGAAACAACAAAATACAAAATAACAGAGAAAGTGAATATGCCACCTATTTATTGACAACAAACATAAGATAGCTGCAGAGTGGAGAACAAAAACAGCAGAAAGAAATATCCTAGCTGATATTCAACTAGCTTGCAGAAACTAATAGCAATATGGCTAGACTTAAAAATGACAATACCTCCAGCAGGAAATACCAGCAGAAGGAATGTATTTAAAGATGCACCCAAAAGGTGATTGGACAGTCAAACAAGTAAATGAATACACCTGTTGCCCAAATTAAACCAAAGCATGGATACAAGAAATTCAACATCTTTCGAAAAAGGGAATCTACTGTGGTCTAGCATGCAGAGAAGTCAACCAGAGAACACAGACTTACAGTTTCAAATCCAGACTTATGACAGGGAGAAGGCGGACAATTGTTTCTTAAAGCAATCACACACGGCAAGGTCCTAGTGTTTCTTTTTTTCTGGTCTGTTCCCATGTTCATGAGAACCGTTCATGGATTATTATTTCTCTTGTTCTCCTCCTCCTCCATTATATAAATAAGGTCATCAAGCGACCCTTGCTACTAATTTTTAGAGGGCCATCAGGCATCCCTCACTCATAGATTTTGGAGGTCCATCAGACGAACCTCCCTCAACTGACAAAACTTTGAGAAATCAATCAAGATGAGCCGCGATGACCTCATAATCGGTGTAACCATCCCACTTCTGTGTCTACTCAATTGCTCACTGCTCACAATTAAAGAGGAAGCTTTGAATATGGACCAGGTGGACACTTGTGGCAGCAGTGCTAGCCATTGAGCGACTAAGACAGAGTAAGAAGAATCAACTGTCATTGCTGATTATTTCTACTAGGTCTGGCCACAGAGCCTCCTCTGAGGACTGCCATTTACTGCAAGACAGTCTGCATATTCACTAACAATAAGTAGATGGTTGCAATTACTGTTTTTGATTAAATTGTTATCAGGATGCTGTTAAAGTTTGGGAACTTTAGGGAAAGAGACAAGTGAGCGCTTTCAAACAAAGCAACCATTGTAATAAATAAATGAAGAAAACAAAAGAACATAGAAACGCTACAACTACTTTCAATATGACGTAAAATCCTATGCTGATTACTGACAGGCAGCATTCTCTAATTTACCTGAATGCATAAATGACTTGTGTGGAGACATATGTCTGGAAATAACTACTACAGTTACATCTGCAGGGAGGTTATCCAGGCTTCCTCTGCAACTTAAGACTTCCCAGTACTACATTGTAATTAGAATGTTATTGTACATTATATTACAGGAAATCTTACTTTTCTTTATCGGCTTGTGAATCCTTTTTGCAGTTTCTCCTATGGTGATGTGATCACAAGGGGTTCTGCCACAGGAACTTCCCAACTTTTCTTACTGAGGCAAGATGTTGGCACCTGCACTTTTCCATTGAAGTAATGTTGCAGGAGAAATGTTCTATAATTCAGTATTAAAGGTAATTATCAAGTTATCGATAGGGATGAGCGAGTAGTGAAATACTCGGACTCGCTATACTCGTAATGAGTAGGTCCTAATACTCGGGTACTCATTACGAGTAGCGAGTCCAATGCAAGTCAATGGGAAATGCGAGTAATTGTCTGCTGGACCCTACAAAGTGGTCTGGGGGCTGAGTAAAAGGCTGAAATGGATGCATGGCTGTTTAAAAGCTGGGAGGTAAAAAGCCGCTGGCTTTTTTAAGCAATCAGCTGATGCACGCTCCCTGCCCGGTGCCCGCGTACTTCGTTCCTCGCTCCCTGGTGCTGCACGCCCCACCCGGTCCCAATTTAGGATGGGGCGGGGAGGTGGCGGGTGAGTGAAGAACCGGGCAGCGAGGAGGGAAGCACCACACAGGGAGCGAGGCAGCGGGGAGGGAAGCATCGGACGGGAAGGCCGTAGGTGAAGTCTCTCTCTCTCTCTCTGTCTGTTGGTCTCTCCCTCTCTCTCGCTTTCTGTCAGTCAGTCTCTCCTCTCACCCCCTCTCTCATACTCACCGATCAACGGCACGGCGCTGCACAGCTGTCACACTGCTCAAGTGGCTTCCCCTGCTTTTGAAAATTATTCCATCTCATTATTCCATCTCATATTCACTGCTTCCCCCGACACCTATGATTGATTGGTTGCAGTCAGACGCGCCCCCACGCTGAGTGACAGCTGTCACACTGCAACCAATCACAGCCACCGGTGGGCGGGTCTATATCAGGCAGTACAATAAATAAATAAATAATTAAAAAAAAACAGCGTGCAGTCCCCCCCAATATTAATAGTCAGCCAAGATAAAACAGACAGCTGGGGGTTAGTATTCTCCCCCTGGGGGGGGGCACATAGTTATTGCCACCCACAGGGTAAGAATAGCAACCGGCAATCGCCCCAGATTTGGAGCATCCATTAGATGCGCTATATCTGGCGTTTTTCCTGGCTCATCCCAATTGCCCTGGTGCGGTGGCAATCGGGGTAATTGAAGGGGTTACTGTCAGGTGATAATTTACACCTGTAATTAAGCCCTGGATTGGTAATATTTAGGATTCAATGAGACCTGCATATTACCAATCCTGTAACTAAATAGTTAATAAAACACACACATCCTTTATTTAAAAATAAACACACAGACACCCTCTTTAACCCATTTATTAACTCCAAACATACTCAGCTCTGACGTAAATCCACAACCGAGGTGCAACGCTGGCTCTGCTATATCCAATACTCAATTAATACCAAAATGTGTCGCCAAAAAGGAGATGCATTATATAACAAAAATCACCTCCAAAAAATGGAGCCGAGCTATGTTGTCAGACAAGAAACCAAAAAGAATGTAGCCATACAGACAATTTACTAATAAAGATATATTATTTATTAGAGGAAAATATTTTTAAAAAACAGTAAAATGCAAGGAAAAAAGTAATGGAAAAAAGGGCCAATGCACCATAAAGCTCAGCAAGGTGATTGTAAACAGATAGCAACAATGGATATTATGATCGAATATAAATCAATAGTATATATCACACCACAGATATCTATTTTCAAAAATGGGTATAACAATAAAATTCCAATGACTGTGATGTAAAAAGATATATTCATCAAAGGGTTAAATAACCCATAGATAACACAATAAAAGCCAAAAGGATGAAGGACTTTAATATCTGTTTACAAATAACTATATGGCACAAATACAGGCATAATAAGAAAGAAAGAAATTCCCAAAGTTCCCATAATAGGGGTAAATATCTGTCGCCATTAAACCACTGCTGAGCCACACCAATACGTGTTTCGGCCGTAGCCTTCTTCAGGGTATGTGTGTATCATTTCCTCGTACTGAGCGGTGACATGAAGCTGCCGCTCAGAGCGAGAACCAGCACAGAATGACATCTCTGAAGCCCGCTGTTATCGGATCGATGATGTAAGAGCTGTCATTCTGTGGCTCGGCGTCTCACTGCCAACGCTAAACTGTGTCGGGCAGCGATGACGTCACACTGTCAGACCTGCCTAATCCCCGCGTCATTCTGTTGTTGATTAACCCTCACTACCGTCACTAACATGGAGCTGAGCTGATGACTGCGTGGGACCTCGTATTGGACTACTTTGGAGGGATTTAATAAAATGGTAAATGAGGGTTTATCTGATTTTATTTACAATAAAAGTTTGTTATCTGTATTTCATTTTGAATAAAGGTGTTTTGAGTGTGTGTTGAGTGAGTATTTTTCTTCTTCCAATTTTTTTTTATTTGAGCCTAATGCTGTTTCCACCTCTTTACTCAAAATCACCCAAGATAGTAGAACTATACATTGTGTAAAAATATGAAAACACCATATTTTGTATTCTAAAGTTACTAATCTTACTATATTTTATAGAGGTCTAATTGACATTACAATGCCAATTAGTCACACTGCCATCTTTTTGTGGATAAATTTAAAAAAATTACAGAGCTGTGGGTGTGACATACACAACATCGGTAGATGTTATTGAGTATTAAGTGATGGTAACTTTGACATGTTCTCCCTTAAGCCTGCTTTACATGCTGCAATGTATCTTACAATGTGTCGGCGGGGTCACGTCGTAAGTGACGCACATCCGGCATCGAAAGGTACATTGCAGTGTGTGACAGGTACGTGCGATTGCGATTGAACGTTAAAACGTTCATCGCATACACATCGTACCTTTCTCTAGAATTGCACGTCAGATTGTTCATCATACCCGGGGTAGCAGACATTGCAGTATGTGACACCCCGGGAACGATGAACAGATCTTACCTGCGTCCTGCAGCTCCCGGCCCACAATGCGGAAGGAAGGAGGTGGGCGGGATGTTTACGTCCCGCTCAGCTCCGCCCCTCCACTTCTATTGGCCGGCTGCCGCGTGACGTCGATTTGACGCTGAATGTCCCTCCCATTCCAGGAAGTGGACGTTCGCCACCCACATCGAGGTCGTATGGACGGGTAAGTACGTGTGATGGGGGTTAATCGTTTGTGCGGCACGTTCAACAAATTAAACGTGCCACACATATGATGGGGGCGTTGCAAATCGCATACGATATCGTATGCGAAATTGCAACGTATAAAGCAGGCTTTAGAATAGTAGTTAGTGATGAGCGAACACCACCATGCTCGGGTGCTCTGTACACATAACGAGTAGGTAGGATGCTCGGATGGGTGGGACTCGAGTACCAATTATGATGGAAGTCAAAGGGGAATATATTCCAAAAAGGTGTTTGAGATCCCCATTGACTTCCATTATACTCAGTAATCAAACGGCGCCTATCTGAGCATCCTACCTACTCATTACGAGTACTGAGCACTCAATCAGGGTGGTGCTCGCTCATCACTTGCAGTAGTTTGTGCTCCAAAGCTGTAACAAGCAAAATATTGTACAGACAAGTACATCCATTGCTACGTTCTAAGTGATCATTTGATGGAATAATTCCACCACAAATGTAGATATCTACAGCAGCCAACCAACAAATAACATAGACGTAAGGTAAAACAAAGTTCTTGTTACCAATCAAGACACTGTGAATCAAGAAAATAGAATGTAAATGAAGATAAACTGTTCCTCAATTAAACTTAATTTCCTGAAATTTAAACCAAGTACACACGGACTTGTAATAAACCTGAGTGCTCATTAATATGCATGCCACATCTGTTAATACGTTCCAGATGTTTCAGAATTTATGACCAGAATGCTTTTTAAATAGCTAAAATGTCATGGTAAAGGGTTGTAAGTGATCTTTGGACAGTCCATGTACAGTGCACAAAACACCTAATTCTCTATGATTACTTTTTACCGCAAATGCGTACTAAGAAATATTGGGGCACATTTACTACTAAAAATAATCCACAATTACTGTATGTAATACAGTGGTTCTGGGAGCCACAGTGGCTTTGTTCTCATCACTGGGGGCAATGCCTTGCTTGAAAGCAGTGAGGAAATCTCTGCCAGGTACACTAACATGCAACACCACTTCCTCCTCCGGACCAGTAGTGGGAGCTCAAAACCTGTGTTGGAGGGAGCCTCTCTGGACATAATGACCTGGAGGAGGGATTAGGGAGCAATAGGTAGTGAGACCTCTGAACAGTAGTACACAGCAAAGAGAACAGTCGCTGTCTGAGAGCTGCTACCCAGCTCTCCAGGACAGAGCGCATTGACCGTGACACCGGCATCCTAGGCTACTTGGTGTTAACGGTCCAGGAGTAAGGCCGGAGGGCAGAAGAGTTCACCTCCTTTGGCCCACCTAAAATCCGGAGGCGAAGTGGCAAAAAAGGGCTACAGAGTGGGCTCCAGCACCGGCTCATGCTACCCGTCAGATGGAGGACATAAATACACATAGCAGAGGGATGCTGTGTGGCTTCAGGCCACAGCGACCAACACCTGCGCACAAAGGAGGCTTACAAGTACCAGGCAGAGAGAAATTCTCCTGCTGCTTCCAGGTTGACTGGACTGCTTAATCCTGGATTACAAATACCTTTAAAAGGTAAAAAGAAACTCCAACCTGTGTCGTCCAGTGCTTGTCGTCACCCTCATCCCTGCACCCCCAACATATTGTTCCATTCAATCATCCGCATAACCCTGGCCCCTAGCTTCTCCTGCGGGAAGCAAGACCATCCTAGCTGCAGTGACATCTGTCCCAGAGGACAGCAACAGCAGCGGCGGCTATTACCTGGCCGCTTACCGCAGATCGCGTCACAATCCTAATTAGAATCCTCCTTTCTGTATGCCTCGGGGCAACGGAACCGTGCCAGGCCACCCTGTGACAACGCAGAGGATAATACGTGATTGACAATGGCATTTAACTTATTAACAACTGCAGGGGGATCTTGGAACCCCCACAGCTGTTTGAAGCACTTCATGGCTAATCAAATTGGTGCAGTAGTAATTGGGGTAATAAGGGATTAATAACATCTCACAGCTGCCACTAAGCCCTAGATTAGTAATGGGAGGATTTTGTGAGACCCCCCCATTACTAATCTGTAAGGGAAAAGAATAAACTCAAACACAAACAAATCCTGTATTTGAATTAAAATACAAAAAAACCTCTTTCACCCCTTTATTCACCACCAAAACACCCAGGTCTGATGTAATCCACATGAGGTACGATGATGATTCCAGCTCTGCTACATCTGAAAAGACAGCGTGTGGGCACAGAATGTAACCACCCACTGTGGGATTCAGGCAGAGAAATACTTAGCTGCAGCGATGAGCGGTGATGTCACTCAGGTTATTTACGGTCACAGCTGGAAGACCGTGGGAATCTCTAGCTGTGACCATAAAAAATCTGAGTTATGTCAACCATCATCACTGTGGATCAGTCACACAGGGTGAGGGCACATCTGATTGCAACCAATCAGAGATGCGGGGACTGCTAGTGGGCATAGGAAGCAGTGCATATGTATGAAGGAAAATGAGCTTCCCCGGATGTAGTATGAGCAGACATGGAAGCAGTGTACAGTCGGGCATGAGACTTGGTAAGTATAACATGCCTGCTTCCCACTTTTTTTCTTTATTTTTCCTTTTTTTTTAATTATCAATGCTGCTGGACCTGGATAATTTCCCAGAGTTTCCTGATATCTCCAGACCCGGGGTTGGTGCTCGAGTACTTTTGAACCCACAAGGATTAGAACTTTTACAGTCCATGTCCACCCATCACCACTAATAAGCATTAGTGATGAACCAGCAGTAAAATGATCAAGTGCTTGGTACTCGATTTGAGCAGTTTGGATGCTCAGACGAGCTGTACTCGAGTAACGCATATAATGGAAGTAAATGGGAAACTCAAGCATTTTTCCAGAAAACCCTAACAGCAGGGTTGGAAGGGGAGAAGAAAAACCCCTGAAATGGATGGAAACAGCATGGGGAAGATGCCTGGATGCTTCTCTGACTCCTAGGTTGCTGCTGGGAATTTAAATAATTTAAAAAAAAATGAGGTGGGGGTCTCCTGTATTTTTGATAACCAACCAAAGTAAAGCAGACAGCTGAGGGATGATATTATCAGGCTGGAAAGGCTCATGGTTATTTGACCCATCCAAGTTTAAGAATATCAGCCCGCAGCACCAAAGAATTGGCACATCTATTAGATGCACCAATTCTGGCACTTTGCCCAGATCTTCCTGCTTACCCTGGTGCAGTGGTAATTGGTTAATATTTTTTGGGGTTGATGTCAGCTGCATAATGTCAGCTGGCATCAAGCCCAGGGGTAAGTTAGGGAGAGGTGTCTATCAGACACCCCATTACTAACCCAGTAATCTCCCCCAAAAAACACACACACACAGGAAAAAACTATCTTATTTGAATAAAGGCTCCCTCACACACTATCCCTTATTCACCAGATTATCAAAAATTATTCTCCCGCAGCTCCTCCATCTTAGTCCATGTTCCCCCAGTGCAGCTTCGGCGACTGTGAATAGTAGTAAAGTGCAGCTATTCACAGGTACCGGGTAGTGAGTACTCTTATCAGAGCTACCGACTCAATGCTATGCTCCGTGACAGGCTGATGAGCATTGTATTCACTCGATACCAGTAAATAACTGTACTATACTGCTATGCACTTTCGCCAGACCTGCATTCGGGTAATGTGGACTATGATAGAGGAGCTGCGAGGGAACATTTTTGATAATAAATTGGTGTACGATGGATAATGTGGGGGAGTCTTTATTCAAATAAACTATTTTTTTCCTATTTGTGTTTCCTGCCTCTCCAACTCTCCTGTTGCGGTCATCCAGAAAAATAGTCGAGTTCCTATTGACTTCCATTATACTTGACTTTAGCCTGTCCGAGCGTCAGACCTGCTCGATTTGAGCAGCGAGTACTTGAGCATTTTAGTGCTCGCTCATCACTAATGTTTAATAATCTAAAGTGAAAATAAAAATAAAAGAATCTGAAAAAAACATAAGTTCACATTATCCCCCGTTCCTCTATTAAAATTAAAAATAATAAAAAACACATATATGTGGTATTGCCACATTCAGAAATGTAAGACCTATCAAGATATACTGTACAAATAAGTAACCCTATCAGGAACTACCGCAAATGGAAAAAATTTAAGGACTTCAAAATTACGTACAGAAAATGCTGTAAAAAGCTATCAAAAAGACATATCTATCTCAAAATGGTCAACAACTATATCAGAAAACTGAGCAGCAGCTTCCACAAACGTGAACAAGTGCATGTGCATATCAGCATAACTACAAAAGCATATCTAGTGGCACTCAATAATATAAGGGTACATTGGCACTGCATTACTGCTATAAGAATATTGGAAAAAAAGAGAAAAATACATAGCTAATGTGAAAAATGAGTAAAAAGACATAGGCATTGCATTACTGCTTTGGAAATATTGACAAAAAGAGATTCTTAGCTTATGTACTGGCCAATTCATGTGTGCCCGAAAACCTCGACAAGGTGATCTCATTATATCGGGAACCTAACTGTAAATACCTCTATGGGTACGGCTCCACTAGTTCATAGCTTCTGATGTGAGAGCATTGGACGTGATATGCTAATGACCCTCAGCTGCAAGCGTCAGCCGAGGGTCATGCAACTGTGATGCGATCTTGCAATCGTATTACAGCTGCAGAGAAGAGGGAGGGAGCATTTTCTCCCCATCTCCACCGCAGCTTGTCTCTGCGTACATTCACTGCAGTCAGATGGCAAGTGAGTGCAGTGAGATATTTTACACACTCCCATAGACTTGTATGGGGGTGAGTGAGCTGAGAATGGCTGCCAAACAAGCATTAGGCAATTCATTTTGCAGGGCAATATGGCATGAGAAGTCAAATGCAGATGGACACTGCACCATAGTTTTGCACTAGTGAGAGTGCAGTCCGATATTTTATCGGATTGCACTCGTCCAAGCAAAACACAAGTGGAACTGAGCCCTATGTGCAATTAAAAATCTGTGTGTCTGGGCAGGTAGGTCTCTGGCTAAATAAGATGGTGGACACACCCTGGCTATGGGGTGGAGTGCTAGGTCAGAACAAATGCCCTGCATCTATATAAGAAAACTGACCAGCAGCTTCCACAAATGTGAACAATCGCCAACCAAACAAACAAAGTAACTACAAAAGCATCTAGAGGCACCTAATAAAATGGTATAATGATACATTGGCATTGCATTTCTGCTATAAGAATATTGAAAAAAAAGAGAAAAACTTAGAGCTAATGTGAAAAATGAGTAAAAAGACACAGGCATTGCATTATTGGTTTGGAAATATTGACAAAAAGAGATTCTTAAGGCCGCTTTACACGCTGCGACATTGCTAGTGATGTCGCTAGCGATCGCACCCGCCCCCGTCGTGCGTGCGTCATGGGCAAATCACTGCCTGTGGTGAACAATATTGCTAGTATGCGCCACACGCACATACCTTACTAACGATGTTGCTGTGGCCGGCGAACAAACTCTTTTTAAGGGGGAGGTTCGTGCAGCGTCACAGCGACATCACACAGCGAGCCACCAATAGAAGCGGAGGGGCGGAGAGCAGCCGCATTAACGTCACTCCCACCTCTTTGCCGGAGGACACAGGAACGCTGTTGTTCATCATTCCCGGGGTGTCACACGTAGCGATGTGTGCTGGTTCGGGAATGACGAACAACCTGAGTCCAAAAAGATCAATGATATTTGGGAAATGAACGACGTGTCAACAATCAACGATTTTTGACATTTTTCGGATCATTAGCGGTCGCTCGTACGTGTCACACCAACAACGTCGCTTATGACGCCGGATGTGCGTCACGAATTCCGTGACCCCAGCAAGATCTCGTTAGCGATATCGTTGCGTGTAACGGGGCCTTTAGCTTATGTATTGGCCAATCCAGGTGAGCCTGATTTGTAGTTATGTTGTTTTTTTGGTTGTTGCTTGTTCACATTTGTGGAAGCTGCTTGTTAAAAAATCAGGAGTTTGTAAAAAACAGTTGGGGTAGTTGTGATACCATTTTCAGAGACTTGTAAAATTGTAAAATTGCTGTGGTCCCCGGAACTCGGCTGGTGCTATATCAACCCAGCCCGACAGTGCCCCCCTGACACTGCGCCTGGGGCACATGCCCCACCAGCACCCCCTAGTTACACCTCTGCCTCTCCTGCATAATGAGCCACAGCAGCTGATATTTTACATACCTTTATGGGAGTTGTGCCCCTGCACAATCTTAAAAATGAGCGTAATCTTACTCCCTAGGCTCCATATACCAGACTATACTGCCCTATGGGCATATTGTCTCATCCACAGCTTCTATACAATGATCAGAAATGAGCCTTCTTCCAAAAGCATCTTCAGATAATTATAGGCCCAAGTAAAAGTGTCTACTAAACAATTGCACTTGTTTTTGTTGGAGTAGCAATGTAGCGTTTTATTCACACTTGGGCACAATTGCTTTTCATTATCACTAATGATGCAAATATTATTAGCATAAAATACGGAAAAGAAGAACATCTGAACTGTGATGTTTGATCCTCTGGCATCTGCTAGCTGAGGTAGCCATTCTTCTGAGAAACAACTGTTGCAATTTATCATTGCTTGACGTGTTTATTAAGACACCCCCGTAAAACATTTCAACCCATCTGAGTAATAAGTAATCGGCACAAACATTTTTGGCAGCGTAGATTTCAGGAATGAATACACAGTGTACAACAGAATGGTGTTTGCCTAAAAGGTTTATGGATTTACTGATTCTACATGACATATCAATATCATTACTTCCATGATAGAAAATGTGAGCACAATACAATGTGATGGTAAAAAATGACCTCAATGCTCACTGAGAAACTGATAATAATGTCTTGACTCAGCTTTCTGCCCTGATGTCTCTTGGCTAATCATCATGAGACCCTCAAACCCAGAAAACAAAACTAAATTATGATATTTCCAAATTGTCCTATGTAATAAAAAACATAATTCCCAATAAACAAAATAAAATAAGAAAATTGGCTACAAGTTGCGTGAATGAAGCTTGAGCCATGGAAATAGCTAGAAGAATTCTTCCGGGAGGGATAGATTTCAGAAAGCTATTGCAAAGTTGTATGTCTATATTAGGACAAATTTCATCTGAAAGGTATTCACAAGCCGCTTATTGTTTTTAAATGAAAACAATTTTAGAAAACATAGTTTAGGGTTATGTGGTGTAGCCATAGAAATAAAATTTCAGTTTGCGAGACTTGGACACAAGAAAGTGCTATTCGTGATTGGCTGCTATGTATCAGTTACAGGATACTTTGTTCTTTAACACTTATCTATTGTGTTCAGACATATGTGTCTACTTTTCTACATATTTATGTGTCTACCAGTGTTGAATACAAGCGTGATTATAAAAGCTATCAAATAAAGCCTTAAACGTGCCATCTGTGTATAAGTGCCAGTATATATTCCCAAAACAATGGATTTTGAGCTTGAAGTACATATTAGGATATAATGTATGGCTGATATGTGCATTTTGTAGAATCTACATCCTGATTCGATTTTCATCAAAGTGAATTGGTTTAACAGTTGTAGAATACGTAGGAACAGTACATAGATGTAAAAACACGTCCGTCAAGATTAACCTCTCTAGGAATGATGTGTTTAGTCCAGAGGAAGGTAACTGGATAATTTTGACTTATAAAGCGGGAACAAAATTCCTTCCTGACCTCTCCGGGGCAATTGGATAACTTACTTAATCTAATTTTCTCCATACATGCTATTTGTCTTTACAACGGTAGATACTATTAGTGATAAACTTCAAGACCTTTTGTTATATTTCCAAATTAACTTACTATGACTATCTCTTAAGGCCCCTTTACACACTGCAACATCGCAAACGACATCGCTGTAACGTCACCGGTTTTGTGACGTAATAGCGACCTCCCCAGCGACATTGCAGTGTGTGAAACACATCAGCGACCTGGCCCCCGCTGTGAGGTTGCTGATCACTACACATCTCTCAGGACCATTCTTTGGTCCTTTGTTTCCCGCTGTTCAGCATGCATCGGTGTGTTTGACACCGTTACAGCGACTTCGTTAGCGACTTCCCTTTCAAAAAGCTGCTTTACAACGTCCCCAATGACTAGCTAGGTCATTCTGCAGGTCCACATCGCTGTTGCGTCGTTTTCCAGGTATGCCTGTTTGACATCTCACCAGCGACTCACCAGAGACTTTGTAGCGATCCCGGCCAGGTTGGAATCGCTGGTGGGATCGCTAGAAAGTCTCAGTGTGTAAAGGGGCCTTTAAGGTAGGACATTCAATAACTGAAGGGTACATGCCCATGATCAGTGTTTGCAGCGTTTTGGATGCACTGTGTTTTGCAAGGTGCGAATCCCAGAAATCCCATGCCCACTGTGTGTGTATAGCCCGTAGCGAAAACTGACCTGCGGTGTTGCTTTCCAAGGCGCAAGCATGTCAATTCTTTGCCACAAGCGTCCTCTGTATGGAGAACACAGCGAGAGACCGCAGCGCACCGAACCCTGATCGGGGCATGGGCAGCTGTGGTCTCCTGGGTTCTATTGCAGAGGAGACTCGTTGCGTCGTAGGTCAGGACCCACCACATCTAAGATGCAACAGGTCCTGATCGTGGGACCCTTAGAGTAAAATCAGAACTAGTTCAGTTGGAGTTTTTCTTATAGTTCTACTATATTTGCTGTGCTGAGACAAAAGAGTTAAGCATATATATATATATATATATATATATATATATAAAAAACAATAATAGTAAATGTATTTTCCAGAAGACATCCATGTAAAATGTGTAAGGCCACAAGGTATTTTTTATGCAAATAAGAAGCTGCTTTTTACAGTACCAGCACACGTTTATGATATTTCAGAAATCTCATGCACACGCTTTTTTTTTTCCTGTCAGCATTTTTAAATTGTATTTTTCACCAATAGAAAGCAATGAGAGTGCAAAAATAATGGTTTTTAAAATCATTTTTGTGAATTAGTGAATTAATACTAAAGGGGATAGTTTCTCCTTGTGGAGAATGCCAAGCTGATGTAAGGAGACTTACAGGCCATGCTCTTCTGGGAATTTAATTATGCAAATATCTTCTTGAGAGAGGAAGAGGACTTAAACTCCAGCACCACCTATTGGAAGTAGTAATCCTTAAAGTCAATATCGACCCCCATTAACCCCTTCATGACTATGCCATTTTCCATTTCTTCATTTTTGTTTTCTCCTCCCCTTCTTCCAAGAGCCTTAACTTTTTATTTTTGCATCAGTATAGCCATATGAGGGCTTGATATTACTGGGACAAGTTGTGGTTTTGAATTAATCTATTCTTCTTACCATATAGTGTACTGGAAAACGGGAAAAAAAAAATTCCAAGTGCGGTGAAATTACAAAAAAAAGTGCAATTCTACAATTGCTCTTTAGGTTTTTTATTTACCATGGGGGAGAGGGGAGCCAGCACGATCTGAAATTGGCATGCATCATATAAAAAGTGAAAATTCCCAGATTTATTCCAACTGTAGTATAATGAAAAAAAATGAGATTTTTAGCAAATGATTGATCAATTTTTTGAGCCACCCCTGCCAACGTCACGGCAAATCTCAATAGGGGGGTCCTACTCTATATTCTGTATTTCATGTGCCATGCTGCCTCCTAGATAAAGTTAAAAGCAGAACCATATTGGAGCACACATACCTGTAACCTGTATATATAACCGCTTCTATGTTGCAAAAGAGGCAATTGTGGATAGAGACCAGCCCAGGTCCCAGCATGTGGAGCAAGCTCTACACATACCAGGACTATATCAGAACTGACCCTCCCAGTGCCAGACTGCAACCATTGATAAAGGCGGACCAGATCCAAGATGGTGCTTAATTAGCATTGCCTGTGGAAAGGGGTGAGGTAACTGAATCTGAACAGCTACCAACAGGAGGAATACATTGCAAACCAAAATCAGGTGTGCATAGCATGGTGGTGACCAGCCACCAGAATTTGTAGCATAACTACGACCAAACAGAGAGAGAGGGGAGCCAGCACGATCTGAAATTGGCATGCATCATATAAAAAGTGAAAATTCCCAGATTTATTCCAACTGTACTATAATGAAAAAAATGAGATTTTTAGCAAATAATTGATCAATTTTTTGAGCCACCCCTGCCAACGTCACGGAAAATCTCAATAGGGGGGTCTTACTCTATATTCTGTATTTCATGTGCCATGCGGCCTCCTAGATAAAGTTAAAAGCAGAACCATATTGGAGCACACATACCTGTAACCTGTATATATAACCGCTTCTATGTTGCAAAAGAGGCAATTGTGGATAGAGACCAGCCCAGGTCCCAGCATGTGGAGCAAGCTCTACACATACCAGGACTATATCAGAACTGACCCTCCCAGTGCCAGACTGCAACCATTGATAAAGGCGGACCAGATCCAAGATGGTGCTTAATTAGCATTGCCTGTGGAAAGGGGTGAGGTAACTGAATCTGAACAGCTACCAACAGGAGGAATACATTGCAAACCAAAATCAGGCGTGCATAGCATGGTGGTGACCAGCCACCAGAATTTGTAGCATAACTACGACCAAACAGAGAGAGAGGGGAGCCAGCACGATCTGAAATTGGCATGCATCATATAAAAAGTGAAAATTCCCAGATTTATTCCAACTGTACTATAATGAAAAAAAATGAGATTTTTAGCAAATAATTGATCAATTTTTTGAGCCACCCCTGCCAACGTCACGGCAAATCTCAATAGGGGGGTCCTACTCTATATTCTGTATTTCATGTGCCGTGCGGCCTCCTAGATAAAGTTAAAAGCAGAACCATATTGGAGCACACATACCTGTAACCTGTATATATAACCGCTTCTATGTTGCAAAAGAGGCAATTGTGGATAGAGACCAGCCCAGGTCCCAGCATGTGGGGCAAGCTCTACACATACCAGGACTATATCAGAACTGACCCTCCCAGTGCCAGACTGCAACCATTGATAAAGGCGGACCAGATCCAAGATGGTGCTTAATTAGCATTGCCTGTGGAAAGGGGTGAGGTAACTGAATCTGAACAGCTACCAACAGGAGGAATACATTGCAAACCAAAATCAGGCGTGCATAGCATGGTGGTGACCAGCCACCAGAATTTGTAGCATAACTACGACCAAACAGAGAGAGAGGGGAGCCAGCACGATCTGAAATTGGCATGCATCATATAAAAAGTGAAAATTCCCAGATTTATTCCAACTGTACTATAATGAAAAAAAAGGATCAATTATTTGCTAAAAATCTCATTTTTTTATTATAGTACAGTTGGAATAAATTTGTGAATTTTCACTTTTTATATGATGCATGCCAATTTCAGATCGTGCTGGTTCCCTTTTTTTTTCTCTGTTTTGACCGTAGTTATGCTACAAATCTGGTGTCTGACCAACACCATACCATGCACGCCTGATTTTGGTTTGCAATGTATTCCTCCTGTTGGTAGCTGTTCAGACTCAGTTACCTCACCCCTTTCCACAGGCAATGCTAATTAAGCACCATTCTTGGATCTGGTCCGCCTTTATCAATGGTTGCTGTTTGGCACTGGGAGGATCAGTTCTGATATAGTCCTGTTATGTGTGGGGCTTGCTCCATATGCTGGGACCTGGGCTGGTCTCTATCCACAATTGCCTTTTTTGCAACATGGAAGCGGTTATATATACAGGTTACAGGTATGTGTGCTCCATTATGGTTCTGCTTTTAACTTTATCTAGGAGGCCACAAGGCCGCAAGGCACATGAAATACAGAATGTAGAGTAGGACCCCCCTATTGAGATTTGCCGTGATGTTGGCAGGGGTGGCTCAAAAAATTGATCAATTATTTGCTAAAAATCTCATTTTTTTATTATAGTACAGTTGGAATAAATTTGTGAATTTTCACTTTTTATATGATGCATGCCAATTTCAGATCGTGCTGGTTCCCTTTTTTTTTCTCTCTTTTTATTTACCATGTTCACTATATGGTAAAACTGACCTGGTAGTGTGATTCTTCAGATCAGTATGAGTAAGTAGATACCAGAAGACATAGTTCTTTTTATTTAAGTGGTGAAAAAAAATTCAGACTTTTGTAAAAAGAAAAATTCTCTTTTGGCGCCATTTATATTTTATGAATGTCTTCTTTACTTACAGTTTAGAAAAGACCACTCCCTGCACGGATGAAAAACTTGAAATACATATGCAATAAAATGGACTGGTTAGGCTAAATGACCCAAGAGAAACTGTGAACTCAGCATCTCTGTTCTTATATAGTCTTACTTATACATCATATAATGCTTTTTTATGTGTTTATGCTATTATAAAATTTTGTCTCTTTTTCTACAAGTAATTATATTCTAGGGGATTTATGATGATAAGAAAACATTAAAGCCTAAACTACTTGACCTACCCCCTTTTCGGATGCCAGTAGCTATAGTGCTACATATCTATCAGTTTGACAAGCCTATTTTATAATTTCATAATTTTGAAGTTGAGAGAAAATTCACTTCCATCAGGTTCAAACTATAATATAACCTAGCATATTGATCCAAAAGGCGGCAAAAATCCCATGAAGCAAACGCTAATTGCCCCAAAGTAGTGGAAAAATTCCTTCTCAACTGCACATACGGAAATCAGACTAATTTTCATAATCAACGTCCCATAACAGAATTTAATATAATTTATTATAGTCATGTATTTTTAAGCTAGCACCTAATTCACACATATAGGTGTTCCAGTCAGTCTTTTTTCTGAATAACAGAATTTAAGACCCATAACCGGTACCGTTATATTTTTCAAGAAAGGCGTCAAGGCCCTCCTTGTACTTTTTTTTTAGTGAATCAACCATTACACTATTATGTGGCTGAGTTCCATAATATTATTGCTCACACAGAAAAGACTCACTTGCCTGTGATAATGGAGAAACATTTTGTCACTGTTGCCGGCTTTGATATAGAAAGATCATTAGAAGGATCTCTATAACTATTCCTTCTTATAATTGTATATTGTAATAAGATGGACCCTATGTTAATTTTTCAAAACTAAATAACCCCAAGTTTGATAATCTGGCCCATACCTTAAAGCTCCATTCCAGTGTTGTTGTTTTTCTGCACTGGAGTGACGATTTAAATGTAAACCCCATCATATACTTACCTTCCGGAGGCTTCACTGTTTCTTGGCACCGCTCCAATCAACCTTTCGTGCTTATCACGTATGACTGGCCGGAGGTCTGAAGTTACGTTACAAGGTCTTTATGCAACTCTATGAGAGGCAGAACAAGAGCTCTCTCATAGAGTTTTGTTAATTCGTGACCTCCGGAGTGCTCTATGAAACATTGGAGCTACTGGCAGGTCACTAATAGGGACGCTGGAACAAAATTAAGTTGGTGGCAGGTGAGTATAATATAGAGGGCAGGGACTTAGATTTAAAGCGCCACTTCAGCGGTGTGGTTCAGGTATGTCCTTCTTATATACTAGATCCAAAATTTTACACAGTACTTTAGGTGTGGCCACCAATAGTGACTTGTATAGATTGTACAGAGGAAAAACTATGTTATTGACCTTAGCATCTATGCCTCTTTTAATTCCACCCATGATTTTATTTACTTATAAAGGGCCAGTCTGACACTGATTACTAAAGTTGAGTTTACCATCCACCCAACTCATTTTCGGTCATTTTGCACATAATTATATACCTTTTTTCCTTGGCTCAAGTGCATAACTTTACATTTATCTACATTAAAATCCAAATGCCATTTCTCAGCCTAAGCCTCCATCTTACATATATTCTTCTGTGATATTATCTTTCTCTGAATTGATTACGTTTCAGAGTTTTGTGTCATATGCAAATATTGACATTTTACTATGTATTCCCCCTACAAGGTCATTAATAAATATTTTATAAAGACTAGGGTTCAATACTGAGCCCTGTGGCAACCTACTGTTAAAGGGAACCTGTCACCAGGTTTTTCCCTTATGAGCTGAGGCCACCACCAGTGAGCCCTTATATACAACATTCCAGAATACTGTATATAAGAGCCCAGGCCACTCTTTAGAGCATTAAAACACCTTTATAATACTTACCCAGGGACGATCCGGTCCGATTGGTGTTGGCTGCAGCTCACAAGGAAAAAACCTGGTGACAGCTAACCTTTAACTGTGATCTAATTCGAGTGTTCATGATTTGGGCTCTGCATGCTACTATTATTAATTTTAAATGAAACAACTGAGATGCAATTGAAGTGAAGACTTTTAGGTTTAATTAAAGCGTTTGAACAAAAATATCCATTAAATGTTTAGTCATTGCAACCATTTTTCTATGAAGCCTCCATATTTCAGGGGCTCAAAAGTAATTCAACAAATTATCTTTACTAGGAATAAAATGTTAATTTTTAATACTTTGTAGAGAATCCCATGCAGGTAATGACTGCCTGAAGCCTGGAAGCCATGGACATCACCAAATTCTGGGCTTCGTCCTTCATGATGCTTTGCCGTCCTTTACTGCAGATGACTTCAGATGTTGCTTGTGTTTGGGCCTTTCTGCCTTAAGTTTAACTTAATCACGTGAAATGCATGCTCCATTGGGTTGAGATCTGGTGATTGACTCTAGCATTGCAGAATATTACACTTCTTTCTGCGGTGCCGTCCAATCAACCTAGACACACTTGGTTAAACCTGAGCAGAAAGTATCGCCCGGTAGACTTCAGAATTTATCCTGCTGCTTTTGTCTTCAGTCACATCATCAATAAACACTTGTGACCTAGTGCCATTGGAAGTGATTCATGCCCAGCCATCACACTGCCTCTACCATAAGTTGCAGAGGATTTGGCATTCTTTGGATCATGAGCCATTCCAAGCTTTCTCCATACTTTTTTTTTCCATCATCCTGGTACAGATACATCTTAGTTTAATTTGTCCAAAGAATATTTTTTATTTTTCCAGTACTAGGAAGCTTCTTTAGATTTTTTTTTTTTGCAAAGACTAATCTGGTCTTTCTTTTTAATGCTGATTAATGGTTTGCACCTTTGATGATCACTCTGTATTCACTCTCATGATGTCTTCTCTTTATGGTAGACTTGGATACAGAAACACTTACCTTGTGGATCGTGTTCATCACTTGGGTGGATGTTGTGAAGGGGTTTTTCTTCTCCATGAAAAGGATTTTGCTAAGATCCACCACTGTTATCTTCCATGGTTGTCCAGACCTTTTTTTGCAGAATGTACCAAGCTGTTGATTTGGTAATTTCTAACATTTTTGTTATCTCTCTGAGGGATTTCTTCTTTGTTTTCAGCCTAATGATAGTCTGTTTCCCTTCTATTGAGAACATCTTTGACCCCATGTTGTGGATTCAAAACAACAGCTTCTAAATACAAATGCCACACCTGAGGTCAGCTCCAGACCTTTTACCTACTTTAATGATGATGGATTAATGAGGGCATAGTCCATGCAGGCCACTAAGGCACTCTGAGCTATTTGTCAAACTACTTTTGGTTCCTTTAAAAAGAGGCTAAAAAGAGGCAGCAACTTATCAATGATCTTTAATTCCTAAACCCTTACTTCAATTAGGATGAAACCGCTGGGTGAGATCATCCAATGACATGGGGTGTGTTGTCATCAGTATGCGGATGATATCCAGCTGTACGTTTCAACCTCGTGCCAAGTCAATGAAGCAGCAGAGGTGATGTGCCGGTGACTGGAGGCTGTGAGCATCTGGATGGGTGATAATAGGCTCAAGCTGAATCCCGACAAGACGTAGTGGCTGTGGGCATTGCCTCCTAGGGACGATTCAAACTGTCCTTACATTAGTGTGGGGGGGAGTTTATTACCCCCTCGGAGAAGGTTTGCAACTTGGGAGTCATCCTGGATCCACAGCTAAGATTAGACCATCATGCATTGGCTGTGAGGGGGGCGTTTGCCCAGGTTCGCCTGGTGCACCAGTTGCGTCCTTAAAAATCGTGAAGCTCTGCGCACAATTGACCATGCCCTTATTACTTTGAGGATCGACTACTGCAATGCTCTTTACATGGGGCTACCCTTGAAAAGTATTCGGAAACTGCAGGTAGTCCAGAATGCAGCCGCAAGAGCCATTGTGGGACTTTCTAGATGTTCCCACATTTTACCAACAATCCGTGAGCTGCGCTGGCTACCGATTAATTTCCGAGTGTAATTCAAAGTGTTGGTGATTACCTTTAAAGCCCTACATGCCATAGGACCAGCATACCTCCGAGACCATCTCTTGCCTCATGTGTCCCAGCGACCAGTCTGGGCCCATAGGGAAAGCCTCCTCCGAGTCCTGTCGATAAGCCACTGTCGACTGGTGACTCCCAGGGTTAGAGCCTTCTCCATAGCAGTCCCAACCCTCTGGAACAATCTTCACCAGAGCTCCGTATTGCCCCTACCCTACTGGCAGTCCGTAAAAACCTTAAGACTTACCTATGTCGGAAGGTCTAGGACCGTTAGTATTCACTACGGCTAATAATTTATAAAAATTGGTATAAATAGAGTATGTTTTAAAGGGGTTTTTAATGTTTTTGGTTTTTTTTTAAGGTAAATTGATTTTATGTTTCTATTTGTTTATAACTTTGTATTTTGCATCTATATGTTGTGAGCCGCTCTGAGTCTTTGGAGAGGGGCGGCATACTCTCAAATTAAACCTGAATCTGCACTTTTAGCCCATATGGATTAGATCACTAGATCTTGAATATGTTTTGGTAAACAACTAAAATACCAAAAATTTTGTCACTTTCCAAATATTTCTGGATCTTAAGGCCGCTTTACACGCAACGACATTGCTAACGAGATATTGCTGGAGTCACGGAATTCGTGACACACATCCAGCCTCGTTAGCGACGTCGTTGTGTCTGACACTTACGAGCAACCGCTAACGATCCCAAATACTCACCAAATCGTTGATTGTTGACACGTCGTTCATTTTCAAAATATCGTTGCTCGTTTGGGACGCAGATTGTTCGTCGTTCCTGAGGCAGCACACATCGCTACGTGTGACACCCCGGGAACGACGAACAACAGCGTTCCTGCAACCTCCGGCAACGAGGTGGGAGTGACGTTCATGCGGCTGCTCTCCGCCCCTCCACTTCTATTGGAGGCCTGCTGTGTGAGATAGCTGTGACGCCGCACAAACCGCCCCCGTAAAAAAGAGGCTGTTCGCCGGCCACAGCGACGTCGTTAGGAAGGTAAGTTCATGTGACGCGTATTAGCAATATTGTTCCCACGGGCAGTGATTTGCCCGTGACGCTTGCATGACGGGGGCGAGTGCTATCGCTATCGACATCTCTAGCGATGTCGCTGCATGTAAAGCAGCCTTAACTGTATATTAAGCAGACTTAACAGTTAAACCTTAATGGCCCTTTTAACCTCAATTACCCATTTAAATGTAACAATTCTTGTTGCTTACATGTCCTAGCTTGAATCAAATTTATAATACAATCAGTCATAAAGTATTGTGTTTCGTGGAAATTGGGAGTTAACACATAAAAAGATCCTTTTTGACTAGATATTGATTTTATACATTTAAAATGTGTCTGTGGATTAAAAAAACATTAAAATGTGGCTTATGCACTAAAATGACAGTTCAACTATTCTGACTCTTCTGTTTAGAACAAACAAACAAAACAGACAAATTTAGTTTGGATCCATTGCGATTGTCACGGTGGTAATGTGGACACACACCACGATGAACAGTGCTTATGCTGGAGGGCCATGACTAAATCTCCACTGTATCTTCACTAGAGCCTCTTATGGTAGGGATACAATGAGTTGCTGGTAGACACTAAATACCTCTCTAGGGCGGTCATCAGGACTGCAAGAGCTGACCAAAGATTCAGAGGCGTGTGTCCAAGTACAGGAAGGCAAAGATAAAAACATGGTTAGACAATCCAAGGTCAAGGCAGGCAGCACAGATTCAATGCACGTAGCCAAAGTCAGGATCAGAGAAGTCAGACAGGAAAGGTAATTAAGCTGTGTTGATAACAGAGAGAAAGAAAAAACATGTACTCACAGGGCCCGCAATCTTTAGCATTGGTAGCATGTGTGCCATCTTAGGCGGGCTTTGCACACTACGACATCGCAGCCCGATGCTGCGATGCCGAGTGCGATAGTGCCCGCCCCCGTCGCAGCAGCGATATGTGGTGATAGCTGGCGTAGCGAAAGTTATCGCTACGCCAGCTTCACACACACACTCACCTGCCGTGCGACGTCCCTGTGGCCGGCGACCCGCCTCCTTGTTAAGGGGGCGGGTCGTGCGGCGTCACTGCGACGTCACACGGCAGGCGGCCAATCAGAGCGGAGGGGCGGAGATGAGCAGGATGTAAACATCCTGCCCACCTCCTTCCTTCCGCATATCCTACGGAAGCCGCAGTGAGGCCGGTAGGAGACGTTCCTCACTCCTGCGACTTCACACACAGCGATGTGTGCTGCCGCAGGAGCGAGGAACAACATCGGACCGTCGTGTCAGCGTAATCATGGATTACGCCGACGCTGCACCGATGATACGATTACGACGCTTTTGCGCTCGTTAATCGTATCATCCAGCCTTTACACACTGCGATGTCGCATGCGATGCCGGAAGTGCGTCATTTTCAATTTGACCCCACCGACATCGCACCTGCGATGTCGCAGTGTGCAAAGTGCCCCTTAGAGTCTGACTTGGTTCCAACTTCCTGGGGATTCACACAATGTGCCATCAGGGAAATGTAGCACCCCTAACCACTAGAATTTGTCCATGTGTCGGTTGTTAAGTGTACCTTCCCCGTAACTGCGTTGGTCAGGGCACAGGTGATGTTATGGGACATGTGCTGAAGTAGGCTGTGGACAGCACACAGTGAAAAATAGTGGCAACAGGAGACCCAGACGTTTAGCCCACCTGATTGATGCTTTGATGACATGCGCCTGACCATGCTTGTAGTGGTTAGGCTGACAGTGGCCTCTGCTGATATCAGTAAGCACAAGTTACAAATGACCATTCTTTTTTCATCCCCACTTTCCTTAAAAAGCAACAGACTGGGGAACACTTAACTCTTGGCCTCGGAACTTGCTGCATGTGGGTGCTAAGGTTGCCCACCTTCTCCCTATGTCCCTATGGTCACTCCAATGCCTCTGATTGTCCTCTCAAAATTCAGTAAGGGTTGCCCTTGAAAACTGATTGAGGTCCACCTGATGGACCTCTGAAAATTGAGGGCTGCTTGATGACCCTCTAAAAAGTGATTGAATTCCGCCTTATCTCCAAATAAAATTTGATTGAGAGACACCTAATGGCCCTCTAAAAATTGAGTGAAGGACGCCTGAGAGCACTCTAAAAATTGATTAAGAATTGCTTGCTGGCCTTCCAAAAATTGAGTGAGTGCCGCTTGCTGGTCCTCTAAAAATTGAGTAAGGACTGCCTGATGGCCCTCTAAAAATTATGAGTGAGGGCCGCCTGATGGCCCTCTAAAAATTAATTGAGGGCTGCCTGATGGTCCTCCAAAAATTGTGAGTGAGGGATGTTTATTTTCCCTCTAAAAATTGAATGAAGGCCTCCTGATGGCCCTCTAAGAATTGAATGAGGGCCGCCTGCTGGCTTTTTAAATATTGAGTGTGGACTTTGTGGATATGGTGGTGGAAGCAGACAAGAAAAATAATAAATCATGAACTATATACCTTTTTAAGGTAGGAAAGGGTGCATGGGAATTCACCCCCACCCCCCCTAATAAAAGGAACATTTTATTTGGCTGAAGTCATCCACTGGGGTTGAGAGGTTTGGGCCAATCCAAGCCGTGTTCATTTTAAGAACATTCAACCTGTCAGCATTTTCAGTTAACAGATGGATGCACCTATATGATATTATGCTACCAGCAGAACTAAAAACCTTTGGAATCAAATTAAGCATGGAGAGTGCTGTGAATGTCACCTGTGAGACTTTGAGTTAGTTCAAGTCTGTTTCGATTAAAATTCTGTGTAAGGGCCGCATGATGGCCCTGTAAAATTTGAGTGTGTGCCGCATGACAACCCCATTTGATATTCTGTAGAAGAAGAAGAAGCACGGGGAGGAGGACAAAAAAAATAAAACATGCACCGTATACCCTTTTTGGGGTTTTAAGGGGTACATAGGAATACACCACAAAAAAAGAACATTTGAATTGACTTTATGTCCTGCTAATGTCATCCGCTAGGATTGAGAAGTCGAGGCCAATCCAAGCCTTGTTCATTTATTTTGAGAACAGTCAGCCTGTCAGATTTTTCAGTTGACATGTTGATGCGCCAATAAGTTAATATACCCCTGGCGGCACTAAAAACCCATGGAAACAACTTTAGCATAGAGGGAGATGTGAATGCAACCAGTGAGGCTGATTTGGCTCAAAACTGTGGTGAGTAAAAGTATGAGTAAGGGCCACCTGATGGCCCTGTAAAAATTTGGAGCAAGTGCCACGTGATAATTCTGTTGCTATGATGTAGGAGGAGAAGAAGGAGGAGGACAAGAAAAAAAATAACAAACCATGAGTCTAATACCTTTTCTGTGGTAGGAAGGGAATACACCAGAAAAGAAACAAAAACGTAATTGGCTTTATGTTCCGCTAATGTCATCCACTGTGGTTGAAACTTTGGGGTCTAGGTAAGATTTGTTCATTTTAACATCAGTTAGTCTGCCAGCATTTTCAGTCGACAGGACGATGCACCTATTAGTTATTATGCCCCTGCTGGCATTAAAAACCCACAGAGTCAACTTAAGGATAGAGGGATCAGTGAGTACGGCCTGCAAGCAGGCCCATACTGACCATAGGGCAATTCTGGCAAATGCCAGATGGGCTGGTCCCTGTAGTGGGCCGGTGCCTGTAGTGGGCCGCCCTATCTGCAGTCACCGTCGCTCTGCTCAGCAGTGTGCAGGCCGGGCAGTATTATCTGCCGTGCGCACACTAGCTGCAGCAGGAGCAGGAGGCAGAGCGCTGTGCTGTGCTGGTCCTGCTGTGTGATAGTGTGCCCAGAATGCACACACTGCTAAGGAGCACGGTGGTGACGGTGCAGGTGACCGCAGCTTCCTCCTTCCTATTCAAATGTATTTGCGTCTTTCAGACGTAAATACATTTGAATAGTGCGCCGGTACTGGGCCCGCCCCAGACGTGCAGCAACGTGATGAGATCAGCACCTTGCTGACGTTATCACAGTGCTGCGGGCACCACACTGGATGCTTCAGGCAGCGGTAAACTCTCCATGGAGGAGCCAAAGAGACAGGTTTAATTAATGGGGATAAGTGGGGACACTTAATGGGGAACATTTGTGAAGGAACACAGCTTTGTGACAGGCAGAGGGGGAGTACTGTATTCCGAGGGAGGAGGGGGAAGCAGGAGTGTGTAGTGATGGGGTAGTGTAATTTGTGTGTAGGGTGTGATGAGGGGTGCATTGTATTATGTCTGGGGAGGGGGTAATGGAGGGTGCATTGTATTGTGTGTGGGGGAGGGATAATGGGGGGTGCATTGTATTGTGTGTGTGTATGTGTGTGTGTAGGGGTAATGGGGGTGCATTGTGTTTTGTGTGTGTGTGTGTGTGTGTGTAGGGGTCATGGCGGTGCATTGTATTGTGTGTGTGTGTGTAGGGGTAATGGGGTGCATTGTATTGTGTGTGGGGGGAGGGGTAATAGAGGGTGCATTGTATTGTGTGTGTGTGGTTGGGATTACAAAAGAGTAGTTTGGGGGGAATATATAAATAAATAATAATAAAGGGGCAATATGGTGGGATATTATGGAGAAAGGCAGTGTGGGTATATTATAAAGAGAGCAGTGGGGAGGGGACATTATGGAGAGAAGCTGGGTATGGGGACATTATGGAAAGAGGCAGCATGGGGGTATATTAAGGAGAGAGGCAGTGTGGGTGGTATTTTGGATAAGGGCAGTGTGGGGGATATTCTATGAAGGAAGCACAGCAATTATTTATTCAGGGGCACAGCATGGGAGATATTTATATTTATGGGGCAGTATAACGATCCTTTTATTTTTAAAGGTGCTGTGTGGGGAAGAGCTGCTGAAGAATAAAGAGGGAGGGCTTTAGAGATGAGTAGTGGGCACGAAACCTCATCAATGGCGTCTGTACTGCGTGGAGACAAAAAGGATGGGATCGACTCAGACGATGTCACGTTTAAAAGGTACCTAGATGTAAATGATTATTTGTGATATTGCCTGCGTCTTATCAGTATAGTGGTTCCTGTATGGTCCGCAGTCTGACAACAACAACTCCCAGGATCTCCTTACCATTGTTAAGGACAACCTGGGAGTTGTACATTCCGGGCATCTTCCGATCCTGCCCACTGATCTGCATTGTACAATACAGAGCGTTTTCCGAGTGGAAAACACCAGAAGAATGAATTGGTCCCTTCTTTTAATCACTTGGTGGTTTTAGAAACCTGAAGTGGGTAAAAGATGCTCAAAATCCTGAACCTGTGCACAGCGAGTAGATGCATATGGTCACTACGGTATTTTTCATAGTAGTTTCCATGGTAGGATCTGCTCCCCCCAAAAAAATGTCATTGCACATACCCTAAGTGGTATGCACCCAAAATTATCACCAGTGACTACAACAGCTTTTCTGATCACCTATCTGTAGAATAGGTCATCAATATTACTTCAGGGGGATTTAATTTTGTATCCCTGCCCATCAGCTATGTGACCGCAGCATTACATGGAGAGCAGCATCCTCTTCATTATCTGCGAGACCCAGCTCTGTAGAGAAAATAGCGGCTTCACCAGGTCCTGCTACTAAGAGCAATAAATAGGCCTGAGCTCTAATACTGGATGCAGCTGTAACTACATGTTATATGGTCGTGTTACACAATCTACAAGTGCACAAAGATATTACACATTCAACATGCGAAAAGGGGGCCTGTGCACCCCCAAATGCCAGGGCTGAATGCGAGTCCCAGTCCGGCCCTGCCTGCAAGCCTCAGATTTGCTTCAACTCCGTGTAAACAAAATACAAATGCACATGGGAGAAAGGCCCAAATGCACCTCTTCTGTAAATAAATGGACAAAGAACTTGAGGTGTTCTTTCCCTGGATTGATTTAGAGAGGTTTCCCCCACATAGTTCATGAATTTTCACTGACAAAGTTCTCTAAGGAGATGAAAAAAATGTATCGAACCTCTGCTTCAATCTTTTTGAAATCTGGGGGCTGACTAATGCCCTGAGTCGGCACATTAGCAAATGCCACCCAGCTTAACTTTAACAAAATGGGATACCCGAAGGTCCTTGTTGTGCCAGTTGTATCCTGCGTAGTAGCTTTAAATCCGGGACTCTTTGTTGTTAGCCACAGATGACTCACTCATTCTAAATGTAAATGTTTTCTGAGGCCCTACTCTGTGTGTGTTCCAGGGTGTATTGAAGTGCCTTATTCTAAGTTTTGGAAGTCCTTGCATATAAGGCATACGCTTTACCGGTCTAGGAGTCCCTCTTCTTCCAAATAGTGAAAAAAAAAAAATCTGAGTCCATCCTCTATGTGTATCCCAGGGTGTATTTCAATTCCTCCTGTCAATGTTTGATAGGGCTTCACCAGTCTAAAGGGGACTTTACACGCGACAACATTGCTAACGAGATGTCGTTGGGGTCACAGAATTCGTGGCGCACATCCAGCCTCGTTAGTGACGTCGTTGCGTGTGAAACGTACAAACGACCGCTAACGATCAAAAATACTCACCATATCGTTGATCATTGACACGTCGTTCTAATCTCAAATATCGTTGCTGCTGCAGGTGCGATGTTGTTTGTCGTTCCTGCGCAGCACACATCGCTATGTGTGACACATTGCAGGAACGAGGAACAACATCGTACCTGCGGCCGCCGGCAATGAGGAAGGAAGGAGGTGGGTGGGATATTCTGGCTGCTTATCTCCGCCCCTCCATTTCTATTGGTCGGCCGCTTAGTGACGCCGCTGTAACGCCGAATGAACCTCCCCCTTAGAAAGGAGGCGGTTCGCTGTCCACAGCGACGTTGCTAGGCAGGTAAGTATGTGTGACGGGTCCTAGCAATGTTGTGTGCTACGGGCAGCGATTTGCCCATGACGCACAACCGACGGGGGCGGGTGCTTTCACCAGCGACATCGCTAGTGATGTCGCTGTGTGTAAAGTGGCCTTAAGAGTTCTACTCTTTACAACTGGGAAACAATTTGAGAAATCTCATGCACACAGTTCCTGTTTTTTGGTGACTGACGTGGAAACCTGCTGCAGTTTTTAAAGCAACATGTCAATTCTTTCATTGTTTTTGCACCTTAATTTTACTATTCTAAGCAATGAGCGTGCAAAAACACAGCAAAGTATATGTGAACATAGTTTAAGGGGTGGAGGAGGCGGTTTTTCTCTCTTTTTTTATTTTGCCCTATATACAAGTTATTATACAGGAAAGAATGTGTCCTAACATTTTTTCCTGTAAAATCCATGTTATCTTTGGTTTAGTACGTTTTATTAACAGCCCGTAAAAGTGTAATTCTCTGACAACATTATTCCCAGCAGAGACCTAGAAGTCAGAGATGTTTCCAGGCATCTTCCCCATGCTGTTCATATTTTATTTCTGAATTTATTTGATCTGTTTCAGCTATTTTACTGCCCTCTAGACCTCCTGGCATGGCCTGACAGAAAAATGCTCAGGTTTCCCATCGACTTCAATTATACTGGTTACTTGAGATAAGCACCTGAGCATTCCGAGTTGCTGGATTTGAGTACTGATCACCCAAACATTTTATTACTCGCTGATCACTACCTATAGATCATTGATCACTGTCAAGTTACTTATGTTTTACATAACTTTTGGTCTAAGGATTGAAGAAAAAAGGCATTCAAAGCACTAGAGTATGGTCTGAGGTCTTTCCTTGAGGCCTGTTTCAAATGTCAGTGAAAAACACAGACATTTTTCACTGACGTGTAAAAAACGCATATGTCCCTCTTTGTGCCGTGACTCACGGTACACATGGGTTGTCCATGTGCAAACCATGAGACGTGATCCGTCATCCATGATTGCACATGGCGATAAACTCACCTGTCCTCGCTCCTGCTGTCCGTGGTGCTTAATTCTCCGACCCTGCTGTGTTTCCGCCCCCGCTGCAGCTACTTCCGGGTCGGCTGTGGTTGCATATATAAATATGTATAAGAATAAGCAGCTGGCTCTGAAGCAGAGGCCGGAGACAAGCAGCGATGGAGATGAGTTAAAAATGCTTTTTATTTTCAATGTCCGTGATTTTCTGGTACGTGCTTCATGGACCACACCATAGTGTGGTCTGTGGGACATCAGTGATGCCAGAAAAAAACGGACATGTGTCAGTGCGGCAATCACGGACATGCATATATTCTGCACGAAGACACAGTCAGGGAAAAATCACTGATGTGTGTGCAGACCCATTGATTATAATGGGTCTGCATATCTCTGTGATTCTGGTATGTATAAAAAAAGCACATACGTACCAGAATCACTGACTTGTGAAACAGGCCTAAGGCATGGAGTGGATCACACGGTTTGCCAGATAAAGGATGTTGGACATTCTCATTAGCGCATTTAAATGTCTTCCTTGCACAATTTCTAGAGTGTACTATCTTCATTTTAGTATGAACTCATATGTTAGACATTAAGCTGAACGTGGAAAAACCAAAGCAGGCTTTCCTGTCACTGAAGAGCCTAAAACATCATCCTTGTTGACAAATCTAATTTCCAAAATACTTGACATCATCGTATCAGATGATCATTTGGATACTAAGCAAGCACAACTTTTCTGACTGCAACCTTCAAAGAAAAGCAAAGTGTAAACGTAAGCAAAGTCTCCAAAATGATTAATGTGAGAAACAGCCGTGGCAAACACTGAACTAATAGTGTGTAGAATAAAGCACATTGTAAATATAGACAACCCTCCGCCAACTCCTGCCAACAAAAATGTTCTATTTTATTTTTATTTTTGTCTAAGCCAAAGCTACTCACAATTGTTTGGTTGTGGTTGCCAAAGTCTCAGCCACTTGGATAAAATCTGTAAAACAAATAATTTCACAAGTATGTCTTGTATATCTGTGTTGAAAATTCTAATATCCTAAAAAATAGATGGATAATCAGGGTCAAGTAAAATTATACAATCAGTATGCATGAATTTTTGGTATTTTTTTTCATGTTTTACACTTTTGGTGAACAAAAAAAACTAATGTTAAAGGAAACTACCTCAATGAAAAGGAACAATAATTCAGTATCCATTAAATCATTTGTTACCTGATGGTCATTGCTATAGTCAGTGTCCTATACGTAATACTAAATAGTGCCACTAGATATGGACAACTTTTTAGAATGGAATTGAGTTTTACAAAATTCTGTATTTTTGTCATTTTCTCCTCCAGTTGTCCACTATTTTACTGAACCGTAGAGGGCTGTCAAAAGGTTAAAAAATACACAAAAACAAAAACTCAAATCATCTTCCCACTGTCTGGTCACCACCACTACTTGATCGTCCTTATACAGTCCTCGGCACGCCTTCTTACAGCCACATGCTGAAATGCCAAGTCTTTTAACTCTAGGCTGCAACTTCCTGCATTTACTAGGTCCTGGATGTCTCTGTGCATGTGAATCATAAGGCACTGATGTTTTAATGTCACAATGCGCACTATGATCTTAAAACATGTACTTTAGATTGGATCTTCCAATCACAACTATGCGTCCCTGTACATATGCATAATAAGGTCACGACATTGTTGCACAATAATGTCGTGGGCATAGTCACAGCCAGAAGATCCAGTCTAGTGTGATGTGGCTGGCGGTTTCAGCATGTGGCCATAGGATGAGGATCCGATAACTTTACTGTTGACAGTCAACGTGGAAAGTGGTGATATATTATTTTTTTTTTTTACATATATCCTCTTTTATTAATCTTTGGGGTTTTTGCAGGCTCCAAACTTCAGAATCCATGCCTAAAACCACCAGAGAAAAAAACGATCAAACGCCCATTTATAGAAATTGCAAATTTTAATATGTGATACAAAAGGACAACATGAAAGAGTGGAGAGAAATAATACAGGAAATTAATTCACCCCAAGAGGTCACGCACCCCTCCATATATGCTGGATACTAGGAGAGGGGGGGGTTCCTCAGACCACCCGACGGCCGTTTCGGTAACGCTTGGTTACCTTCATCATCCTCTGTTATTAATCTTTGGGATTTCTGCAGGCTCCAGACTTCAGAATCCATACCTGTGAATCAAATTTACCTGAAATAATGAGAGACTGGGGCAATTTGCTTCTCGTGTTATCTGCTCATCTCTAGATGGATCCCAATACTCATAGATGTCATCAGCAATGTTCTGGATAGTTACAAGTACACATTGATGCTGGCTCAAGTGGTTTGAATATGTAAAGCATTTGAACTTCAAACTCAAACACTGATTTTTTATAAAGTCTGTTTTCAGTATGAACACCGAACTTTACTATTCAGGTTCACTCATCTCTAGTTACAAGTGATGTCAATGACCATTGCTCATAGTGAGTGATATACTCCGAATGGAGTACCCGGGGGTCATTGATAATTGCTACACCTTATATACCAATGATTTTAAATTTGCTGTACAAGCAAATAATTTTAGTGGTCAGGCTCACAATATAATCACACCAATTTGATCTTTTTATGTACGGTATACCACAAAAGTTAATACACCGCTCACATTTTTTGTAAATATATTATACATTTTCATAGGACAACACTGAAGATATGATACATTGATACAATGTAGAGTAGTCAGTGTACAGCTTGTATAACTGTGTCAATTTGGTGTGCTGTCTAAATAACTCAACACACAGTCATTAATGTCTAAAATGCAGGCAAGAAAAGTAAATACATCCCTAAGTTAAAATGGCCAAATTGTGTCCAAAATGTCAGTATTTTGTGTGGTCACCAATATTTTCAAGTACTGCCTTAACTCCCTTGGAAATGGAGTTGACTAGAGCTTCACAGATTGCCAATGGAATCTTCTCCCACTCCTCCATGATGACATTATGAAGCTGGTGGATGTTGACGACCTTGCACTCCTCATCTTCTGATTGAGGAAGCCCCACAGATGCTCATTAGAGTTTAGGTCTCAAATATTCCAGTCCAGCACCTTTACACTCAGTTTCCATAACAAGGCAGTGGTCTTGGAGGGGTGTTTGGGGGTTGTTATCATGTTGGAGTACTGCACTGCAGCCCAGTTTCTGAAGGGAGGGGATCATGCTTTGATTCAGTATGTCACAGCACATATTCCTTCAATGAATTGTAGCTCTCACCAGCAGCAGTCATGCAGCCCCAAACCATGACACTCCCACAACCATGCTTTAAAGTAGGAAAGACACACTTGTCCTCAGGGCTGTATTTTGCCTTCGTGCTGCCCTAGGCACTTTAAGTGGTCGCGCCCCTTAGTGACAACGTAACACTGAGTTTTCGCACACGACATCTGTTTAAGACAGATCTACTCTGTAAAACACTTGAAAAAGTATCAATGAGAAACGAAGGGCACTAACCCCCCCTTCCCCCAATGGGGATCACCACGGGCACATCAAAACATAGCATGAGTATAAAATATTCCCACCACACCGTCCCCACTTATATACTGTGACTGTGACACTGCCCCTAATAAACTACACACTGCCCTCCCTTATAAATTATACCCACCACACCTTCCTCAATTATGAAATATGATCTGCACATTGACCTCACATCATGCTGCCCCCTCCTCACAATGTCCCATGCATGCTGCCCCCTCTTCACAATGTCCCATGCTTGCTGTCCCCTCCTCACAGTGTCCCATGCATGCTGCCCCCTCCTCAGTGTCCCATGCATGCTGCCCCCTCCTCACAATGTCCCATGCATGCTGCCCCCTCCTCCCAATGTCCCATGCATGCTGCCCCCTCCTCACAATGTCCCATACATTCTGCCCCCTCCTCCCAATGTCCCATGCATGCTGCCCCCTCCTCACAGTGTCCCATGCATGCTGCTCCCTCCTCACAATGTCCCATGCATGCTGCCCCCTCCTCACAATGTCCCATGCATGCTTCCCCCTCCTCACAGTGTCCCATGCATGCTACTCCCTCCTCACAATGTCCCATGCATGCTGTCCCCCCTCACAATGTCCCATGCATGTTGCCCCTCCTCCCAATGTCCCATGCATGCTGCTCCCTCCTCACAGTTTCCCATGCATGCTGCCCCCTCCTCACAATGTCCCATGTATGCTGCCCCCTCCTCACAATGTCCCATGCGTGCTGCCCCCTCCTCACAATGTCCCATGCGTGCTGCCCCCTCCTCACAATGTCCCATGTGTGCTGCCCCCTCCTCACAATGTCCCATGCATGCTGCCCCCTCCTCACAATGTCCCATGCATGCTTCCCCCTCCTCACAATGTCCCATGCATGCTGCCCCCTCCTCACAATGTCCCATGCATGCTGCTCCCTCCTCAGTTTTCCATGCATGCTGTTCCCTCCTCCCAATGTCCCATGCATGCTGCCCCCTCCTCACAGTGTCCTATGCATGCTGCTCCCTCCTCACAGTGCCCCATGCATGCTGCCCCCTCCTCACAATGTCCCATGCATGCTGCTCCCTCCTCCCAGTTTCCCATGCATGCTGTTCCCTCCTCACAATGTCTCATGCATGCTGCCCCCTCCTCACAGTGTCCCATGCATGCTGCTCCCTCCTCACAATGTCCCATGCATTGTGCCCCTCTCCATGAGCTCCTATTGCTGCCTTCCTCTTTTTCATAATGACACCTCCATGCTGCCCCATTCATCATAGTAAGACCACCACACTAACGCTTATGCTGAGACACCCCTCCCACACACACACACACACACACACTACCCCAGTCTTGATATTGACTCCCCTACATTGCTCCACTCCATACTGAGCCCACACATGCTGCCCCTTCTCCATAATGAGCTCCCAATGCTGCCCCCCTCTCATTCTGAGTCCTTACACTCCCCTGCCATCGATTTTGTCATTGCACTATCCCTCAACCCTTGTCCTCTGTCTCTAGGATTGGCCCCTCTCTCCCATTCCCCCAGCAGCAGCCGCTCTCCCCCGCCTTCACCAGCAGCCTCTCCCCCAGCATCAGCCTCTCTCCCCTCAGCCCCCCCAGCATCGGCCTCCCTCAGCATCAGCCTCTCTCCTCCGAGCCTCCCGCAGCATCAGCCTCTCTCCTCCCAGCCTCTCCCAGCATCAGCCTCTCTCCTCCCAGCCTCCCCCAGCATCAGCCTCCCTCAGCATCAGCCTCCCTCCTCCCAGCCTCCCCCAGAATCAGCCTCTCTCCTCCCAGCCTCACCCCTCCCAGCCTCCCTCAGCATCAGCCTCCCTCCTCCCAGCCTCCCCCAGCATCAGCCTCTCTCCTCCCAGCCTCCCCCCTCCCAGCCTCCCTCAGCATCAGCCTCCCTCCTCCCAGCCTTAACTCCCTTGGAAATGGAGTTGACTAGAGCTTCACAGATTGCCAATGGAATCTTCTCCCACTCCTCCATGATGACATTATGAAGCTGGTGGATGTTGACGACCTTGCACTCCTCATCTTCTGATTGAGGAAGCCCCACAGATGCTCATTAGAGTTTAGGTCTCAAATATTCCAGTCCAGCACCTTTACACTCAGTTTCCATAACAAGGCAGTGGTCTTGGAGGGGTGTTTGGGGGTTGTTATCATGTTGGAGTACTGCACTGCAGCCCAGTTTCTGAAGGGAGGGGATCATGCTTTGATTCAGTATGTCACAGCACATATTCCTTCAATGAATTGTAGCTCTCACCAGCAGCAGTCATGCAGCCCCAAACCATGACACTCCCACAACCATGCTTTAAAGTAGGAAAGACACACTTGTCCTCAGGGCTGTATTTTGCCTTCGTGCTGCCCTAGGCACTTTAAGTGGTCGCGCCCCTTAGTGACAACGTAACACTGAGTTTTCGCACACGACATCTGTTTAAGACAGATCTACTCTGTAAAACACTTGAAAAAGTATCAATGAGAAACGAAGGGCACTAACCCCCCCTTCCCCCAATGGGGATCACCACGGGCACATCAAAACATAGCATGAGTATAAAATATTCCCACCACACCGTCCCCACTTATATACTGTGACTGTGACACTGCCCCTAATAAACTACACACTGCCCTCCCTTATAAATTATACCCACCACACCTTCCTCAATTATGAAATATGATCTGCACATTGACCTCACATCATGCTGCCCCCTCCTCACAATGTCCCATGCATGCTGCCCCCTCTTCACAATGTCCCATGCTTGCTGCCCCCTCCTCACAGTGTCCCATGCATGCTGCCCCCTCCTCAGTGTCCCATGCATGCTGCCCCCTCCTCACAATGTCCCATGCATGCTGCCCCCTCCTCCCAATGTCCCATGCATGCTGCCCCCTCCTCACAATGTCCCATGCATTCTGCCCCCTCCTCCCAATGTCCCATGCATGCTGCCCCCTCCTCACAGTGTCCCATGCATGCTGCCCCCTCCTCACAATGTCCCATGTGTGCTGCCCCCTCCTCACAATGTCCCATGCATGCTGCCCCCTCCTCACAGTGTCCCATGCATGCTGCTCCCTCCTCACAATGTCCCATGCATGCTGCCCCCTCCTCACAATGTCCCATGCATGCTGCCCCCTCCTCACAGTGTCCCATGCATGCTACTCCCTCCTCACAATGTCCCATGCATGCTGTCCCCCCTCACAATGTCCCATGCATGTTGCCCCTCCTCCCAATGTCCCATGCATGCTGCTCCCTCCTCACAGTTTCCCATGCATGCTGCCCCCTCCTCACAATGTCCCATGTATGCTGCCCCCTCCTCACAATGTCCCATGCGTGCTGCCCCCTACTCACAATGTCCCATGCGTGCTGCCCCCTCCTCACAATGTCCCATGTGTGCTGCCCCCTCCTCACAATGTCCCATGCATGCTGCCCCCTCCTCACAATGTCCCATGCATGCTTCCCCCTCCTCACAATGTCCCATGCATGCTGCCCCCTCCTCACAATGTCCCATGCATGCTGCTCCCTCCTCAGTTTTCCATGCATGCTGTTCCCTCCTCCCAATGTCCCATGCATGCTGCCCCCTCCTCACAGTGTCCTATGCATGCTGCTCCCTCCTCACAGTGCCCCATGCATGCTGCCCCCTCCTCACAATGTCCCATGCATGCTGCTCCCTCCTCCCAGTTTCCCATGCATGCTGTTCCCTCCTCACAATGTCTCATGCATGCTGCCCCCTCCTCACAGTGTCCCATGCATGCTGCTCCCTCCTCACAATGTCCCATGCATTGTGCCCCTCTCCATGAGCTCCTATTGCTGCCTTCCTCTTTTTCATAATGACACCTCCATGCTGCCCCATTCATCATAGTAAGACCACCACACTAACGCTTATGCTGAGACACCCCTCCCACACACACACACACACACACACTACCCCAGTCTTGATATTGACTCCCCTACATTGCTCCACTCCATACTGAGCCCACACATGCTGCCCCTTCTCCATAATGAGCTCCCAATGCTGCCCCCCTCTCATTCTGAGTCCTTACACTCCCCTGCCATCGATTTTGTCATTGCACTATCCCTCAACCCTTGTCCTCTGTCTCTAGGATTGGCCCCTCTCTCCCATTCCCCCAGCAGCAGCCGCTCTCCCCCGCCTTCACCAGCAGCCTCTCCCCCAGCATCAGCCTCTCTCCCCTCAGCCCCCCCAGCATCGGCCTCCCTCAGCATCAGCCTCTCTCCTCCGAGCCTCCCGCAGCATCAGCCTCTCTCCTCCCAGCCTCTCCCAGCATCAGCCTCTCTCCTCCCAGCCTCCCCCAGCATCAGCCTCCCTCAGCATCAGCCTCCCTCCTCCCAGCCTCCCCCAGCATCAGCCTCTCTCCTCCCAGCCTCACCCCTCCCAGCCTCCCTCAGCATCAGCCTCCCTCCTCCCAGCCTCCCCCAGCATCAGCCTCTCTCCCCCCAGCCTCCCCCCTCCCAGCCTCCCTCAGCATCAGCCTCCCTCCTCCCAGCCTCCCCCAGCATCAGCCTCCCTCCTCCCAGCCTCCCCCAGCATCAGCCTCCCCCAGCACCAGTCTCTCTCCTCCCAGCCTCCCCCAGCATCAGCCTCTCTCCTCCCAAACTCTCCCAGCATCAGCCTCCCCCAGTATCAGCCTCTCTCCTCCCAGCCTCCCCCTCTCTCCTCCCAGCCTCCCCCTCCCTCAACATCAGCCTCTCTCCTCCCAGCCTCCCCCAGCATCAGCCTCCCTCAGCATCAGCCTCCTTCCTCCCAGCTTCCCCCAGCATCAGCCTCTCTCCTCCCAGCCTCCCCCAGCATCAGCCTCTCTCCTCCCAGCCTCCCCCAGCATCAGCCTCTCTCCTCCCAGCCTCCCCCAGCATCAGCCTCCCTCCTCCCAGCCTCCCCCAGCATCAGCCTCCCCCCATCCCAGCCTTCCGCAACATCAGCCTCCCCCCTCCCAGCCTCCCCCAGCATCATACTCTCTCCTCCCAGCCTCCCCCAGTATCAGCTTCTCTTCCCACAAGTCTCCCCCAGTATCAGCCTCTCTCCTCCCACCCCATACGCAGATCTCCAGTCTGCATTAGAGACACCCCCACGCTCCTTATGAATTTTCAGCTCTGCGAGCACTTACCTGCTCCAGGGCTCGCCGTCATCTTCCTGGCTCACGTGAGTATCCTCCTCTGACACCGGCTTCCATCGCGGCGTCCTCTGCGGCGTCCTGCTGTGAGCTCTGCATGTGAAATCCACACAGCATTGGACGCAGCACAGAGGAAGGATCTGATTGGCGCGCCTGTGACCCCGGAAGTGCAGGCGCCGGCAGTTCCGGGGTCAATCAGCTCTCTGTGCCCAGCCGCCGCAGTTTGTCTGCATTCGCGTCTTAATTGACGCGGATACAAATAAATAAAGGTGCGCCTCTCAACCCTCCCCCCTCCGAAAATACAGCGGATTTAATGAATGTGTAAAAAAAAAATTTTTTTTTTTTTACTGCTGGAAGGTGCCGCCCCCTGCATCCTGCCTCCCTAGGCACGGGACCACGGGTGCCTAATGGTAAATACGGCCCTGCTTGTCCTTGTACTTCTCACCTAGTTGCCACCATACCTGCTTGCCACCATCTGAACCAAATAAGTTTATCTTGGTCTCATCGGATCACAGGACATGGTTCCAGTGATCCATGTTCTTAGTCTCCTTGTCTTCAGCAAACTGTATGCAGCCTTTTTTGTGCATCATTTTTTGAGGGTCATCAGACAGCCCTCACTCCAAATCTTCAGAGGATCATGAGGTAGTCCTAGCTAAAAATATTTTGAGGGTCATCAACAGACCCTCACTCAAAATCTTTTCAAGGTCATCAGGTGGCCCTCGCTCAAAATCTTTTGAAGGTCATATAACCATCCTTGGCTCCAAATCTTCAGAGGGTTGTGAGGTGATACTCGCTTTCATCAGGCAGTCCTTGCTCCAAATCTTTACAAAGTCATCAGGCAGTCCTTGCTCAAAATCTTCAGAGGGTCATCAAGTTGCCCTCTCTCAAAATCTTTGAGGGCAACAAGGGGAGGAGTACAAAGTGTGTCTTGCCTACAGTAAAGCATGGTGGTGGGAGAGTTATTGTCACGATAGGTGGGAGTCCTAAACTGTCCCTCAGGCTAGTGGAGTCCCTAACTGTCCTTTATCTTAGAGGTATGCCTGATGATGGTGAGGTCTGGACTGCCAGCATAGCCCTGACTACTGATCAGACCTAGGTCTAATACCCTCTCACCCTCAACCCAGAAGAGTGCTGGGACTGGAATGATTAATCCCATACAAAAGACAGACAGGAAGAAACCAAAACTCAAACTCACAGCAAACACTCACAGAGATATAGACAAAACATGCTCAGGAAGAAATAAAGGAAAGGAAGAAAATAATCAAACGACAAAAGTATTTCCACAACACACCATAGTAGCATACAGCAAGCAGTACACCAGAAGTTGGATTACGATGCACAATGGCCAGAATCGCATAAGCTATAATCGGCATGGAGGAGAAGGTTTCAACATCTTTTAAAGGGCAGAGGCAGCTGTGATAGCACTCCAGCAACCCGTGACCCAAGCATCAATTCATAGGCCAGCAGGGCTTAACTCCTGCTAGACCGACCACCAGTAAACTTACAACTGATTGATGCCTGGCTCTAACTGAGCAACTCAAGAGCACAGGTGGCGTTTCAGACTCTGCAGTGTGAACATAGTCAGAAGACACAATGACACCTGGTAAGTTTAGAGTATAACACAGTGTGACAGTTATGGTTTGGGCCTGCATGAGTGGCGAACTACAATTCATTAAGGAACATGTACTGGGACATGCTGAAGTAAAGTTTGATGCCCTTCCTTCGGAACTGGGCAGCAGGGCAGTACTCCAGCATGATAATGACCTCAAACAAGTCTCTAAGACCACTGCCTTTCTTGACCAGACCAGCACCTTTACCCTCAGTGTCTTTAGCATGTCTCCAGACCTAAACCCTACTGAGCATATGTGGGACATTCTAAAATAGAAGATGGAGAAGCGCAAGGTCTCTAGCCTCCACTAGCTCTGTGATATCGTTATAGAGGTGTGAAAGAGGATTCTAGCAGCTCCTGCCCAAGAGAGTTAAGGCAGTGCTTGAAAATTATGGTGGCCACACAAAATATTGACACAGAGCACAATTTTATCATTTTCATGTAGAGATGTGATCACTTTTCTTGCCAGCGGTTTAGATATTAATGGCTGTATGTTGAGTTATTTAGAGGGCACACCAAATATACACTGTTATAGGAGTTGAACACTGACTACATTATATTGTATCAAAGTGTCATATCTTCAGTGTTGTTCCATGAAAAGATATAATAAAATATTAACAAAAATGTGAGGGGTGTATTCACTTTTGTGATATACTGTTGGTCCATCAAGTCCAAACATTCTTGAATTCCCCCTGGTCCTTCTAAGGTCTTTGGAAGGAATAAGTTTTTACCAGTCCTTTGTACTGATCACAGATTTATTTACACTTATAAATTACATCACCTCTAAGGAGTCTTTTACCAAAAAAAAACCAAAAACTTTTCAGTATAGGAGAGGCCTTCCATCTCATATAATAATCTAGTTGTTCTGATTTAAACCTAATATCTTTTTTAAAATGTGGAGACAAAAAATGGATACTATATAGCAGATGTTGCCTTACAAGGGATTTATAGAGAGGCAATAGATTGGGGTCATAGATTTCTGCCTCTCTTTTTATACACACTAGAATATTGTTTCTTTAGCAGCTGCTGCTTGACATTGAGTGCTGCTGCTTATCTTACTTGTAACCAGAATACCCAAGTCCTTCTCCTGTTCTGTATTCCTGAACATATTTCCATTTAAAGTATATGCAACTATACAAATATTCCGTCCTAGGTGCATTTCTGTATGGTTTTCAACATTAAATTTCATCAGCCATGTGTTTGCCCATGCAGACATGTTCTGTTATTTAAATAAACTATGTGATTTTATATCTATATGGTACAATTTGTTTATTTGTCTCTGTTTTTTGATAGTGTACTATAATATTTGAAATGTTAGTAGAAAGCAATTCTTCACTGTCAATCTAAATGGCAAAGCATTCAAAAGCCCAGTAAATGTATCAAGAGGTTGTCAACATCTATGGAAAAGAAATTGAACTGAGAAAAGAACATATTATAAAACTACTTTACAAAAGAAACACATCTTGGGGCCCAGGAGCTTCAAGTTGTTTGAATTTTCTGCACAGTAGTGAGGAATAGACTGACACTTTAGGCTCTGTTCCTATTGCTTTATTGGATCCCCTCTTAATCGCTTGAGGGTGCAGCTTTCAGTATCTTCAGAACAGAGATTTTTTTGTTTTTTTCAGCACTGCTGTATTCGATCAGGGTATGTCCATACAGTCATATGATAATGTTTGGGCACCCCTATTAATGTTAACCTTTTTTCTTTATAACAATTTGGGTTTTTGCAACAGCTATTTCAGTTTCATATATCTAATAACTGATGGACTGAGTAATATTTCAGGATTGAAATGAGGTTTATTGTACTAACAGAAAATGTGCAATCCGCATTTAAACAAAATTTGACCGGTGCAAAAGTATGGGCACCCTTATCAATTTCTTGATTTGAACACTCCTAACTACTTTTTACTGACTTACTAAGGCACTAAATTGGTTTTGTAACCTCATTGAGCTTTGAACTTCATAGGCAGGTGTATCCAATCATGAGAAAAGGTATTTAAGGTGGCCACTTGCAAGTTGTTCTCCTATTTGAATCTCCTATGAAGAGTGGCATCATGGGTTCCTCAAAACAACGCTCAAATGATTTGAAAACAAAGATTATTCAACAAAGTTGTTCAGGGGAAGGATACAAAAAGTTGTCTCAGAGATTTAAACTGTCAGTTTCCACTGTGAGGAACATAGTAAGGAAATGGAAGAACACAGGTACAGTTTTTGTTAAGCCCAGAAGTGGCAGGCCAAGAAAAATATCAGAAAGGCAGAGAAGAAGAATGGTGAGAACAGTCAAGGACAATCCACAGACCGCCTCCAAAGACCTGCAGCTTCATCTTGCTGCAGATGGTGTCAATGTGCATCGGTCAACAATACAGCGCACATTGCACAAGGAGAAGCTGTATGGGAGAGTGATGCAAAAGAAGCCGTTTCTGCAAGCACGCCACAAATAGAGTCACCTGGGGTATGCAAAAGCAAATTTGGACAAGCCAGTTACATTTTGGAAGAAGGTCCTGTGGACTGATGAAACAAAGATTGAGTTGTTTGGTCATACAAAAATTCGTTATGCATGGAGGCAAAAAAACACGGCATTCCAAGAAAAGCACTTGCTACCCACAGTAAAATTTGGTGGAGGTTCCATCATGCTTTGGGGCTGTGTGGCCAATGCCGGCACTGGGAATCTTGTTAAAGTTGAGGGTCGCATGAATTCAACTCAGTATCAGCAGATTCTTGACAATAATGTGCAAGAATCAGTGACGAAGTTGAAGTTACGCAGGCGATGGATATTTCAGCAAGACAATGATCCAAAACACCGCTCCAAATCTGCTCAGGCATTCATGCAGAGGAGCAATTACAATGTTCTGGAATGGCCATCCCAGTCCCCAGACCTGAATATCATTGAAAACCTGTGGGATGATTTGAAGCGTGCTGTCCATGCTCGGCGACCATCAAACTTAACTGAACTGGAATTGTTTTGTAAACAGAAATGGTCAAATATACCTTCATCCAGGATCCAGAAACTCATTAAAAGCTACAGGAAGCGACTAGAGGCTGTTATTTTTGCAAAAGGAGGATCTACAAAATATTAATGGCACTTTTATGTTGAGGTGCCCATACTTTTGCACCGGTCAAATTTTGTTTAAATGCGGATTGCACATTATCTGTTAGTACAATAAACCTAATTTCAATCCAGAAATATTACTCAGTCCATCAGTTATTAGATATATGAAACTGAAATAGCTGTTGCAAAAACCCAAATTGTTATAAAGAAAAAAGGTTAACATTAATAGGGGTGCCCAAACTTTTTGATATGACTGTATGTTCAGTATTTGGATGCAGAAATTCTGCACCATTGCTACATCCCTTGGCAGGAAAAACGAAGCTGCACAAATACATATTTTGCTGCATTTTTGCTGAATTTTCAAGGGTTAGATAGATCGATAGATACAGACCAATTTACAGTGTGTCCACCCATATCCTGTCCACCGCCATTAACTTGAGAATGGCGGTAGCTTTAGGCATAGAAGTTGTGTCTAGGTATAGTAAAGTAGCCAAGCGCTACGCAATGAAACCACCTGTAGCACCACCTAATGGAAAACAACGGAGTTAGCATTTTTATCTTGAAAACAGAACGAGATAGAGAAAAAAAGGGAGGTCTGAAGTAGTCTAGTAGTTTTCATAGTGTTCCTCGATTACCTGCATCAATGACTATCAGAAATATTAGCGTTCATAAGTGATGAGCGGTAACATTCCTGATCTTCCCACTCATTCATGCCCCAGGTCTTGCGGTGCGCAGCATGAGCCAGGACTGACTGCTGCTCAAAGTCTATGGAGCCTCATTCTGAGCCTTGTTTTTGGCTTCCATAGTCTTTGATGCAGGCAATTGAAGAATGCCATGGGAACCACTGCACTACATTGGACCTGGGAACTTGGATTTCTAATAAACTGGTGAATAAGGGCCAGTGTCTTCTTTGCATTTCTCTGTTTTTATGTACAGTCCCTCACAAAAGTTCTGTCGCTTATCCATGTTATGTAAATAAAAGCTTATAACCTAACTTTAAATTCATCCATTGGTTTCATAAATTACTCTTTTGAAAGCTGAAACCCTCCCAAATTTGGTTTAGGTTCTGAAAATAAAGTTGCTGCAATACTAAAATATTGATCATTTAATGAACACAGAAAGGTCAGATTTTGGCAAGACAAAAGTTTTGTCGCCTTGTCATATAATGCACCCAATCCTAGTTTACATCCTCACCTGTGCTCACTAAATGATCGGTTAATTAGTGGGTGTATATAAAAAGAAACCCAGCACCCCAGACCTTCACTTGAACTGCAACTTGATCTCTGACAACATGCCAAAAATCCACCCTGCGACCAAAGCCTTGATTATCAAGAGTCTGAAGAACATGACCAGCTGAGGGAGGATTCTCCGGTCATGATGTCTGTGTAACCAAACCCCCTTATCCTCTAAAATTAAACACACGGACTGCATGCGACTTGGTTCAAATGGCCACAGCAGCCTTTTTATTGCCTATTGTTTTACAGACTAGTACCTTAGGGACGCCGTCCAACGGGCGACCCAAAACAACCACATAACGGTAACAATAGACAATAACACTTACAATACCCCCCGGGGTAGGCCCAGTCCACTACTACTACTCCCCCTGTCCCCGGCCGCAACACACCGACCCAGAGACGAGGTGCCAATCACCCACGGATTGACCCCCACACTTTGGCAGAACCCCGTGCCTGCCACATCCCGGAAACCGAGAGCCACCATACCAAGACAATGACTCCCGGTCCAGCCACCAATCACTTCCAAACCTCTGGACCAGACCTACCCCCACCGCCACAGGACAGACCACGTGACACCTTACGTGGCCTGGACCCGCCACACACCAAAAGCACGCTCCACACCATCCTGCAGACCCAACGCCCATAAATCCAGACCGACCTCGTTGAGGTGCACACCATCACCCCTCCGAAATCGCCAATCAGCCGGCTCCAAATCCCTGTGCCGTACCACAATCCCACCATTCCTGGTCACAAACCTAGCCACTACCCTATTCACCTGGGCCCTGGCCTTATTAACCTTCTCCACCGACCGAGCCCCTCTCCATGCCAACCTGGTCACTATGTCAGACCATACGACCAGCAAACCAGGATACCGCTTCCACAACTGCAGTAAATCAATCTTTATGTCTCGGATCAAATCCCGCGACGCCCTGGCACCAAGATCATTACCCCCCACATGCAATACCAGCACATCCGGGGGCCGCTCAACTTTACAATGGAAACGAAATTCCGGGACCACCCTGCCCCACTCCATGCCCCGAACTCCGATCCATCGAACAGTCGCCTGCGCACGATCCAAACCCAGCTGTCGACCATTCGGGCGGACCTCCGCCCGACGGGCACCCCAAAATACGAAGGAGTGCCCCAAGATCCAGATCAGGCACTTCCCTATAACAAATAAAACAAAACGAAAATATCAAAACCAATAACAGCACAACCACCAACACATCAAAAAACACCCCTTTCCTCAAACCTTCCGCACGTAACCAAAGTCCCATGATGCTACAACAACTGCGGTCTCACATACCGCCGAAAACAAGAAGATTCCCATCTACCAATACGCTTTACCACCTCATCTCCAAGCCCCCAACGGGCTGCCTCCGTTGCTGCACCAATTCGGAATGAATGCGACCCGAATTCCTCCGGGCGCTCCCCCGCGTTACGTAGACTTAGCCGCAGCACCGCCACAAACTGAAACCTCGACAAAAACGACCCATTCAAATGCCGCAACAACGGGCCAGGTAAGCCTCCCCTCACGGCCATAAATCTCTCGACTACACGCACAGGGCACAATTCCTCTCCTGGAACCGCATATAACACCACCAATCTACCACGGCCCAGCTGATCCATTTTTGACCGGCGAATCCGGCACTCCACCTGACTACTGCTCACTTGCACGTCCTCAAACATCAAACCACCACCCGTCACCCTGGACGGGCTCACCAGCTCGCCTATCCGGAACGCCCCATAAAAGCGAGACCGAAAGCCGTTGTAAATAGAACCGTCTCGTACACAGACTCACAAATGCCGCTCAGGCCACCCACCATCCGTCTCAACAAACCAAACGATACAGGGCGCCTCTTGTCCCTCTCCCGTACGCCACGGCGAAAGCCCCGCAAAGCCTGACGAACCCGAAAATCCTGTGAAACATCACGCTCCCCTCTCATTTTTAACCAAAATGCCACTGCCGACACCCGATGTGCCACAGCCGATGCCGATCGCCCGGCTGAAAAATCCGTACTCACCAATGACAACAAAGCCACCAAGTAATCCACGCTTTCCCCACCAAACATCAGACGCAACAACTCCTCCCATTCAGCCCACACCTTAGCATACCGGCACCAAGTCACCTCGGTCACCGAGTTCCGAATCAAGTCTGAGATCACCGCCTCACCAGATGCCACAAATCCTCGGGGCACTCCACTCCAACTTCGTCCGCCCACGGCAACAGCGCCCGAAACCTGCTGAACTGAAAACGAGACAAAGCATCAGCCACCTCGTTGTCAACACCCGGAACGTGCCTTGCCACTACCTGCACATTCAACTGCAGACATCTCAACACTAAATGCCGCAAATACACCACCACCGGCTCCGACTTAGCAGACAAGTTGTTAATCGCGTGCACCACCGCCTGGTTATCACAATGAAAACACACTTTCCTTCCGGCAAAGTGCGACCCCCATAGCTCCACTGCCACTACAATGGGGAATAGCTCTAACAGAGCCAAATTCCTAACCAAGCCGCTCTCCCGCCACGCCTGTGGCCACTGCCCGACACACCAATGACCTCTGAAGACAGCCCCAAACCCGGCCGACCCCGCCGCATCCGTAAACAGCTGCAACGCCCCGTTAGACGCCACCCTCTCCATCACCAGCGTCCGGCCGTTGAAATGCTGCAAAAATTGATCCCATACTTCCAAATCGTCCCTGATCGCCTTTGTGATCCGCACAAAATGCGCCGGCAACCGTACCCCGGCCGTCGCCGTCGCCAAACGCCTCGCAAACACTCTCCCCATTGGCACAATTCTGCAAGCAAAATTCAATTTTCCAAGCAAAGACTGCACCGCCTTAAGCCGCACCTTCTTCGCCGCTTTTACCCCTGACACTGCGGACCTCAAATCACGGACCTTCTCCGCCGGCAACCTGCATTCCATAGCAATGGTGTCAATTTCAATTCCCAGAAAACACATCACCGGCGCCGGGCCTTCCGTCTTATCCGGCGCCAAAGGAATCCCGAAACTGGCCGCAACTTTTTGCAACGCAAATAGCAAACCCGCACAAACCATCGAACCCGCCGGCCCGACACACAGGAAATCATCCAAGTAATGAATGATGGACGTAAGCCCGGACACGTCCCGAACCACCCACTCAACAAACGAACTAAATGCCTCAAAGTACGAACACGAAATGGAACAGCCCATTGGCAAACAACGATCAACATAATAACTGCCATCCCACCAGCAACCCAACAAATGCTGACTATCTGGATGAACCGGTAACAACCGAAACGCTGCTTCCACATCCGCCTTTGCCATCAATGCACCCCGCCCCGCCGCCCTAACCAGGTCCAACGCCTTATCGAACGACACATAATATACCGCCGACAACTCCGGCGCAATGCCATCATTCACCGATAACCCTTCCGGGTAAGACAAATGATGAATCAGCCGAAATTTATTCCGCTCCTTCTTTGGTACCACCCCCAACGGTGACACCACCAAATTCCCGCACGGCGGGGCGACATAAGGGCCGCCCATCCTGCCCAAAGCCACCTCCCTTTCCAGCTTCTCATCCACCACTTCCGGGTGATCCCGAGCGGAACGCAAATTACGATACGGCGGAACCGATGCATTAACAACCGACGGAATATGAAAACCATCCGAAAAACCAGAACTTAACAACGCCGCCGCCTCCTTGTCCGGATACCTATTTAAAAACGGAACCATCACTTCTACCTTCACCGGCGTCGTCCCTCTTACCAGCCCCATCACCAGCCTTTCCTTTTCCTTTTTTAAAACATTTGGACAAGCTATGTCCCCCCCCACATCCGGAGCATTCATGCTTAAAACGGCACGCCGCTCCAAACCTGCACTGCCCTTCATTGTACTGCCAACACAAACCTTTCTTGAAACTTGCCGGGGACCCGGCCCCCCCCGAACCCCCGGCGCCCCCCCGAAAGGGCTGAGCCGGTGCCGACATCAATCGCATCCATAAGGAAATATCCTTATGGTCCCAACGCATATCTGGCCGCAATGCCTTCCGCTGCCTAAATTGCTCGTCGTAGCGCAGCCACGCCAGTCCGCCATAAACTCGATAAGCCTCCCCTATCGCATCCATGTAGCCGAACAAAGCCGAACAATGCTCCGGCTCCTTCTCCCCGACCACGCTCGCCAAAATCGCAAATGCCTGTAGCCAGTTGGCAAAAGTCCGAGGAATAAGCCTATAACGGCGCTTTTCCTCCTCGTCCTTCTCCTTTTTGGAATCACTCGGCTTAACCCTATCCAAATTAAATTTCTCCAGGGGAAGCAGAGAAAATATCTCCACATATTCCCCTTTCCAAATTTTTTCCCGCACCTCCTTCTTTAAATGGGCCCCCAGCGGGCCCTCAAAACAAACATAAACTTCGCTTTTAGCCCTATCATCTAAGCGCACCACCTCATCCTCCTTCTCCTTTTCCTTCTCCTTTTCCTTCTCCTTTTCCTTCTCCTTTCCCCCCCCCGTCTCACTCCCCCCTTCGCCCCCCCCTCTACTCGCACCCGCTCCGTCACCCCCCGTCGCCGCCGAGGCCCCTAAACCGGCTGCACCCACCCACGCCGCCACCGGCGCCTGGGCCCCCTCCCCCCCCGCTCCCTAAGCCGCCGCCAGCCCCTGCAACAGCCCCAACAATTGACTCCACACTGCGAAACCAGCGGGCGCTGCCGTAGCCGCAGCCGCCCCCCCCCCGAAGCCCCCCGCCAGCGCAGCCCCTGCCGCCTCCGCGGCCGTCTCACCCGACCGCCGCTCGGCGTCTCCCGAGACCGCCGCCTCGCTGTCCTCCGTCTGTCGTCCATCCGACTCCTCCGAACCGAAAGCCTCTTCCCCCTCCTCGCCGCTGGCCTCATCTTCCATCCGACATCCGGGGGGCGCCGCCGCAGCACCCCCCCCACCACGGCCGCCAGACAGGGCCGCCGCGTGGGCAGAGTCATCCCCGCTCCATCTCTTGCCCCGGGGTGACAACCCAGGAGACCGTCCTGTCCCCCGCGCCGGCACCCCGGGCCTCGACCTCTTGCGCCCGCCCCCCTGCCGACTGCAAGGGGCCTCTGGGCGCGGACGACCAGACGCCCGGCTCCGGATCTCAGCCGTCGTCGCCTCTGGCCCTCCTGGGCTATTGCAGGCCTCCATCCGCCGAGTCCTCCCGCTCCCACGGGAGACTGCCACATCCGGGGGCTGCACAGCGGTACTGAGTGACCCGGCGGTTGCCGCAGGGCTCCCGCCGTCACTCCTTCTCTCAGCCGCACCGGGGTCAGGCACCGCAGACCCCCCCCGGCGCCGGACCTACCGCCACGTGCAGCCCCGCGGTCCCCCCGCCGACTGCAGGGGGATCTGCTGGCCTCTCTCCTGCGCCGAGCGCGCTCCCGGCCTGGAGCCGCTGCAGTCTCAGTAACTCCAGCCCGGAGGCCGGGACCGGAAGCAGGCCCCGTGCTGGCCACTCCCACCTCCCGACCGCCGCGGCTGGAACGAAGATTCCTCCCGCCGGCCTCTGCAGCAGCCAGACGCTGCTGCTGCGCTGCACTCTGCGGAGGGTCCCTGGAGGGGCTCTTACATCTCCTCCTCGCCCCCCCCGCGCCCGGGGAATACCTGCGGGGGGGCCGCGACTGGCGCCCGCCGCTGCTGGGGGGACGAGGGGCAAGCGCCGACGGGTTAACCCCGGCAGCCCTGATGTGGGTCTGCACTGCCAGGGGCCCGTGCGCTGCGACCGCTGCCTGAATCAGACGCTGGAGCTCCTGAAGATCTGCCATGGAGGTGCACGTGCAGATCGTTCGGCGTCCGGAAACAGAAGAGGAGGTAACTCCTTCCTCTCCCAGCTAACCCTTTCCCTGCTCCTCCTCTTCCTCCCCGGCTAAAACCATCCCCCAAAGCCATATTAGGCATATACCACTGTCCCTATTAACCCATCACTCCCTACCTCCCCCTTGGTCATGTCGCCCCTCCCCCCAAGTGGGTCCGTGGCTTTCTGATCCACTGCAGAGGTGGCTGGCACCTTTAATGTGTCAAGTACAAAGAATTAAAAAAAAGATTTCAGGAGACTAGAGATGTTTTTGAAAAGCCCAGGTCTGGCAGACCCTGCAAGACAACTGCTCAGGAGGAACTTTCGTTGGTTAGAAAATTCAAAGCCAGCCCTTCTTCCACTGCAGCAGAGCTCCAAACGGCCTGGTCACCTCAAGTCCCTGTCTCAACTAGAAAAGTTTGTAGGATTCTGTCTTGAAATGGCTTCCATGGTTGAATCAGTGCCCAGAAGCCAGCACTAAACAAAAGGCAATTAAAAAACTATGTGGCATTTGCCAAGTCCCACAGCCCACTAAACAGATGGATGCTGGAAAAGTTGCAGAAGGTGGATTTCTATGATGAAAACAGTTAAGTTTGGTGATGGAAAGATCATGGTCTAGGGTTACATTCACTATGGGGGTGTGCAAAACATTTGCAAGGTGAAGGGCAATATCAATAGCCTAAAATATCAAGAGGTATTAGCTACCTCTTACATTCCCAATCATAAAAGGGGTCCAATTCTGCAGCAGGATGATGCTCCATCTCAATCAATCTCTATCTCTCATACAACCGTCTCTACAACAAAGTTCCCCCTGGCAAAGAAGATCAAGGTGCTCAAGGACTGGCCAGCCCAGTCATCAAACATGAACATCATTGAGCATGTTTGGGGTAGGATGAAAGAGGAAGCTTGGAAGACAAAACCAAAGAATCTAGATGAACTCTGGGAGGCATGTAAGACTGCATTGTTTGCTATTCCTGATGACTTCATCAATAAATTGTATGAATCATTGTTCAACTGCATGGATGCAGTCCTTCAAGCTCATGGAAGTCACACAAAATATTAAATATGGCTCTAATAGCACCACAACTTCATTCACCAATGTTATGCAACATATCTTTGTATTAGAAGTTAATTGTTTGAATTTCATATTACTTTCTGTGGGTGACAAAACTTTTGTCTTGCCAAAATCTGACCTTTCTGTGTTCATTAAATGATCAATATTTCAGCTTTGCAGCAACTTTATTTTCATAACCTAAACCAAATTTGGAAGGGTTTCAGCTTTCAAAAGAGCAATTTATAAAACCAATGGATGAATTTAAAGTCAGGTTATAAGCTTTTATTTACATAAGATGTATAAGCGACAGAACTTCTGTCAGGGACTGTATTTCAGGTTTCCATTTGTCTTAAGAAAAAAGTGAAGGAAAATCCAGCATCCGCATATAAAATTAAAACATGGCTTTATTGAAAAAAATTAAAAGCCATGGCAATATTCCAAGTAGACTAGATAGTCCGTCTACGCATTTAAAATAATTTACCTGTTTTTAATCATGACCAGGAATCATGATTAGACAAGACAGACTATCTTGTCTACTTGAAATATTGTCATGGTTTTTTCTAGTTTTTAATTTTTTCAATAAAGCCATGTTTTAAATTTATATGCAGATGCTGGATTTTCCTTCACTTTTTTTCTTAAGTTCCACCTGACTGCCGGTCAGGTTTCCGGGCACCGCACCCTCAATCAACAGTCTGGCGAGCTGTTCACATCTTCACGTTTTTCCATTTGTCTGTATCAAACCATTACATTGGTTGTATAAATAGCTTTTAAATAATGGATGGTGGTGTGATGTACATGGTGAATTGGTAAAAATATATATAGAAAGACAAAAAAGTAAACAGGGTGTGTGTAATGGCTCCAAGGTGTGAAAGTTTGGGAGTCTCGCAAAGAGAGAACTAAGACAGTGCAAACAAATGAGCAGAAAGTGCAAAATAAAATACCAACCACATAACATGTTAATACACCTGACCAATTCAGGAGCATTGCGTTAATTTGACAGACAGTATTGACAATGAGGCCAAATAAGTTTTTAATATCTATCTTTATACTATTCAATGCTGTGTAAAAATGCATGAAAAAAGCAAACATAAACGCTGCAAAAACGCTACACAAATGCAGCAAAAATGAAGCAAATTTGCAATAATTTTTATACCTGTGTTTTTATAGCCTTTTTGGCTGAAGTAATTGAAGTCAATGGGTGAAGAAAAATGCTGTAAAAACGCTGAAAGAGTTGACATGCTGCAGATTATTTTCTGCACAAAATCTGCAAGTCATAAATAAGCATAACATAACATCTTCAGGATTCTCATTGACTTTGCTGGCATCAGGATTTTCTTCAGGTTTTGTGGCAAATCTGCACTGAAAAACATGATAAAAACGCAACGTACATACCGCCTAAAGCTTCAACAGTGTGGGAAATGGTGCAGGGCAAATTTTCTTTTGTTGCAAATCGAATTTCAAAATGTGGAAATTCATACGACACCACAAATTTTAGGAAATTCAACTCAAACTCGATGCTCCACGAATTGATCCACTCATCTCTAGCGTCTAATGCATGATATACAGTTTATAATGTTAGTTGTATAGTATTGATCACTACAGTTGAAGGGCTACTAATTATGTAGACTTTAGGTTTTTATCCCGTTTAGCTGTATAATACATCTGAAATCTGTTTTTAAACATTTGCAAATAAATCCAGACAAATACCATGGTCATCAAGCTTTTGCAACCTAATCTGAGAGTAGCTTAATGTTGATTATCACTTACTTGGCTGCTTAGTGTAGTTTTTGTAAAATAATTGTTTTATTAGCATTAAGCCTGCTTTACACGTTGCAATTTCGCATACGATTTCGTATGCGATTTGCAACGCCCCCATCGTATGTGAGGCACGTTCAATTTGTTGAACGTGCCGCATATACGATTAACCCCTGTCACACATACTTACCTTCCATACGACCTCGATGTGGGCGGCGAACGTCCACTTCCTGGAGTGGGAGGGACGTTCGGCAGCACAGCGACATCACACGGCAGCTGGCCAATAGAAGCGGAGGGGCGGAGCTGAGTGGGACGTGAACATCCCGCCCACCTCCTTCCTTCCGCATTGTGGGCCGGGAGCCGCAGGACGCAGGTAAGATCTGTTCATCGTACCCGGGGTGTCGCACAATGCGATGTGTGCTACCCCGGGTATGATGAACAATCTGACGTGCAATTGTAGAGAAAGGTATGATGTGCATGCGATCAACGTTTTACCGTTCAATCACAATCGCACGTACCTGTCACACACTACAATGAACCTTACGATGCCGGATGTGCGTCACTTACGACGTGACCCCGCCGACACATTGTAAGATATATTGCAGCGTGTAAAGCGGGCTTTAGATTATCACTACAGGACTAGTAAACCTGCTGCCAATTAGTCCTACATATTCATGAGGTCTGTATAACCCTGCCCCCACCACGGATTAGCAGATTTTTGCTGTTGCACAGGGTATATGAAGTTCAGTATTCAGAGGTCTGGTAGATCTTCAGCAAATAACACACTTTTTAATGAAAACTGCAGCAACTAGTAGATGGCATCAGGGTCTATGTCCCTACATTATGCTGCAAAAAGATACGGTAGCAAAAACCTGGTTACAGATTCCCTTTAATGAGCTCTTTAGCTTTGTGTTGGGGATCGTACCGTTTTTATTTCCAAGGCTAGCATAGCAGATGATGGTACTTGGATCTTCAAAATTACTGAAACTGTAATTGATCAGGAAAACATGAATATGAGCAGAACCTTAAACATAGGACACCAAATAATCCAAAGGTCATAAAGTGCAAGTAACAGAAATGGAAGATGATGGTTCTTACTCATGAAGAGACAAAATGTCATGTTTAGAGAAGTAGCTTAATGTCAAAGATTTTCTTTAATTTACTGCCAAATTCATGTTTCTGCAGATGTTGAGGATAAATGGAAAATACTGTAAATTTCTCCCAAATTAGTCAACAAGTAAAAATACTGTTTTTTGTTAGATTGTATACTCTACAAGGTCAAAAGTATGTGGACACACAAACAGTACAACCATATGTGTTTGGGGAACCTCATTCCAGAGCACTGGGTAGTAGTAGGTGGTTTCATTGTAGCTGCAATCCATCATTTATGATTTTCCCTTTGGTCATTTTCTTGGTGAAACAAACTGGATAGATGTCAAACGATACCACAAGGTTGGAAGCTCTAGGTTCTTCAGAGAGGCATTATAACTGACTAGAGCTGAAAGTTTGGATTGTTTTCTTGGTTTGGGCTGCATTACTTATTTTTAATTCACCAAACTTAAAGTGGTTAGTCAACCTTTGATGCATTTTGTCCCCATAAATGCATGTATTTTGAGCTATAATATAGCAGTTGGATTTCATTATAAACTTTGAACTGGCTCTTTGATTCCCTGTGCATTCAACATTAAGAAGCACTCACAGAACCTATTTTTATTCATTAAATGTACGTATACATACATGTAATGTAGTGTGAGCGTGATAATATACTCACCTACCGCTGCTGTCGCCAGTGTCTAGCGACGATCTTTTTTGCTTTGCACTGACGTTACACTCTTCAGACTGGCCACCTCATTTTATGTTCGATGTTTGAGCAGGATGTACGGTAAATTTTGATTCGTTCTGGCTTTCCATAGTCTTTTATGGTATATATCAATCTGGAGAAGGAAAGGTTAACAGATCGCGCCATCGTGGAATAAACAGTCAGACATGGATGGCCTGGATCATGATTTACTTCTCTGCGTTTCAGAGAACGGAATCTCCTTCTTCAGAAAAATCACAGGTGTATGTCAAACAGATTAACACAAGGCATATAGTTAGGTGCAGAGATTAAAAAAAGTGCGCGGTTACCGGACCAGTCACCTAATTTGGCTCAGATTAGAAAAAAGACATGTGACAACAACCTAATATATCTATGTTGGGATATTTAACAGAATTACTATAATATAAGTCACAACAACATATTCAGAAGCATGAAAGAGAAAGATTAATTTAGAATGAGAAAAAAAAGAAAAATTATAAAATAGTAGTAAAAAAATAAAATAAACAATATATATGTGTGATTTGAACACATGTCTATGTGTCAATCGGTGTGGGGGGAAGAGTACACAAGTGGCCGGTGCCACAGAGATGTGAATAGAAAACACCATTGAAGGAAGAACATGAGAAGGATATATTAAATATAATAGTAGATTAATATCTTTAATCTGAATGTCAACATACAGTGACAAACAAAAGGGTAACAATGTTTTGAACTTTTGACTTTCAGGCTCCATGTCTCACAATCCACTACAGCTTTGAGAGTGAAACTATCTTCATTTTATAGACAATCATTTTGGCTATCTCACACATACATTTGACTTGCAAATATTTAGCATATGATTAGTTATGCACATTTTTGTCCTCTTATTGCATTGTTACTGTTTTGCTCCTGGCGTTTGAAAAATCTTTTTCTTCCTGTATACTATACATTACAACCTGTTCTCACAGTCTCTAATAGGTCAGTGTGTTATTAGGGTGATTGTCAAGCGAAAGTCACTAGTTTAAATTGAGGAGCAGCTATGAAGAAGATTTCCCAAGAAAAGAGGAACAGCATCATCCAGCTCATCATTGGTCTCTCAACCAAGAAAATTGCCAACCTTCATCATATGAGTGCTAAGACAGTTGGAAGAATAAGAAATAAAGTTCATCCATCCATTCAAAGGCCAAGTGGTGAATGTCCAGGCAAAATATGGGAGTCAACAACAAGACCCCTCATCACAAAATCTATCAGTTTTGGTATGATAAACATGGCAGTGGAGGTCTGTCATATGTTTCATAATAGTGAGATCACAGAGATCCATGCAAGCAGTGTGTGATGCACGTTACCCAAGTCTGAAGTGGTGGCCTGAAAAATGGTGAAGACACCTCAATTTAAGGACTTGACTCTATTTACGTATTGCTTGTGATACGAGAGCATCAGAAGCAATATAGTAATTTCTCTCGGCTCAGGGTCGGCGCGAGCGTGATCTGAGTCTCATGTGACTATGATCCAATCTTTCGATAAGATCATAGCCATGGAGAAGAGGGAGGGAACACTTTCTCCCTCTTCTCCACGCCTGTCTGTGTGTACATTGCCCTGCACTCGGATGACAGGCAAATTTAGTTCGCTGTTTCACACACACCCATCAACTTATATGGGTGCATGTGAGTTAGGGGTACTTTGCACGTTGCGACATCGCTACTGCGATCTCGTCGGGGTCAGATCGAAAGTGACGCATATCCCGCGCCAGTAACGACGTCGCAATGTGTAAAGCCTAGATGCACCGATAAAAGATCGCAAAAGCGTTGAAAATCAGTGATCTGTGTAGTGTCGGTCATTTCCATAATTTCGCTGCAGCGACAGGAATGATGTTATTCCTCATTCCTGCGGCAGCACACATCACTGTGTATGAAGCCGCACGAGTGAGGAACATCTCCTTGCCTGCGTCCCGCCTGAAATGAGGAAGGAAGGAGGTGGGCGGGATGTTTATGTCCCGCTCATCTCCACCCCTCCGGTTCTATTGGCCATCTGCCGTGTGACGTCGCTGTGACACCGCACGACCCCCCCCCCTTAGGTAGGAGGTGGGCCGCTGGCCAGAGTGACATCACAGGGCAGGTAAGTCCGTGTGAAGCTGCCGTAGTGATAATATTCGCTACGGCAGCTATCACAAGATACCGCATCTGCGACAGGGGCGGGGACTATCACGCTCGGCATTGCTACAATCAGCTAGCGATGTCGCAGCGTGCAAAGTACCCCTTAGACTCACTTCCAAATGCAGCATGCTGCAATTATTTTCTCATGCCAAAAAGAATGAGAAAAGAATCGCAGATGGACACTGCCCCATAGATTTACACTGGAGGTAATGCAATCCAATCCAATGTTTGGATTTCACCCTTCCATGTAAAATGCAAGTGGAGCCAAGGCCTCATGGTGTACATGGAGAGCAGGGAACAGGGGCTGCTAGACTGGCCTTCAGATTAGGGTACCCTAGCTATCACAAATCCCAGTTACATTTGATGGTGAGAATATCTGGGCCGCTTTCCTTGCCCTGCTTTTCACCAGTTCTTGTTCTTATACCCCCTTCTCCCAACCCTTGGGAAGGGCTGGGGCAGGAGTGATAAAGCCATCAAAAATAGAAAAACAGGAGAAACTAAATCTCTATCTCACAACACACATGCACAGACGTATAAGACAAAAAGAGCTTAGGAGGTAAATAAGAGCAGGGAGGAAACAAGACAACGAGAGAACTCCAGAACTTTACGCACAAAGTAATACAATCATCATTAGGACTGGGATACATCAGCACAATGACCGGTTTAGTGAAAGCTATAGTTGGCATGGGAAGACAGACTCCACCATCTTAAAACAGATGGGGGATGACTGTGATAGGTCTCCCACAACATGTGATCGGAGAGGTAACCAGCAGGCTAGCATGAAATTAACTCATGCAAGTCGACCCCAATGAGAACACAGGTGGTCAATGCCCGAGCCTGTCTGTGTAACATGAAAGCACCAAATGAGGCAGTGTGAAGTGTCAGATTTTGCAGTATGAACAGCGTCAGATGTCACCATGACACTTAGCGAGTTTAGAGCCAAACACCATGTGACACTCGACTTCACTATTGTTATAAGAAGTGCCTGCTCAATTTTGCAAAAAAGTACGAAAAGTGGACAGTAAGAGAGCCTTTAATGTTCCTTGAGTTCTCAGCTGCTTGGACATGTGGAGGGTATGATCTGTTTATAGCCTCCAGGTGTCACAACAGCTGGGAACTCCAAAAAACGTTAAGGCTCTCTTAAAGGCTCCTTTAAAGGGAACCAACCACAAGGATGTTGCTATATAAAGTAAAGGCAGTTCCATAATGGCACTAGGATGCTGAATCCAAACATACCTTTTATTGAAAGATCAGATCCTTGATTGCTGATATATCTTTAATCAAGTTCCAGAAATGCACTGCACCTTTGATTGACTTGTACATCGAGAGTGGGATTTGTGGGTTGTGTCCTCGGTGTATATTTCTCTTTCTGCATCTTCCTGGCTTCACACCTTTTCTTTATTTAAATATCGCGCTGCCATTGCTGCTGTGGGCGGCACATGTGTATTGCCACAGTAAATATGTCTTCAGTAAAGTGGCGCCTGAGTTCACGCATGCACGTACCATGATCTCCGGTGCCATTTTATTCAAGACAATGCGGAGAAGCATATGAGTGGCAGGGACGCATACGCAGATGTAAAAAAATAAGAAACTCTGCACATGAGCTGATGCCACTTATGGTCTTCTCCACAGTATCTTGGCGCCAGAGATCGCGGTACGTACATGCGAACACTCTGGCGCCATTTTAATGAAGACATAATTACTGTGGCAATGCGCACATTGATCCCTGTCTCATAGATCCCTGGTCATTACAAATCCAGTGTTTAGTGGCAGCTGTGATTTTTTGACAAATCATGGGTGTCATTAAGCCATTATATTACCCCGACTATCACTGCACAGGGCAATAAAGATGAGCCATGTAAATTGCTGGGATTGTCAAATCTAAAGAATACAACAATTCTGGGTGGCTTCGGGCTGATATTTTTAGCCTGGGAGGGCCCAATAACCATGTGTCTCCCCAGCCTGAGAATACCAGCCACCAGCTCTATTATTATTGTTATTATTATTATTATTATCTTGGCTGGGTATCAAAATTGGGGGAACAGCAAGCTTTTTTTTTATATTTATTTAAATAAGTTTAAAAAGCCACATGTGGTCCCTCTTACTTTGATACACAGCCAAGATAAATCACACGGCTGGGAGCTGCAGCCTATAGCCATATGCTTTATCTGTGCTGGGTATCAATATGCGGGGGACCTTGCAACATTATATTTATTTATTTTTACACTTTATTTGGGGACGCAGACAGCCTCTCTGAGGGCAGCCAATCAGAGACACCAGCACGCCGGCAAACTGACTGCAGCCAATCACAGACGCCAGCAGAGAGGGTGGGCAGGGGAAGCAGAGCAAATGTATGAGATCTCATGAACAGACCCGGAAGTAGTGTGTCATCCCAGGGAATGTCAGTTGCTCATTTTGTTTTCACTGTACCTTCCAATCACAGTAATGCCTGCAGCAATGATGGCTACAACATTACTGTGATTGGAATTAAATCCCAGCATGCTTAGTGGCTGGAAATCAGGTGCCAAACATGCTGGGAGGGGTCTCGAATTTCACTAGGCGAATATGAAAATATCGATGAGTAACTGATATCGCGAATAGCTTAATTTTTGTACGAGTACTGAATAGTTCTGAATATATTATCACTAGTTACAATATGTGAGGCGTGACAAGGAGAAATATGCTTGGGAAACTAAGAAGAGAAAAAGGAACTTATGCGCATGTGTCAGAAGGTAACTTCAGGGCAGAAGCGTGGGAAAAAAAGGACTGCGGATGTCGGCAAGGATTACTAGAGTCAAGGACCATGAGAATAGAACATAAGGCACATGCGTTGGACTAGAAGATGTGATAGCATGTGGTAAGACCATAGGAGAGAAGAGTGTGGCCTCATAGGATGATGAGAAGAATAAAGTTAGAGTAAGTACATATGAATCAAATGTATAGACCAGAAAAATGAGGCATATAATAATCAATATGTGACTCCTGGAATGAATGGTCAAGGCTCATTGCAATAAAAGTATTTAAGTTATTAATAAATAATTAAAATAATAAGATATGTATAAAAAATGAGTGAATATAGTAATAGTAATAACTAGAGTAAATAAAATAAAAAAACACTTTAAAAACATAGTGTGTCCACCCATATCCTGTCCACCGCCATTAACTTGAGAACGGCGGCAGCTATAGGCATAAAGGTGGTGTCTAGGTATAGTAAAGTAGCAATGCGCTACGCAATGAAACCACCTATTGCGCCACCTGGTGGAAAACAACGGCGTTAGCATTTTCATCTTGAAAACGGAACGAGATAGAGAAAAAATGTGAATTACAAAGTTGTAGGTCATCATCAATTCAATACGAATCGACACCTTGCATACAGAAATGCTATGATTAGAATGTGTAAAACTCATAAGGCTGCGAATGTGAAGTGATACTTCATGGAGACCTTCCTACAAGTCATTGGGTTTGGTGGCTGCGTGGAGTGGCCGCCACGCTCACCTGATCTTACTCCATTGGACTTCTTTCTGTGAGGTCACATACAGCAGGTGTATGCGACCCTTCCACCAACATTGCAGGACCTATGATGACGTCTTACAGATGCTTGAGCAAACGTGTCACCTACCATATTGCACAACGTGTAGCAAGATACAGTATGCTGTCCAGAGTACAGATGTGCATTGCAGCTGACGGTGGCCACTTTGAGCATTAACGTTAAATAAATGCCATATGCGTGACCAGCATTCAATGTTTTGGGGGGTCATGGGTTTCATATCATAGCATTTCTGTATACAAGGTGTCGATTCGTATTGAATTGAAGATGCCCTACAATTTTTTAATTCACTTTTTTTCTCTATCTCGTTCCGTTTTCAAGATAAAAGGCTAACTCCGTTGTTTTCCACCAGGTGGAGCAATAGGTGGTTTCATTGCATAGCGCATGGCTACTTTACTATACCTAGACACCACTTTTATGCCTATAGCTGCCGCCGTTCTCAATTTAATGGCGGTGGAAAGGATATGGGTGGACACACTATATAAAACCATTATAATAGATTATAGCTTCTAAATTTTTTAAAAAAATTGTAAAATATATACCGTATATCTAAAAGGAAATCTGATACCAGGTGGAATACAATCCACATCCACATAAAAAAAATATAAATAAAACCTTGATGTATTTAGTAGATATTTAGTAGAATACATCAGCTATCTCATTTAAACCATGCAGTTTAGTGTGTTCAATTTATATATCCAAAGAAATTATTTCTTTTTCAGGTCATCAATTGGATTAGGTGTTCCTAGTGGTATATGGTCAATCGGTGTAATGGTTATGTGTTTGGGATTTTATTGTGCAACATCGTACAATTCTTTGAAAGGTCAAGTAGCAGAAACCCTTTATGAAAATATTTTGGCGGTGGGAGAAATACAGCACTTACATTTTATTGTATTACATTTATTATTCGTCAAGGATTCAGTGGGATTTAAGGTTTTCAAATTACTGGGAGATATAATGTCCCTTTGGCCGGAGTCACACTTGCGAGTGCCTCGCGTGTTAAGCCTGCTTTACACGTTGCAATTTCGCATACGATATCGTATGCAATTTGCAACGCCCTCATCGTATGTGTGGCACGTTCAATTTGTTGAACGTGCCGCACAAACGATTAACCCCCGTCACACGTCCTTACCCGTCCATATGACCTCGATGTGGGCAACGAACTTCCACTTCCTGGAGTGGGAGGGACGTTCGGCGTCCCATCGACGTCACGCGGCAGCCGGCTAATAGAAGTGGAGGGGCGGAGATGAGTGGGACGTAAACATCCCGCCCACCTCATTCCTTCCACATTGGCGGCTGGAGCCGCGGGACGCAGGTAAGATCTGTTCAATGTTCCCGGGGTGTCACACACTGCGATGTGTGCTGCCTCGGGAACATTGCACAACCGCACGTTCAATTCATGAGGAATGAACGACGTGTATGCGATGAACAGATTTTCACTCAATCGCAATTGCACGTACCTGTCACACACTACAATGTACCTTACGATGCTGGATGTGCATCACTTACGACGTGACCCCGCCGACATATCGTAAGAAATATTGTAGTGTGTAAAGCCAGCTTAACTCGCACGAGTCTCTCATTGCATCACCCGTTACGGCTGCACACTCTCCTGAAAGGAGCGGGTCGGTTGCATGTATCTCTATGCAGCTGAGACACTCCTGTCCAGAGAGTGTGCGGCTGTGACGGGTGATGCAAATGTGACGCCCTGGCCTATCAGGTCATCACAGGGTATTGTGCAACCTGCCCTTCTGCACAGTATCTGCATCCTCCTTGGTTACGGATCCCTGTCCTTTGGTGTTGCTAAGATCAGAGCCAGTCAAAACCCTAGGAAGACTTTGCACCACACCCACCACACACACCATTGGGGGGCTTGAAGGGAATAGGGCCACCCACTTGGGGGGTTGGTAGGTGAAGTGAGAAGTGAGAAGAGGGAGAGAACGTGAAGGAGGAGGAGTGCGGAGTGGTGTCTCTCAAAGGGAGAGCTCAGCGTTGTGAAGCAGGGCTCTTCGAGACTACTAGGTGTCAGACATTGGTCTGGGCCTGGTAGGAGCTGGAACCTCGGTTGCAGGGGATCATGTCAAGGGGCACAGATCTGCCGAGGAGGGCAGCCGACGGCCTTGAGCCATCTCCGGGCAGGGGCCAGGGCACGACGGGGTACGTGGACCCTAGGCCGGGAAGTAGCTTCAAGCGTCCTAGTAATTTACCCGACGGGGGTGAAGTCTTCAAGATTCATCCCTTACCCGCTCCAAAATCGGGGTACTAGCGCAACGATGGGATAGGACTTTCCCAAAACACAGTCCAGAAAATCCCAAGCGTGAACCTTGAGAGCAAGCTCACTCCGTTAGCCATACCGGTGAGCAGGGCCCGACTAGTTCCACACTACAGGGTCCAAATAGTGAAGAAGGTGCCATGGAAAAGGTCACAGGCTAACAAGCAACACCAAGGGCACGGATCCAAGCGTGCTCCCTCCTTGCTGCGCACGGTGCTCAGAATTCTGGTTTACAAGCTGTCGGTGTCGGTATTCTTGGACTGAGTGAGTACGCAGAAACCCTTTACTCTCCCAATGGCATCTCTTCGCTACCATCACCAGGCCTTGGGGCAAACCCCCCTACCCACGGAGGGGTCAAACACCTTGCTGCCATACCACCGCTACCGGGCGATCCCAATAGCAGCGGTGGTACTCCATTATACCACGCAACGTGGGTGGCGTCACAAACTCCTAACCCCCCTGTACATATCCAGCCTTTTACATTCGGCTGTCCGTGCGACCCCCCCGGGTCCGGAGACCCCTCGAGCCACCGCGGTTCCGGATCCGAGCGGCTTGGCCGCTGACACGGGGGCGGTACACAATGAGAGACTCGTGTGAGTTACACATGAGGCACTCACAAGTGTGACTCCGGCCTTAAGGCCCCGTCACACACAGAGAAAAATCTTTGGCAGATCTGTGGTTGCAGTGAAATCATGGACATATTGTTTCATTTGTACACGGCCACAAACCTGGCACTGATTGTCCACAATTTCACGGCAACCACAGATCTACCACAGATCTACCACAGATCTGCCACATATTTGCCACAGATCTGCCACAAATCTGCCACAGATCTCCCACAGATCTGCCACAGATTTATCTCTGTGTGTGACAGGGCCTTTAGGGTTGAAGCTCTTCTGAAAGGGATGCTGGGTTTGTTGGGAAAGCAAATACATAGAACAGGATCATTTAAAAGAATATTTCAGTATTTCTTCAATATATTCCTAATATGCATATTATCCAAACTAAAGGTAGTAATAAAATTTGATTAAAAATTGTTGATTGCTAAAGGTATGCGATTTGTATTTGAACTAATCAGTTCATTCTGAGTCATGAATCTGCTATTGAATATGGATCTTTTTATTAATTTCTTTGGATAATTATTTTCAGTAACCCTAGATCTGAGTACTAAAGACTGTTCATGGAGATCAGTATTCTGTACAATATTTGCTGATCCTTTTAACTGGATTATATCGCTTTCATTATAAAATAGACTTCTGGGTCACACAGAGCACAGTGTGACCTGGCCAGTCTGAAGAGCTGTGCCAAGGTTATGCAACGGGGTGCTGGGGGCAAACAGCGGTAGTCGTAGTGAATTCAGGAGATACCAGGCTGCAGCGCCACCGCTTAGTAACCCCTCACCTCCAGGTCCGGCGTTATTACAAAGATGGCTCCCATACAGTCCATTCTCACATTGAGGCAATAAACTGGACAGAGTAGTTGTTTTTTCAAGCAACAAAACTTTACTAGGTTTCTTCTCCATAACACATACAGGGCTCATCTTCTGCACTTTACTTCTAACTTGCTTAGCATTTACAACAGTTATCTTCTCAGCTCTCCTTCTCATCTGTTCAGTAGCTGCAACATATATTTTCTTCGCTATCCGGCACCGTTCCTGGTCCCATTAGGGTTCCTTCTAAACTCCACTGCATAATTCAATTTGATGTCCGACCGCCTTCCTCACACCTGGGCTCTTGAGGACACCACTAGGCCTCTCATTCTCACGGCTAACATGGCTCTGTGCGACCGACTCCACTAGTCCTAGGGTCCTTTCTTTCGAGACAGGGGGCTACTGACCTGTAGTCCCACTGGGGACATCGTAGGGTATTTGTATGCAGGAAATGGACGCCTTGCCTGCAGTCCGGACTATACCCCGCTTTTGGGACCATGATTCTACGTCCTGAAACGTGCAAGTTTCCCTGGGTCCGTATACACATCTTTGGCAAATTAGAGTTAAATTGCTACAATACCACCTACCTAGAAAGATTTCCTTTTTATTTCCCAGTGAAACAGCATTCTGTATCATGACAATGATAAAGGCATGAAGCCAAAACGCGTCTTGTCGTGCGTTTACAGCAGTAATCATTTTTTCTATCTCTGCCTGAATTAACTTGTGATATGCTGCTATATGATCTTTTTATCAAATTTTGAAATAAAGAAGAATTTTTTTATACTTCATCCACTGCTGAGCTCGCTGGATTTTGTCTTTCCTCTTCATATTGAGTGTTGGCAAGAGCTCCTGCCATTCAATCCGATGCAGAGCCTCCTCATGAAATAGCAGCATATCTATTGGACTTTTCTGTATGGTAAGCTGGCTTCTTTCTGTTTTTTCATGATACCAATGATGTGTCACTTAGTTTACTGGGTGCAGCAGTTGTGACACAATCAGAGTGCAGCGCCGGCTCCCCTAGTACACCGGCGCTCCTCCGCGTTCTAACGCCGTGTCTCTCCCATCTTCCCTGCCATCTATGAGTAGAGCAGTCCCTGGCTTGTCCCCCCTACGGTGCCCATGTGTGCATGGCCTTCAGCTCCTGCCTAGGCCCTAGGCCTTGCACATGTTGTGTGGGGTTTCGTGACCTTCAGCCTAGGGGCTGCGCCCGCATGCTTCCTCAAATAAGGACAGGAAGGATTTGAGGAAGCATGCGCACCTATCACTGGGAGGCACCAGGTACTTAAGGCCCCTCCCTCCTGATGGGAGGGACCAGAGCAATGAATTTGGATTCAGATCCTAACCTGTGTGTTTGTCCTCTTTGTCTGCTCTGGTCTTGTAGCCTCCAGCATGCAACTAGTTCTGCTCTGCTGTGCCTGTCTGGTCTGTGTTCCTGACCTGTCCTGTCTCTCCCTGTCTGTTCCCTGGTACCAGCCCTGACTCCTGCACCTGTGTCTGTACCAGCCCTGAATACTATACTTGTGTTTGTACCAGTCCTGAATCCTGTACCTCTGTCCGTACCTGCCTGAGCCCTGTACCTGTGTCCGTACTCTCTTGCCTGGTGACCTGAGCCTGATGACCCGTGCCGGAAGTTCTGCACCTGCCCATACCGGTACTGCCTGTTCCCCATCCAGACTGTGTTCCCGTTCTGCCCTGCCAGCCCCATTTGTTCTGCCTGTGCCCACCCTGCCTGTCCCGTTTTTCCTGCCTGTGCCAATCCTGCCTGTCCTGTTGTTAACCTGACCTCTAGTCCTGCTATCACCCTGCTCTGCTCAGCTACCACAGTCCCGGTTACTGCCCTGAAAGTTGCACCTGGCATTCTGCCTCGAGGTGGGTGCTTAGTTAAGCCCCTTACATGAAAGGGTAAGGATGAAGCAGAGCTCAGAAAGATAATCTCTCCTACCCAACAACTTTTTGTGTACATTTTCTATTGACAGTAAAGGGTGCTTTACACGCTGCGACATTGTTAACGATATATCGTCGGGGTCACGGTGTTTGTGACGCACATCCGGCGTCGTTAGCAACATTGCAGCGTGTACAGCTAGGAGCGACGATCAACAATCGCAAAAACGTCAAAAATCGTTGATCGTTGACACATCGCTGCTTTTCATAATATCGTTGGTGGTGTATGCCACTAGTTGTTCGTCGTTCCTGTGGCATCACACATCGCTACGTCTGACACCGCAGGAACGACAAACATCTCCTTACCTGCGTCCACCGGCAATGAGGAAGGAAGAAGGTGGGCGGGATATTCCGCCCGCTCATCTCCGCCCCTCCTCTTCTCTTGGATGGCTGCCGTGTGACGTCATTGTGACGCTGCACGAACCGCCACCTTTGCCGCAAAAACACACAAAACGCACCCATGGCAAGAAGAACGCGGCAAAAAACGCATGCGTTTTTACCACGTTTTGGTGCATTTTTGCTGCATTTTTGCTCACTGCATTTTACTGCGGGTTTTTTTTATCAGTGGACAATGCCATTAAAGATTGTTGAAAAAAAAAAAAGGTCAGATGTCATTTCCTTCTTCAATATGTTCTTCATTCTCCACTAGTGTATGCAGGAAAGCAGACAGCTGCAGAACTACAAGGATCAGCATGATCCATCCAGGACTGTATGCTGGAGGGAGAGTCAGGGGCAGCAGAACTACAAGGCTCAGCATGCTCCATCCAATAGTGTATGTGTGTCGCCCTGGGCAAGCCAGGGGACACAGGTCACAATACCACCACACCCCACACTCCAGGTAGGCACATCACAGCTAACCACAAATCCTTGTTGCCTTTCTCCAGGAGTCTGATGATGCACACCAGGGGGTGGGCCAGGCGGTTGGCTCAGCCCACCAAGGAGCTCACAGCTCTGGAGGCAGGAAGTAACCAGGCAGATTAGCCCAGGCAGGGCTTGAGTGCAGATAGCTCAGGGACGAGCTTGAGTAAACAACAGAGTTCTGTCAGGGAGGAGGAAGTGGAAGAAGTGAAGCCCAGGCAGGGCAAGTGTGAGGAGTTAAGAAAGTGAAAGTAGAGAAGTGGAAAAGGAGGAAAAGCAAGTAAAGTGACAGAAGAGAAAGACAGCCTGAAGGGTCCAGCTTTGTGAGGGCCAGAACAGCAAGGTCAGCAACGGCGGTGACTGTCTGGAGGGGGACCGTTTGGAAGTTCCTGGAAGGACCCCGTTGGCTGTGTGGTCTGGAGCAGTGTTCCGAAGGACAGTCAGCACCAGGGCAGGGGCCTCTCGGACCCCGGCAAGGCTAGGAGTCGCCAGATTTGCCAAATCCGTCAGTGACGGGGACGCAGATCCCCCAACAACCAAGTCCCGATTGAAGGCAACAGCCCAACCCGTATTGGAGAGACACCGCCACCGCCACGGCACCAGTTTCTCAGGGCCAGTGCCTGCGGGCAAAGTGTAGAGCTCCTCCGGCCCAGATTGCAGCCGGGGAGCGGGTAACCGGAGGGAATCCACCGCTACCATCAGTCAACATAGGTGCAAGGAAGAGAGACATCACCGTTACCTACCGGGAGTGCAGGTGCAGCCGTCTGTGGGACCGTCCTACCAGCCGTTGGTTTACCGTACAAACTGTGTCCGTGTGTCAGGCTGAGTGAGTACCATAGTGCCGCAAGGCACAGCGCTGCCCCCGCGTCCCTGCGCCCTCCAGGCCCTACACTTCACATCTCATCACCGGGCCCCGGGATCACCAACCCCTACCCACGGAGGGGCAACACAACACCTGGCTGCTCCGCATCACCATCCCCGGGACCCCCACACTGAGCAGCGGTGGTGCAATCACCACAACCGTGGGTGGCGTCACGAACTATAACAATCCCCACACCCAACAAACACCCCCCTTTCACTCACGGGCGAGGAGTGTCGCTCGAGAAACCCCGGGATCCGGCCCACAGCTCGAGCCACCACTGAGCAGCTGCCGGACCCGAGCAGAAGGGGTGAGCGCGGTGTGCTGACACCCTCCTCCCCGCCCGCGACAACTTGGCGTCACGAACAGGATCTTACCGCTCTGCCGTCAGGTAGAGGTGCGCCTTGTTACCGCCGGAGGCATCCGGCAGAAAAATTTCAGAAGCCGCCATCTTTGGCGCGAAAAGTTCCCGCTCGAGCGTCTTCTCGAGCAGTAGAAGCGCGAAGGCCAAAACCCCGCCCCGAGAGAGGAGGGGCCGGAAAGAGCTAAGGGGGACGCGATGGCGGCTGGCCGCATGTAGCCGCGGCTATACAAGCAGGGACGCCAGGACTCTGCAAAGATACCCAGTTCCTGGAAGGCACGAGTGCCAAGATGTACCACCCAGCTCCCAACGAAGAAGCCCCTGCGCCCGGCACGGCGACGTGGTTGAGGGACCGGACCGTCCCGCTGAGTAACCGTCTGCAGGCCCAGATGCAACTCCTCCTGGAGGAGTGGGAGACCGACATGGCGGACGTGGTGGCTGCTATGTGGAGACGCGAGGCGGAAGAGGATTTGGAGGAGCGGGTAAGCGACCCACGCCCCTGTATTCCTGAAGGATCGGCCGTTGGAGCTGAGGGGCCCGGCCGGCTTCCGCTCACCCTGCCTCTCTCCCCGCTACCCGTGATAGTTGCTGCCGCCCCGCCATTAGGCCCGCTACCTGCCCAATCGGTAGCGATACCCTGCCCAGCCGCTCCGGCGGATCAGCCGGCTGCAGACGTCCAGGACGGCCCTGAAGTGCCCCAAGGGGAACCGCTAGAACCACGGCCCCTTAACAGCGTGGTGACAGACGTCCCAATAGAGACTGTGCCAGACCCTGAGCCCGGGATCGTGGCCTGGATGAAGGCCCGGGTGATACAATTCCACCAGCGTCAGCAGGATCAGATCTTCCGGATGCTGGAGCAGTGGACCAACGAGGTGGAGGAGCTGATTACAACTGCCCCGAGGTACGGAGGGGAAATGGATGTAGCAGAACCGACTGGTGACCCACGTCCCTATGTCCTACCTGGACCGGCCGCTGCGGCTGAGGGGCCCGGCCTAGTTTCGGCTTATACATCATCCTTACCGTTATCTATGGAGCGCCTCCGTGTAAGCTCGCCTAATCTGCTGCCCCGTGCTACCGTAGAAGGGTCTGAGGTGTTGGATACTGGGGGCCAGGAGGCTGCGGCAGCTGGCGGCAACCCGCCTGACGCAGGACTAAGAGATGACGGCTCCTGCCCCAGCTCCAGGTCCGCTGTTGCGGCTGAAGGAGCAATTGAGCGCTCCCGCTATGTGGGGGACCCCGTGGTTTATCATACCCCGTGTACCGGTGGAAATGGGTACCGGGTACCCCTGTCACAGCAGGCATGTCAGTGCCTGTTTGGTGTGCTGGTGGCAGAGGATGGGTTCGCCTTAGCAGAGGAGCCGGAGTAGGGCAGCGGATGCCCGCTGCACCGTCCCCGTTGGGACCATCACTGAAGTTTATTGTTTGTTTGAAAAAGTTTTGAAACAGTTCTGAAATGATAAGTGAAAATGATCCGAAGTTCACCTGATTCACCGTGTGATTAGCAACCGGCAGGAGCCGGCACCGTTGTCCCCGTGGGGACCGTTTAAGTTTTGCATGGGAACTATCCATGGACAAGCCCGTGAACTTGCAGGGCACCACAAACGTTAAGTGGCTTGCAAATATGTTGGGTACCATTACCGTTTCGGCAATACCGCCTCCGGAGAGGCAGGCTGGAGGGAGGGCCCTGAGCAGAGCAGGCCAGGGCCCAGCCACCAAAGGAACCGGTGGCCACCCTCTGGAGGGCAAGGACAGATCCCGCTCGGGTGACTTGTGCTGGACTGTGGGTCAAGGGGTGCTGCCTGGGTTTTAGGGGCAGCATCAGGGCCAGGTTGCTTGGGTGGGAGAGAGCGGAAACCGTGACCGTATACCGTTGCAGCGTTTAAGTAAATGTGCCTCCCGTCTTGGGAAGAGTTTTGATTAAAAATGTATTTATGTTTGCTTAACCCTGTTACCCCCTTTTTACAGAAAAATAAAACCGGTGTAGGACGGCAGCCCGCGGACGGTCTGCATTTTGCTAAGGGGGAATGTGTCGCCCTGGGCAAGCCAGGGGACACAGGTCACAATACCACCACACCCCACACTCCAGGTAGGCACATCACAGCTAACCACAAATCCTTGTTGCCTTTCTCCAGGAGTCTGATGATGCACACCAGGGGGTGGGCCAGGCGGTTGGCTCCGCCCACCAAGGAGCTCACAGCTCTGGAGGCAGGAAGTAACCAGGCAGATTAGCCCAGGCAGGGCTTGAGTGCAGATAGCTCAGGGACGAGCTTGAGTAAACAACAGAGTTCTGTCAGGGAGGAGGAAGTGGAAGAAGTGAAGCCCAGGCAGGGCAAGTGTGAGGAGTTAAGAAAGTGAAAGTAGAGAAGTGGAAAAGGAGGAAAAGCAAGTAAAGTGACAGAAGAGAAAGACAGCCTGAAGGGTCCAGCTTTGTGAGGGCCAGAACAGCAAGGTCAGCAACGGCGGTGACTGTCTGGAGGGGGACCGTTTGGAAGTTCCTGGAAGGACCCCGTTGGCTGTGTGCCCGGTGGTCTGGAGCAGTGTTCCGAAGGACAGTCAGCACCAGGGCAGGGGCCTCTCGGACCCCGGCAAGGCTAGGAGTCGCCAGATTTGCCAAATCCGTCAGTGACGGGGACGCAGATCCCCCAACAACCAAGTCCCGATTGAAGGCAACAGCCCAACCCGTATTGGAGAGACACCGCCACCGCCACGGCACCAGTTTCTCAGGGCCAGCGCCTGCGGGCAAAGTGTAGAGCTCCTCCGGCCCAGATTGCAGCCGGGGAGCGGGTAACCGGAGGGAATCCACCGCTACCATCAGTCAACATAGGTACAAGGAAGAGAGACATCACCGTTACCTACCGGGAGTGCAGGTGCAGCCGTCTGTGGGACCGTCCTACCAGCCGTTGGTTTACCGTACAAACTGTGTCCGTGTGTCAGGCTGAGTGAGTACCATAGTGCCGCAAGGCACAGCGCTGCCCCCGCGTCCCTGCGCCCTCCAGGCCCTACACTTCACATCTCATCACCGGGCCCCGGGATCACCAACCCCTACCCACGGAGGGGCAACACAACACCTGGCTGCTCCGCATCACCATCCCCGGGACCCCCACACTGAGCAGCGGTGGTGCAATCACCACAACCGTGGGTGGCGTCACGAACTATAACAATCCCCACACCCAACAAACACCCCCCTTTCACTCACGGGCGAGGAGTGTCGCTCGAGAAACCCCGGGATCCGGCCCACAGCTCGAGCCACCACTGAGCAGCTGCCGGACCCGAGCAGAAGGGGTGAGCGCGGTGTGCTGACACCCTCCTCCCCGCCCGCGACATATGCAGGAGAGCAGACAGCATCTGCAGAACTACAAGGCTCAACATGCTCCATCCAGGACTGCATCTTGGAGGGAGAGGCAGGGGCAGCAAAACTACAAGGCTCAGCATACTCCATCCACTAGTGTATGCAGGAGAGCAGACAGCAGCTGCAGACTACAAGGCTCAGCATGCTCCATCCAGGACTGTATGCAGGAGTTTTTTTGCCCTCCAAAAAAATGACGTAGGCTTCGCCATATTTTTGTATGCTAGCCTGGTACATCAGGAAGGTACGGTCTGCCCCCAACCCCCAACTGCCTATTTGTGCCCGGCTGGGAACCAAAAATATAGAGAAGCCCTTTTTTCTTTTATTTCATGAATTTCATGAAATAATTAAAAAAAAAATGATGTGGGCTTCGCCCAATTTATGAGTCCAGCCAGGTACAACTAGCTGGGGATTGGAATCTGCAGTGCAGGGTGCCCATGCTTTCTTGGCACCCCAGCTGCGAATTGCAGTCTGCAGCCACCCCAGAAAATGTAGCTTTCATAGAAGCGTCATCTTCTGGCGCTGTATCCAACTCTTCCAGCTGCCCTGATGCCGGGTGGCTCGCTGGGTAATAATGGGGTTAGGGCTAGCTGTGTATTATCAGCTGGCCCTAAGCCCCAAATTCATGGTGTCACGCCAATATTAGACATGGCAACCATGAATTTCTAGTAAAGATAAAAAAAAAAACACGGCACACATAAAAATATTTTTATTAGAAATAAAACACAACACAATTAGTGACTCCATCTTTATTGAACTAAAGACCCCCCTCTGCAGTAATCCTGAGGCAAGGGTCCCGCGCCGTCCAATCCAGATCCAATATCATCTGATCGGTTTGCTGCAAGGCAAAGTGATCAGATGATGTGTCAGGTTCAAGGATGTGAATCACATGACACATCGGCTGATTGTATAAACGGTGTTTATACAATTAGCTTATGCATCAGTGCAAAAAAACAACTACTCACTTCCGTGCAGACTCCCATCCGATCGTTGCAGGACCCAGTGGTAATCAGCTGGTGAAGTCACATGACCGCATCAGCTGATAGTTTAAGTCAGCTGGACGGTAAAAAGCTGGCCTCACCGCTGGACTTATACTGTCAGCTGATGCCGTCAGGTGCCGCATCAGCTGATCACTGGCAAGTCCTGCAGCCATCGGACGTGTCTCGGGAATCTGCAGACAGGTGAGTATGTGATTTTTTTTTTTCTACTGTTCACTTTTGATTTCGCAGCTGCTTCCACCTCCCATCCGGACATGGTGCAGGTTGGGAGGTGGAAGCAGGGGTGGCGGTACCGGGAGGATTCACGCTTCTGTGTTTACCAACACAAGCAATCCTCTTCCTGTACACGTCACTGTACTACCCACCCCTTGCGTTTGTAGCTGCGTTTTTAGTCATAGAAACGCACTAAAACGCAGCAATATTTGCAATTTGCGTTTTTCATTGCGTTTTTGAACATCTCATTTAACTCAATGGGTGGAAAATGCAGAGAAAAACGCAAAAATAATTGACATGCTGTGTTTTTGTGGGCACCACAAAAAACCCAGCTAAAAAAAACTGCTGTGTGCAGACCGCAAAAATGAAAACTCATAGGCTTTGCTAGGGAGGCAAAGTCATGCATCTTTCTGAACAAAAACGCACGCAAAAAACGCGCAAAAATGCCGCAAATGCACTGTGCTGACATAGCCATAGCTGTTTATCAAAAGAGGGGAGTGGTTGTACTAGCAGGCAAGTGAGTTGTAGTCTGAGCAGTAATAATCTCCTGGTGATAAATTCTTCATTGCAACAGTAATTGCAATAGTACACAGCCTAGTAAGTAGAGTTGAGCGCGGTTCGTGGTTCGTGGTTCTCCAGTTCTAGGCTCGAGTGATTTTGGGGCATGTTCTAGATCGAACTAGAACTCGAGCTTTTTGCAAAAGCTCGATAGTTCTAGAAACGTTCGAGAACGGTTCTAGCAGCCAAAAAACAGCTAAATCTTAGCTTGGTTTCTGCTGTAATAGTGTAAGTCACTCTGTGAATCAAACTATTATCACATTTCAGTGTATAGTGTGCGTGAACAGCGCCTTCAGATCACTGCTGTTTCTATAATGGCGATCGCCATTTTTTTTTTTTTTTTCTTGTCTTCCTTCCCTAAGCGCGCGCGTCTTGTGGGGCTGGCCAGCATGTCAGCCAATCACAGACACACACACACCTAAGTGGACTTTGAGGCAGAGAAGCAACGGCATGTGTGATAGGATCTGCATGTCACATGTCCCTGCATTATAAAACCGGACATTTTCTTCACGATCGCCATTATCTGCCTTCTGCGTCTTTGGTGTCAGACATCACTGTCGCAGTTCCGTCCTTTGTCCTATCGCCGATACAGCTGTATGCGCTGCATACACAGCGTTAGACAGCTTAGGGAGAGCACATTCTAGCAGTCCTTTTAAGGGCTCGTACCGGCAGGGTCAGAGAGCCATAGGTGACAGGTCCTGCAAACAGCAACAGCGTCTGTGTAGCCAAGGTCAGGGATTTCCTCCCTGCATTTCACCATTAGGAGGGAATAGAAAGGCAGGCTTCCATTCCTCTACCCAGAGCACCACAATCCTGCCACTGTACCCTCTTGTCCTCTGCACACTCCAACTCATTCTAACTAAGCCATTATACTAGCAAACACTCAGTGTACCTAGTGGCATCCTATCTGTGGCTATTGGACTTTGCTATAGTCCCACTAGTGCAAAGACATTTGCAGAGCACATCTGCCTGCATTGCACACTCCAAGTTTTTTAAACTAAGCAATTTTACTAGCAAACACTCAGTGTACCTAGTGGCATCCTATACGTGGCTATTGGACTTTGCTATAGTCCCACTAGTGCAAAGACATTAGCAGAGCACATCTGCCTGCATTGCACACTCCAAGTTTTTTAAACTCAGCCATTATACTAGCAAACACACAGTGTACCTAGTGGCATCCTATACGTGGCTATTGGACTTTGCTATAGTCCCACTAGTGCCAAGACATTTGCAGAGCGCATCTGCCTGCGTTGCACACTCCAACTAATTATAACGAAGCCATTATACTAGCAAACACTCAGTGTACCTAGTGGCATCCTATACGTGGCTATTGGACTTTGCTATAGTCCCACTAGTGCCAAGACATTTGCAGCACGTCTGCCTGCGTTGCACACTACAACAAATTATAACGAAGCCATTATACTAGCAAACACTCAGTGTACCTAGTGGCATCCTATACGTGGCTATTGGACTTTGCTATAGTCCCACTAGTGCCAAGACATTTGCAGAGCGCATCTGCCTGCGTTGCACACTCCAACTAATTATAACGAAGCCATTATACTAGCACACACTCAGTGTACCTAGTGGCATCCTATACGTGGCTATTGGACTTTGCTATAGTCCCACTAGGGCCAAGACATTTGCAGAGCACATCTGCCTGCATTGCACACTCCAAGTTTTTTAAACTAAGCAATTTTACTAGCAAACACTCAGTGTACCTAGTGGCATCCTATACGTGGCTATTGGACTTTGCTATAGTCCCACTAGTGCAAAGACATTAGCAGAGCACATCTGCCTGCATTGCACACTCCAAGTTTTTTAAACTCAGCCATTATACTAGCAAACACACAGTGTACCTAGTGGCATCCTATACGTGGCTATTGGACTTTGCTATAGTCCCACTAGTGCCAAGACATTTGCAGAGCGCATCTGCCTGCGTTGCACACTCCAACTAATTATAACGAAGCCATTATACTAGCAAACACTCAGTGTACCTAGTGGCATCCTATACGTGGCTATTGGACTTTGCTATAGTCCCACTAGTGCCAAGACATTTGCAGAGCGCATCTGCCTGCGTTGCACACTCCAACTAATTATAACGAAGCCATTATACTAGCACACACTCAGTGTACCTAGTGGCATCCTATACGTGGCTATTGGACTTTGCTATAGTCCCACTAGTGCCAAGACATTTGCAGAGCGCATCTGCCTGCGTTGCACACTACAACAAATTATAACGAAGCCATTATACTAGCAAACACTCAGTGTACCTAGTGGCATCCTATACGTGGCTATTGGACTTTGCTATAGTCCCACTAGTGCCAAGACATTTGCAGAGCTCATCTGCCTGCGTTGCACACTCCAACTAATTATAACGAAGCCATTATACTAGCACACACTCAGTGTACCTAGTGGCATCCTATACGTGGCTATTGGACTTTGCTATAGTCCCACTAGTGCCAAGACATTTGCAGAGCGCATCTGCCTGCGTTGCACACTACAACAAATTATAACTAAGCCATTATACTAGCAAACACTCAGTGTACCTAGTGGCATCCTATACGTGGCTATTGGACTTTGCTATAGTCCCACTAGTGCCAAGACATTTGCAGAGCGCATCTGCCTGCGTTGCACACTCCAACTCATTATAACTAAGCCATTATACTAGCAAACACTCAGTGTACCTAGTGGCATCCTATACGTGGCTATTGGACTTTGCTATAGTCCCACTAGGGCCAAGACATTTGCAGAGCGCATCTGCCTGCGTTGCACACTCCAACTAATTATAACGAAGCCATTATACTAGCAAACACTCAGTGTACCTAGTGGCATCCTATACGTGGCTATTGGACTTTGCTATAGTCCCACTAGTGCCAAGACATTTGCAGAGCGCATCTGCCTGCGTTGCACACTCCAACTAATTATAACGAAGCCATTATACTAGCACACACTCAGTGTACCTAGTGGCATCCTATACGTGGCTATTGGACTTTGCTATAGTCCCACTAGTGCCAAGACATTTGCAGAGCACATCTGCCTGCATTGCACACTCCAAGTTTTTTAAACTCAGCCATTATACTAGCAAACAGTCAGTGTACCTAGTGGCATCCTAAACGTGGCTATTGTACTTTTGTCAATTCACAGTATTGGAACGTTATTTGCAGCACGTCTGCCTACATTGCACACTCTAACTTTTTTAAACTCAGCCATTATACTAGCAAACACTCACTGTACCTAGTGGCATCCTAAACGTGGCTATTGTACTTTTGTCAATTCACAGTATTGGAACGTTATTTGCAGCACGTCTGCCTGCATTGCACACTCTAACTTCTTTAAACTCAGCCATTATACTAGCAAACAGTCAGTGTACCTAGTGGCATCCTAAACGTGGCTATTGTACTTTTGTCAATTCACAGTATTGGAACGTTATTTGCAGCACGTCTGCCTGCATTGCACACTCTAACTTTTTTAAACTCAGCCATTATACTAGCAAACACTCACTGTACCTAGTTGTATGCTAAACGTGGCTATTGTACTTTTGTCAATTCACAGTATTGGAACGTTATTTGCAGCACGTCTGCCTGCATTGCACACTCTAACTTTTTTAAACTCAGCCATTATACTAGCAAACAGTCAGTGTGCCTAGTGGCATCCTATACGTGGCTATTGTACTTTTGTCAATTCACAGTATTGGAACGTTATTTGCAGCACGTCTGCCTGCATTGCACACTCTAACTTTTTTAAACTCAGCCATTATACTAGCAAACAGTCAGTGTACCTAGTGGCATCCTAAACGTGGCTATTGTACTTTTGTCAATTCACAGTATTGGAACGTTATTTGCAGCACGTCTGCCTGCATTGCACACTCTAACTTTTTTAAACTCAGCCATTATACTAGCAAACAGTCAGTGTACCTAGTGGCATCCTAAACGTGGCTATTGTACTTTTGTCAATTCACAGTATTGGAACGTTATTTGCAGCACGTCTGCCTGCATTGCACACTCTAACTTTTTTAAACTCAGCCATTATACTACCAAACAGTCAGTGTACCTAGTGGCATCCTATACGTGGCTATTGGACTTTGCTATAGTCCCACTAGTGCCAAGACATTTGCAGAGCGCATCTGCCTGCGTTGCACACTCCAACTAATTATAACGAAGCCATTATACTAGCAAACACTCACTGTACCTAGTTGTATCCTAAACGTGGCTATTGTACTTTTGTCAATTCACAGTATTGGAACGTTATTTGCAGCACGTCTGCCTGCATTGCACACTCTATCTTTTTTAAACTCATCCATTATACTAGCAAACACACAGTGTACCTAGTGGCATCCTATACGTGGCTATTGGACTTTGCTATAGTCCCACTAGTGCCAAGACATTTGCAGAGCGCATCTGCCTGCGTTGCACACTCCAACAAATTATAACGAAGCCATTATACTAGCACACACTCAGTGTACCTAGTGGCATCCTATACGTGGCTATTGGACTTTGCTATAGTCCCACTAGTGCAAAGACATTTGCATAGCACGTCTGCCTGCATTGCACACTACAACTTTTTTAAACTAAGCAATTTTACTAGCAAACACTCACTGTACCTAGTTGTATCCTAAACGTGGCTATTGTACTTTTGTCAATTCACACTACTGCAAATCTATGTGCAGCACCTCTGCATGACAACCTCGTGCTCTGTTTTTAATAAGCTATAATGATAGCACTAAATACTGCCATTTTGTGGCATCATAGAACTGGCTGTTGTATTCCATTAGTGCCCCACTGGTGACAAGCTATTTCTAGCACCTCTACATCACACCCTCATGCACATTTTGCTACGCTAATGTTATAGCAAACTCATGGAATTCATTGCTGCATTTCATAATTCGGAGGGATAGAAAGTCAGGCTTCCTTTAGCTTTTCCTTCTGTTCATAGACAGCATCTCCAAGACAAATTTCCCCTCCACGTCTAAGTGTGGAGAGGCAGCTAGTGCGCATGCGTGTGCCGATGTACCCCAGCTGCAGCATAATTACAGTGTTTCGCCTAGTGAGTATGCTCAGCCTGACTGTGCCATTCCTGACGCTAAGTTTTCATTTCGGGATACAGCGCATGCTCCCACACTAAGTGTGAAAAGCCTCTTTGCACAGGTGCTTGCATTCCGTGCCGGGTCTAAGTCCTGTTTTGGGCATAGACACCATGCTAAAGCTGATAGTCTTTTTTCAGAGACTGTATTTCATGCTACTGAGCATGCTCAGGCACTTCCTGCATCAGAGACTAGGTCCGGTAATGAACTCTTTGGCCCTGGCCCTGATGTGGGGGTCCCATATAGACCACAGGGCATCAGGTGTCCTCCCAAATGGCTTGCAGAGGCCCACACCTATGACTTGTCACCGCATTATTGATGCTCAGACGATGACTGGTGAGGTGTTTGGGTCATGGCAGCCATGAGGTCATCATTGAAGTTGCGTTTCCAAATAGGACGCTAGTTATGCCACTCATGACGTGTCACTCTACTTTTGTCTCCAGGAGGTGCATTGTGGTTCACCCTGGTTTGGGGCGGACCCAGGTTATAAAAGGGGCTGGAGCCAACAAGGAGGTGCGCAGTCTTCTATTATGCTCCGAAAGAGCACACCTCCATGTGTTGAACCCATTGCGGCTTTAGGCCAGAGGTAGGCAGGGATCGGGTGGTGGATGCAGGCCACCACCACAGTTGGTAACGCAGAACGGTTAAGACCAGCTCCTGTCCTAACAGTCCTGCTTGTGCAGCCCAGTGGCATTAACAGGCCTGCTGCTGCTGATGCGCCTGCTGTCCACAGGTGTGGCCCCTACGCACACGGTCAGCGTACTCAATGGCCCCTGTGTTGTTAACAGGGAGTTCCTGGGCTGGGTGGGCATGTGGACCCTGTGACGCTAACAGGGCTCACAGTCTCCAGATCCGAATGGCGTCTAACTCGGTTCAGGCTACTATTAGTTTCATAGCCACACAGCTCTGTATCCTCCACCAAACCTTCAAGTTGCCAACCTCTCCTTTTCCAACTGGGAGCACGGTGGACACTGACTGCTGATGGGGATATATACCTTTCTCTTTCTTTTCTTATTAATTTTCGTTATATAGCGGTCACAGATTATATACCACTTTATCCAAATCTGCCAGTCCCACTGTAACAGATGTTGTTTCTTCAGCAAATGTTACAGTTGCTTAACCACCAAATCCACGGACCAAAACTTTTTTCCCCTTTCCAACACACCTGTTCCCCTTTCCAACAGCATCTGTCCTTTTTCAACTCATTTTGGGATATGACCAAAAGTGCAACTGTGCAGGGACACCGTACTCAACGCCATCTCAGCACAGCAGCCATCCCTCGGTCCCTCCGATGTGGACAAGTAAAAGACCATTTCCTCCTATCCATGACAAAGCGTTGAGATTCACTCTGTGCAGCACTGGTGTTTAGTGGACAAGTAGATCTAAGATTGCGTACCACATTCTGCAGATACTCCTGTATACGTGCGTCTATTTCTATGGCAGGAATTAGTTCGCCAAATTTTGTCTTGTACCGGGGATCTAACAGTGTGGCAACCCAGTATTCAGGATTAGTTCAAATTCATACAATCCGAGGGTCATGTAGGTAGTGCAGCAAGAAGGCGCTCATGTGTCTTGTGCATCCAGGAGGACCAAGTCCTTGGTGTGTTGGTGGCAGAGAGGTGAGAATCGTGCATCCTTCCTCTGCCCTCTACCCACAACCTCGCACAACCGAAATGTGAGCAAGCTCTCACTCATCTGCTGAGTCTTCCATGCCCATCGCCAGTTCGTCCTCCATTTCTTCATGGGCTCCTGCACTTTCATCAACACTTTTTGCTGATACTATGCGCCCTTGTTAATCCCTCTCCCTCACCATGAATGCCGCATAGGTGCCGCTGACCATCTGGACCTCGTAGATCTTGTTATCCCTTCCGCATATGACTCCTCCTGTACTTCCTCCCCTTCCTCTTGTCCCAACACCTGACTCAGAATAATAATTACAGTGTGCTCCATCATGTAGATGACCAGAATTGTCACGCTGAGAATGACATTGCCAGTGCTAAACATCTTCGTCGACATTTCAAAACTGTGTAGCAGGGTGCATAGGTCCTTGATCTGACACCACTCCAGCAGCGTGATCTGCACCACCTCTGGATCAAGTTATCCCAGGCTATATGTCTTACCGTATTTCAGCAGGGCTCTGCGGTGCTGCCACACACGCTGCAACATGTGCAGATTCCAATTCCTGCGTGTCGAAACATCGCATTTACGGCGTTTAACTGCCAGACCCTAAGACTTCCGGAGTGATGAAAGTTGTTGAGCTGCTGTGTGCGCACGATGGAAGTGAGCACATAGCGAGCGTGCCCACTGCACAAGGCCATGTAGGCCGTGATGGTGTTTTAAAAATTGCTGGCGAATTCGGTTCAACACGTGAGCCCTAAAAGGCACGTGTGTCACATTGCCCTGAGGATGGCCCGCAGCCAGGTTTGCATCATTGCCGCACACGGCTGTTAAGTCACCAACGTAGTCCGCTCCGTCAATTTGTACTCCGGTTGCCAGGTGACAACGTGTTCCTTTCATGAATAGTGCTGATGATGTGAGAGTAGTCGATGCCAGCGGCGCAGGTGGACGCAGGTTATGCTCACCCACTGGGCTGCATTACCTTGACAGATGCAGAATCTCTGGCTGAATGTAGCTGGTGGGTATCTCACAGATGAAATACCATCATTCAGCTACAACCAATGGGAAGACACCACACCCTTTTTTATGCCCATCCTGTCTGCAGACCACTGCCAGACATAGCTATGAACCTCTGGTTAATTTTACCCCCAGTTCAGTTTTATGATTTTGTGTGCTTGTTACCTGACTACTTTTCCTGCTTGCTGTTTATGTACCTTGTTGGCCGATACGCATTTCAACTCTGCTTGTTTTCTGATTCTTTCCTGGCCGTCCCATTCTGTTCCTGTTCCTCAATTAATGTTTTGACCCTGCCTGACTACTATTCTCTGTAATAGCGGTGTGACTCACATTTCCCATACATTTCAAAGTAAAGCTTTGACCGCCTGATGGCATTGAGCTCTGCTGCCAGCATAGTAAGGAGGTGTGTGGTAGTCCTTGTGCGCAGTTGCAAGGAAGGGTGGCCTGACCACACAGGGTTTGCGCCAAGGTAGAGGACCCACACGAGGTTGAAGAGGCAGAAGCAGTGTATTAACTTCTACATACAGAACAAGGATTGAAACAACTCGTGGGGACGGCAAGACTTGTACAGCAGACCCTTCTCCATCTCTCACCATAGTTTGCCAGTGCCCAGTCAGTGACATGTAATGACCCTGTCTATGCTTACTGGTCCAAGTATCTGTGTTGAAATGCACCCTGTCGCACACAGATTTTCTCAAGGAAGTGGTGATGTTGTGTGCGACATGCTGGTGTAGCGCGGGCATGCTTTTCTTGGAGAAGCAGTGGTGATTGGGCATGTGGTACTGGGGCACAGCGACAGACATAAGGTCTGTAAAATCCTGTGTGTCCACTACGCGTAAAGGCAGCATTTCGGTAGCCAACAGCTTACAGAGGGATAGAGTCAACCACTTAGCTTTGTCATGGGTCGCAGTAAGTGGCCTTTTATTTGACCACATCTGAGGGAAAGAGATCTGGCTGCTGTCTGTAGACGGTGTTGAGTAGGGTGTCCCTGGAAAAATGCAGGTTTGTGAGAAAAGTGCAGGCGGAGACATGATGTTGCCTTCATCTTGCCTTCAGATCTGTTCATCTTGTATCATTTTTAAAAAACACATCAAGCAAGGGTTACTCCAAGCGGAGTCTACCTTTTTTCCCAACATTGGGCACACAGACACCCCATCAGTGGCAGCACTTGTGCCCTAGTTGCAAACAGGATGTTTTGATTTGCATCAAGCACATTCCAAATCCACAAGCATTTACTCTCCCCAGGATGACACAGGGGTAGTAAATTCCTTCTGGATCCATGACTTGTTCATTTTGATGAACGTCAGTGTGTCCACATTGTCACTGGACAGACGCGTGCGCTTATCTGTCAGCACACACCCAGCAGCACTGAAGAAGACACGTTCAGAGACAACGCTGGCAGCTGCACACGACAAAATCTCCAAGGCGTAACTGGAGAGCTCTGTCAATTTTTCTAGATTTGAAGCCCAAAAGGAGCAAGGCTCCATTTGCAAAGTCATTGCATCGATGTTCATTTGGAGATACTCCTGTATCATCCTCTCCATCCGTTGACTATGTGTCAGACTTGTTGTCTCTGGTGGCCTTGCAAAGGAGGGTCTAAAAAAATTATGAAAATATTCCATAAAATTGCTGTTACCAGCACCAGATACGGTCCTACTGGTACGGGTAGACTGTTGAAGATGACGATGCTGTCCCATGTTTGTCAAGTTACAACTGGGAGAATCACTCCCTTCACCTGCACGGTTGTTTGGTGTAAAAGCCGAGCTAAGATCGAGTAACAGCTTATGCTGATACTCCAGCATACGTGCGTCCCTTTCTATGGGTGGAATTATGTCACAAAATTTGGACTTGTCCCGGGGATCTAATAGTGTGGCAAGCCAGTAGTCATCATCACTTCTAATTTTGACAATCCGAGGGTCATGTTGGAGGTAGTGCAACAAGAAGGCACTCATGTGTCTTGCGCAGCCATGCGGACCAAGTCCACGCTGTGTTTGTGGCATAGAGGTGCTAACCGTTCTTTCTTCCTCTGACATCTCCCCCCAACCTCTTTCAACTGAATTTTGACCAAGGTCTCCCTCATCCGCTGAGTCTTCCATGTCCATGGACAGTTCGTCCTCCATATCTTCATGTCCTCCTGCACCTTCCTCAACATCTCGCCTGCTACCATGCGCCCTTGTTGATCCCTGTCCCCCATGGTCCCATGCCTGCCGCGTTGGTGATGATGAACGTCTGGACCTTGGTGATGTTGTTGTGTCTTGCGCATATGAATCCTCCTGTAGTTCCTCCCCTTCCTGTTGTCCCACCCCCTGACTCCGAATAGTGTTTAGCGTGTGCTCCAGCATGTAAATGACTGTAATCGTCATGCTGATAATGGCATTGTCAGCGCTAAACATATTCGTCGCCATGTCGAAACTGTGCAGAACGGTGCATAGGTCCTTGATCTGAGATCACTCCATCAGGGTGATCTGCCCCACTTCTGCATCTCGTTGGCCCAGGCTATACATCATGACGTATTGCACCAGGGCTCGCCGGTGCTGCCACAGTCGCTGTAACATGTGGAGAGTTGAATTCCAGCGTGTCGCCACATCGCATTTCAGGCGATGAACCGGCAGGCCGAAAGACTTCTGGAGCGATGCAAGTCGCTCAGCTGCGGCGGTTGAACGGCGGAAGTGAGCACTGCAGACAGTTTACGTGCCCTGGTCAGAAGGCCATCTAGGCCGGGATAGTGTGTTAAAAATTGCTGGACAACAAGGTTCAACACGTGAGCCATACAAGGCACGTGTGTCACCTTGCCCAGGCGAAGGGCCGCACCCAGGTTTGCAGCATTGTCGCACACGGCCTTACCAGGCTGCAGGTTGAGTGGAGACAACCATTTATTAAACTCGGACCGCAGAGCTGACCACAACTCCTCAGCTGTGTGACTCTTATTCCCAAGACATGTCAAGCTAAAGACCGCCTGATGCCGTTGCGCTCTGCTGCCAGCATAGTAATGAGGGGTGCGTGATTCCTTCTGCGCAGTGAGAACGCTGGTGGCCTGACCAGGCAGGCTTGGGGCGGAGGTGGAGGACCCAGATGAGGTGGAGGATGCAGAAGCAGTGGCGGAACTTGGACAGACAGAGGATTGACACACAAGTCGTGGGGACGGCAAGACTTGTGCAGCAGACCCTTCACCATCTATCACCATAGTTACCCAGTGCCCAGTCAGCGACATGTAACGTCCCTGTCCATGCTTACTGGTCCAAGTATCGGTGGTGAAATGCACCCGTTCACACACAGAGTTTCTCAAGGAAGCGGTGATGTTGTGTGCGACATGCTGGTGTAGCGCGGGCACACCTTTCTTAGAGAAGTAGTGGCGACTAGGCATCTGGTACTGGGGCACAGCGACAGACATAAGGTCTCTAAAATCCTGTGTGTCCACTAGGCGGAAAGGCAGCATTTCGGTAGCCAACAGCTTACAGAGGGATAGAGTCAACCTCTTAGCTTTGTCATGGGTCGGAGGAAGTGGCCTTTTATTTGACCACATCTGAGGGACAGAGATCTGGCTGCTGTGTGTAGACGGTGTTGAGTAGGGTGTCCCTGGAAAAATGCAGGTTTGTGAGGAAAGTGCAGGCGGAGACATGATGTTGCCTTCATCCAACGTAGGTGCTATCGATGTCTGAGAGAGCTGTACACACTCACTTGTTTCCCCTTCCAAACCAACTGACGACCTACCAAGCAAACTGCCTGTTGCGGTTACAGTGGTGGAAGTTTTGCGTGGAAAAACAGGTGTGACAGCTGTCCCCACAGTCCTAGAAGATGAAGAGCGCGCGGATGCACTGGAAGGGGCGGGCGGTGGATGGTTCGCTCCGCTAGGCCGCATTGCAGCACAGTGAGCTTCCCACCGGGACCTATGATATTTATTCATGTGACGATTCATGGAAGAAGTTGTCAAACTGCTGAGGTTTTGACCTCTACTAAGAGAATCATGACAAATTTTACATATCACATGATTTGGGCGATCTTTTTCTATGTCAAAAAAGGAACAGGTTAGGCAAGGCTTAGAGGCCATGCGACCTGTTGATGCACCCCGAATAATGCTCATAGGCAGAGTGGTGGCTGAGGATGCAGTTGTAGACGTGCTACCAGTGCTCCGACTCTGTCCAGGAAGGCGCAAGGTAATTTCGTCGTCGGTTGCATCCTCCTCCACCGCCTCTGTTGACCTCCTCGAGTGCCTGACTGGGGGTTGACAGTAGGTGGGATCTACAACTTCATCATCAATTGTTGTGTTTGCACTCCCCTCCCCCTCAGACCGAGCCTCTTCTTGCCCTGACCGAATATTTAAGTTGTCATCCCAATCGGGTATCTGCGTCTCATCTTCATCAGTATGTTCCTCATTGCCTATAACCACAGTTGTTGGAAAGGCAGCATTTTGGTAGCCAACAGTTTGCATTTTATGAAAGTCAACCTCCAAGCCATGTCATGCCCTTCTAAAAGCATGTATAACACAGCGAGGGGACTCCAACCACAGTCTCCCTCGTTTCCACTCACTGGGCCACACACACCCCACTTGACTGGCATCGGTTGAGCTCCCTTTTGAAAAAGAAAAAGATGCTTTGCATGAAGCACTCTCAAAAATACGCGTGCCTTTCCCGTCCCCTGGCTGACCCAGGGGAAGAAAAGTCCTCTGAGAGCCATGACTTGTTCATCTTGGTTCTTTTAGAGACACAGCGAGGGGACTCCAACCACAGTCTCCCTCGTTTCCACTCACTGGGCCACACACACCCCACTTGACTGGCATCGGTTGAGCTCCCTTTTGAAAAAGAAAAAGATGCTTTGCATGAAGCACTCTCAAAAATACGCGTGCCTTTCCCGTCCCCTGGCTGACCCAGGGGAAGAAAAGTCCTCTGAGAGCCATGACTTGTTCATCTTGGTTCTTTTAGAGACACAGCGAGGGGACTCCAACCACAGTCTCCCTCGTTTCCACTCACTGGGCCACACACACCCCACTTGACTGGCATCGGTTGAGCTCCCTTTTGAAAAAGAAAAAGATGCTTTGCATGAAGCACTCTCAAAAATACGCGTGCCTTTCCCGTCCCCTGGCTGACCCAGGGGAAGAAAAGTCCTCTGAGAGCCATGACTTGTTCATCTTGGTTCTTTTAGAGACACAGCGAGGGGACTCTAACCACAGTCTCCCTCGTTGCCACTCACTGGGCCACACACACCCCACTTGACTGGCATCGGTTGAGCTCCCTTTTGAAAAAGAAAAAGATGCTTTGCATGAAGCACTCTCAAAAATACGCGTGCCTTTCCCGTCCCCTGGCTGACCCAGGGGAAGAAAAGTCCTCTGAGAGCCATGACTTGTTCATCTTGGTTCTTTTAGAGACACAGCGAGGGGACTCCAACCACAGTCTCCCTGGTTGCCACTCACTGGGCCACACACACCCCACTTGACTGGCATCGGTTGAGCTCCCTTTTGAAAAAGAAAAAGATGCTTTGCATGAAGCACTCTCAAAAATACGCATGCCTTTCCCGTCCCCTGGCTGACCCAGGGGAAGAAAAGTCCTCTGAGAGCCATGATTTGTTCATTTTGGGTCTTTTAGAAACACAGCGAGGGGACTCCAACCACAGTCTCCTTCGTTGCCACTAACTGGGCCACACACACCCCACTTGACTGGCATCAGTTGAGCCCCCTTTTGAAAAAGAAAAAGATGCTTTGCATGAAGCACTCTCAAAAATACGCGTGCCTTTCCCGTCCCCTGGCTGACCCAGGGGAAGAAAAGTCCTCTGAGAGCCATGACTTGTTCATCTTGGTTCTTTTAGAGACACAGCGAGGGGACTCCAACCACAGTCTCCCTCGTTTCCACTCACTGGGCCACACACACCCCACTTGACTGGCATCGGTTGAGCTCCCTTTTGAAAAAGAAAAAGATGCTTTGCATGAAGCACTCTCAAAAATACGCGTGCCTTTCCCGTCCCCTGGCTGACCCAGGGGAAGAAAAGTCCTCTGAGAGCCATGACTTGTTCATCTTGGTTCTTTTAGAGACACAGCGAGGGGACTCCAACCACAGTCTCCCTCGTTTCCACTCACTGGGCCACACACACCCCACTTGACTGGCATCGGTTGAGCTCCCTTTTGAAAAAGAAAAAGATGCTTTGCATGAAGCACTCTCAAAAATACGCGTGCCTTTCCCGTCCCCTGGCTGACCCAGGGGAAGAAAAGTCCTCTGAGAGCCATGACTTGTTCATCTTGGTTCTTTTAGAGACACAGCGAGGGGACTCCAACCACAGTCTCCCTCGTTGCCACTCACTGGGCCACACACACCCCACTTGACTGGCATCGGTTGAGCTCCCTTTTGAAAAAGAAAAAGATGCTTTGCATGAAGCACTCTCAAAAATACGCGTGCCTTTCCCGTCCCCTGGCTGACCCAGGGGAAGAAAAGTCCTCTGAGAGCCATGACTTGTTCATCTTGGTTCTTTTAGAGACACAGCGAGGGGACTCCAACCACAGTCTCCCTGGTTGCCACTCACTGGGCCACACACACCCCACTTGACTGGCATCGGTTGAGCTCCCTTTTGAAAAAGAAAAAGATGCTTTGCATGAAGCACTCTCAAAAATACGCGTGCCTTTCCCGTCCCCTGGCTGACCCAGGGGAAGAAAAGTCCTCTGAGAGCCATGATTTGTTCATTTTGGGTCTTTTAGAAACACAGCGAGGGGACTCCAACCACAGTCTCCTTCGTTGCCACTAACTGGGCCACACACACCCCACTTGACTGGCATCAGTTGAGCCCCCTTTTGAAAAAGAAAAAGATGCTTTGCATGAAGCACTCTCAAAAATACGCGTGCCTTTCCCGTCCCCTGGCTGACCCAGGGGAAGAAAAGTCCTCTGAGAGCCATGACTTGTTCATCTTGGTTCTTTTAGAGACACAGCGAGGGGACTCCAACCACAGTCTCCCTCGTTTCCACTCACTGGGCCACACACACCCCACTTGACTGGCATCGGTTGAGCTCCCTTTTGAAAAAGAAAAAGATGCTTTGCATGAAGCACTCTCAAAAATACGCGTGCCTTTCCCGTCCCCTGGCTGACCCAGGGGAAGAAAAGTCCTCTGAGAGCCATGACTTGTTCACCTTGGTTCTTTTAGAGACACAGCGAGGGGACTCCAACCACAGTCTCCCTCGTTGCCACTCACTGGGCCACACACACCCCACTTGACTGGCATCGGTTGAGCTCCCTTTTGAAAAAGAAAAAGATGCTTTGCATGAAGCACTCTCAAAAATATGCGTGCCTTTCCCGTCCCCTGGCTGACCCAGGGGAAGAAAAGTCCTCTGAGAGCCATGACTTGTTCATCTTGGTTCTTTTAGAGACACAGCGAGGGGACTCCAACCACAGTCTCCCTCGTTTCCACTCACTGGGCCACACACACCCCACTTGACTGGCATCGGTTGAGCTCCCTTTTGAAAAAGAAAAAGATGCTTTGCATGAAGCACTCTCAAAAATACGCGTGCCTTTCCCGTCCCCTGGCTGACCCAGGGGAAGAAAAGTCCTCTGAGAGCCATGACTTGTTCATCTTGGTTCTTTTAGAGACACAGCGAGGGGACTCCAACCACAGTCTCCCTCGTTTCCACTCACTGGGCCACACACACCCCACTTGACTGGCATCGGTTGAGCTCCCTTTTGAAAAAGAAAAAGATGCTTTGCATGAAGCACTCTCAAAAATACGCGTGCCTTTCCCGTCCCCTGGCTGACCCAGGGGAAGAAAAGTCCTCTGAGAGCCATGACTTGTTCATCTTGGTTCTTTTAGAGACACAGCGAGGGGACTCCAACCACAGTCTCCCTGGTTGCCACTCACTGGGCCACACACACCCCACTTGACTGGCATCGGTTGAGCTCCCTTTTGAAAAAGAAAAAGATGCTTTGCATGAAGCACTCTCAAAAATACGCGTGCCTTTCCCGTCCCCTGGCTGACCCAGGGGAAGAAAAGTCCTCTGAGAGCCATGATTTGTTCATTTTGGGTCTTTTAGAAACACAGCGAGGGGACTCCAACCACAGTCTCCTTCGTTGCCACTAACTGGGCCACACACACCCCACTTGACTGGCATCAGTTGAGCCCCCTTTTGAAAAAGAAAAAGATGCTTTGCATGAAGCACTCTCAAAAATACGCGTGCCTTTCCCGTCCCCTGGCTGACCCAGGGGAAGAAAAGTCCTCTGAGAGCCATGACTTGTTCATCTTGGTTCTTTTAGAGACACAGCGAGGGGACTCCAACCACAGTCTCCCTCGTTTCCACTCACTGGGCCACACACACCCCACTTGACTGGCATCGGTTGAGCTCCCTTTTGAAAAAGAAAAAGATGCTTTGCATGAAGCACTCTCAAAAATACGCGTGCCTTTCCCGTCCCCTGGCTGACCCAGGGTAAGAAAAGTCCTCTGAGAGCCATGACTTGTTCATCTTGGTTCTTTTAGAGACACAGCGAGGGGACTCCAACCACAGTCTCCCTCGTTGCCACTCACTGGGCCACACACACCCCACTTGACTGGCATCGGTTGAGCTCCCTTTTGAAAAAGAAAAAGATGCTTTGCATGAAGCACTCTCAAAAATACGCGTGCCTTTCCCGTCCCCTGGCTGACCCAGGGGAAGAAAAGTCCTCTGAGAGCCATGACTTGTTCATCTTGGTTCTTTTAGAGACACAGCGAGGGGACTCCAACCACAGTCTCCCTCGTTTCCACTCACTGGGCCACACACACCCCACTTGACTGGCATCGGTTGAGCTCCCTTTTGAAAAAGAAAAAGATGCTTTGCATGAAGCACTCTCAAAAATACGCGTGCCTTTCCCGTCCCCTGGCTGACCCAGGGGAAGAAAAGTCCTCTGAGAGCCATGACTTGTTCATCTTGGTTCTTTTAGAGACACAGCGAGGGGACTCCAACCACAGTCTCCCTCGTTTCCACTCACTGGGCCACACACACCCCACTTGACTGGCATCGGTTGAGCTCCCTTTTGAAAAAGAAAAAGATGCTTTGCATGAAGCACTCTCAAAAATACGCGTGCCTTTCCCGTCCCCTGGCTGACCCAGGGGAAGAAAAGTCCTCTGAGAGCCATGACTTGTTCATCTTGGTTCTTTTAGAGACACAGCGAGGGGACTCCAACCACAGTCTCCCTCGTTGCCACTCACTGGGCCACACACACCCCACTTGACTGGCATCGGTTGAGCTCCCTTTTGAAAAAGAAAAAGATGCTTTGCATGAAGCACTCTCAAAAATACGCGTGCCTTTCCCGTCCCCTGGCTGACCCAGGGGAAGAAAAGTCCTCTGAGAGCCATGACTTGTTCATCTTGGTTCTTTTAGAGACACAGCGAGGGGACTCCAACCACAGTCTCCCTGGTTGCCACTCACTGGGCCACACACACCCCACTTGACTGGCATCGGTTGAGCTCCCTTTTGAAAAAGAAAAAGATGCTTTGCATGAAGCACTCTCAAAAATACGCGTGCCTTTCCCGTCCCCTGGCTGACCCAGGGGAAGAAAAGTCCTCTGAGAGCCATGACTTGTTCATCTTGGTTCTTTTAGAGACACAGCGAGGGGACTCCAACCACAGTCTCCCTCGTTGCCACTCACTGGGCCACACACACCCCACTTGACTGGCATCGGTTGAGCTCCCTTTTGAAAAAGAAAAAGATGCTTTGCATGAAGCACTCTCAAAAATACGCGTGCCTTTCCCGTCCCCTGGCTGACCCAGGGGAAGAAAAGTCCTCTGAGAGCCATGACTTGTTCATCTTGGTTCTTTTAGAGACACAGCGAGGGGACTCCAACCACAGTCTCCCTGGTTGCCACTCACTGGGCCACACACACCCCACTTGACTGGCATCGGTTGAGCTCCCTTTTGAAAAAGAAAAAGATGCTTTGCATGAAGCACTCTCAAAAATACGCGTGCCTTTCCCGTCCCCTGGCTGACCCAGGGGAAGAAAAGTCCTCTGAGAGCCATGATTTGTTCATTTTGGGTCTTTTAGAAACACAGCGAGGGGACTCCAACCACAGTCTCCTTCGTTGCCACTAACTGGGCCACACACACCCCACTTGACTGGCATCAGTTGAGCCCCCTTTTGAAAAAGAAAAAGATGCTTTGCATGAAGCACTCTCAAAAATACGCGTGCCTTTCCCGTCCCCTGGCTGACCCAGGGGAAGAAAAGTCCTCTGAGAGCCATGACTTGTTCATCTTGGTTCTTTTAGAGACACAGCGAGGGGACTCCAACCACAGTCTCCCTCGTTTCCACTCACTGGGCCACACACACCCCACTTGACTGGCATCGGTTGAGCTCCCTTTTGAAAAAGAAAAAGATGCTTTGCATGAAGCACTCTCAAAAATACGCGTGCCTTTCCCGTCCCCTGGCTGACCCAGGGGAAGAAAAGTCCTCTGAGAGCCATGACTTGTTCACCTTGGTTCTTTTAGAGACACAGCGAGGGGACTCCAACCACAGTCTCCCTCGTTGCCACTCACTGGGCCACACACACCCCACTTGACTGGCATCGGTTGAGCTCCCTTTTGAAAAAGAAAAAGATGCTTTGCATGAAGCACTCTCAAAAATATGCGTGCCTTTCCCGTCCCCTGGCTGACCCAGGGGAAGAAAAGTCCTCTGAGAGCCATGACTTGTTCATCTTGGTTCTTTTAGAGACACAGCGAGGGGACTCCAACCACAGTCTCCCTCGTTTCCACTCACTGGGCCACACACACCCCACTTGACTGGCATCGGTTGAGCTCCCTTTTGAAAAAGAAAAAGATGCTTTGCATGAAGCACTCTCAAAAATACGCGTGCCTTTCCCGTCCCCTGGCTGACCCAGGGGAAGAAAAGTCCTCTGAGAGCCATGACTTGTTCATCTTGGTTCTTTTAGAGACACAGCGAGGGGACTCCAACCACAGTCTCCCTCGTTTCCACTCACTGGGCCACACACACCCCACTTGACTGGCATCGGTTGAGCTCCCTTTTGAAAAAGAAAAAGATGCTTTGCATGAAGCACTCTCAAAAATACGCGTGCCTTTCCCGTCCCCTGGCTGACCCAGGGGAAGAAAAGTCCTCTGAGAGCCATGACTTGTTCATCTTGGTTCTTTTAGAGACACAGCGAGGGGACTCCAACCACAGTCTCCCTGGTTGCCACTCACTGGGCCACACACACCCCACTTGACTGGCATCGGTTGAGCTCCCTTTTGAAAAAGAAAAAGATGCTTTGCATGAAGCACTCTCAAAAATACGCGTGCCTTTCCCGTCCCCTGGCTGACCCAGGGGAAGAAAAGTCCTCTGAGAGCCATGATTTGTTCATTTTGGGTCTTTTAGAAACACAGCGAGGGGACTCCAACCACAGTCTCCTTCGTTGCCACTAACTGGGCCACACACACCCCACTTGACTGGCATCAGTTGAGCCCCCTTTTGAAAAAGAAAAAGATGCTTTGCATGAAGCACTCTCAAAAATACGCGTGCCTTTCCCGTCCCCTGGCTGACCCAGGGGAAGAAAAGTCCTCTGAGAGCCATGACTTGTTCATCTTGGTTCTTTTAGAGACACAGCGAGGGGACTCCAACCACAGTCTCCCTCGTTTCCACTCACTGGGCCACACACACCCCACTTGACTGGCATCGGTTGAGCTCCCTTTTGAAAAAGAAAAAGATGCTTTGCATGAAGCACTCTCAAAAATACGCGTGCCTTTCCCGTCCCCTGGCTGACCCAGGGTAAGAAAAGTCCTCTGAGAGCCATGACTTGTTCATCTTGGTTCTTTTAGAGACACAGCGAGGGGACTCCAACCACAGTCTCCCTCGTTGCCACTCACTGGGCCACACACACCCCACTTGACTGGCATCGGTTGAGCTCCCTTTTGAAAAAGAAAAAGATGCTTTGCATGAAGCACTCTCAAAAATACGCGTGCCTTTCCCGTCCCCTGGCTGACCCAGGGGAAGAAAAGTCCTCTGAGAGCCATGACTTGTTCATCTTGGTTCTTTTAGAGACACAGCGAGGGGACTCCAACCACAGTCTCCCTCGTTTCCACTCACTGGGCCACACACACCCCACTTGACTGGCATCGGTTGAGCTCCCTTTTGAAAAAGAAAAAGATGCTTTGCATGAAGCACTCTCAAAAATACGCGTGCCTTTCCCGTCCCCTGGCTGACCCAGGGGAAGAAAAGTCCTCTGAGAGCCATGACTTGTTCATCTTGGTTCTTTTAGAGACACAGCGAGGGGACTCCAACCACAGTCTCCCTCGTTTCCACTCACTGGGCCACACACACCCCACTTGACTGGCATCGGTTGAGCTCCCTTTTGAAAAAGAAAAAGATGCTTTGCATGAAGCACTCTCAAAAATACGCGTGCCTTTCCCGTCCCCTGGCTGACCCAGGGGAAGAAAAGTCCTCTGAGAGCCATGACTTGTTCATCTTGGTTCTTTTAGAGACACAGCGAGGGGACTCCAACCACAGTCTCCCTGGTTGCCACTCACTGGGCCACACACACCCCACTTGACTGGCATCGGTTGAGCTCCCTTTTGAAAAAGAAAAAGATGCTTTGCATGAAGCACTCTCAAAAATACGCGTGCCTTTCCCGTCCCCTGGCTGACCCAGGGGAAGAAAAGTCCTCTGAGAGCCATGTCCACATTGTCAGTGGACAGACACGTGTGCTTATCTGCCAGCAGACCCACAGCAGCACTGAAGACAGGTTCCGAGAGAACGCTGGCTGCAGGACACGACAAGATCCCCAAGACGTACGTGGCGAGCTCAGGCAATTTATCAAGATTGGAAGCCAAGAATGAGCAGGGCTCAAGTTGCACATTAATGGAATCGATGTTTCCTTGCATATACTCATATATCTGTGTGTCCTCCTCTTTTTCCTTGTCCAGCTCTTTTGTTTTCGCATGAGTATATGTCCTTGTCACTTTCCCATGTGTTGTGAGTTGTTTGTGACCTTTTGGACACCTTTGAGGGTGTTTTCTAGGTGTTTTTCTGTGTTTGTGATTGCCTGCCATTGTTTCCTATGCAGTTCGAGTTCGGTTCGTCGAACGTTCGACGAACCGAACTCGAACGGGAGGTCCGTTCGGCGAACCAACCTCGAGCCGAACCGCGACCGGTTCGCTCATCTCTACTAGTAAGTGACACATTGCTTAAATTTGTGTCTCCCTATCTCCTGATTTTTTCAGATTACATAGCAAAAACGTGCTGACTTGTATTTTTTTCCAGGATTCATATTAAATCTCATGGAGAAAGAAATGCACCAAAACAGCAAAGTTCAGCAGTGTTATTACATGTAATGTAGGCAGGAGTTTAAATTAAATCAGATCTAATTTGCTTTGAAATGTATGTAGGGGCATTCTCAGCAGGGGCGCGTGTGAAGATTTATTTATTTTTTATATATATGCGCAGATGCTTTTCATAGTCTTCACCACAGTGTGTTCAATAAAGGGTGTCAGAGATCGTGGTACGTGCACGCGCGGACTCTGGCACCATTTTAATGAAGACCTCAGAACTGTGGTAATGTGCATGTGTTTAGAACAACGTCAATGGCAAAGCGATATTCAAATAAAGAAAAGGTGGCATGCCAGAGGACGCTGGAGGAGGAAGAATAAATGTGAGGACCTGACCCACAAAGACCCGCCCATGTTGCACACATCAATCAAAGTGCAGTGCTTTTCTACAACTTTGATTAGAGATGTAGCGCCCCTGAAGCCATCACACAAGGTACTGAATCCCCACCAGGATGCAAGGCCTACCCCCAGGAACCAAGAAGACCAGTGCCGGTAACAATAAAAAACATTCCAGTTAATCCCTGTTTTATCCCCAAATTCCCCACAGACTGGTGCCAGACTAGGGTTGGACCTAATAGATGACCACTTAGAGGGGGAAACGATCCAGTCCACCAGATGACCAGGTGGAAGGGGCAGACAGTGGATAGTCAGATAGAGTGTGGCGCCCCAGGACCTGGTCGCCACAACAGCATTGCCCCTCCAAAGGGTTAATGCTGAGCCTGGAGGTAATTGGGGGAATCATTGGCCAGTAAGTTCAACATCCAACGCAGTTTCTCTCTCAGGCCAGCAGGGGGAGCTCTGAACCTGGAGTTCCAGGGAGCATTCCTTAAGTCTGACCTGAGGGAGGAGTTAGTGGTTAGTCTGTAGAGAGAAAGCAGAGGAAGCAGACGCAGAGTAGTGCTGTCTTGTGGAACTGGGGCCTGGAGCTGGGATAGCTTGGCCCAGTGAAGCAAGATTTGCAGAGAGGCACAGAAGAGACTCAGACATCGGAGTCTGTGGTTGCCAGGGTATAAAATCCTTCCCTGGTGGCCGAATCCGGAGGGCAGGAGAGCTGCAAGCCCCCTAGCCTATCAGCAATCTGCATGTACAGCTGCAGTCCAAGGGCCCGGTGTGGACTCCAGCAGAGAAGCACCCGAGAGGGCCTGCGCAGCCTACCACACAGAAAAAGGGACGAACCACCGGTCCCGGCGGCAAGAGGGCCATTGCTAAATTCAGAGTGCAGGGTCCTGTAGAAGAAAAGAAAGAACAGGGAGTAGGCCTCATACTCAACTGGCCAGGGAGATCCCCCCAGGCACTTCCAGGCCAGCCGGATCACCTTTACCACCTGTGACGGTCTCCCTGGACTACACTGTTGCCAAGTAAAAGAGGAGAAGGTAAAGAGACTACTAGTTGTGCCTGTTTCTTTCACTGCCTGTCGGCCCTGCACCGTATTATTCACACAACATCACACCATAGACTCTCACGAGCACCAACTGTTGCCTCGGGGTACCTCTCCACCTGTGGGGAGCAGGACCATACAAGCTGCCATTCCATCAGCCCCGGAGGCCCCCTACAGCAGCGGCGGCTTAATAGCCACAAACCACAGGTGGTGTCACGACATCCATAAACTTTATTCACCAGCCCTGTTTAATTGACACCCACCAGGGCCATGGAGTCGGGCCCCCTTACCAGCTCCGGGCAGCAGCGTGCCCTTCAGAGGGAGATCAGAGCCCTGATGAGGAGGCAGCAGGTAGAGCTGGCCGGAGGAGAAATTGGCAGTGTAAGGGTAAGTGACCCTCTCCCCATTGCAATCCCCCCAAAAAGTGAAATGTTGATATGGTGTCGGGCAGCAATAGGCCTCAAGGGTCAAGATTACCAGGCCCTGGTGGAACCTATGTATTCAGAAAGTAGGCCTTGAGTCCTGATAGCCAGAGGGGTAGCAGACGTCCGCAAGGGAAGAGTGCCCGTCCGCGTCCTGAATTGTGGGGAGGAGGAAGCCAAATTGCCCCGGTACGCCACTGTAGCAAAACTGTACACTGTCAGTAACAATACCATCAAAGCAGTGGAACCCTTGATCCCGTCCGACCAGGCGGAAGACAATGGCTCCAAGGGACAGCTGGAAGACTGGTGCCAAAAATTACATGTGGGCACCGACTCCACCGCCTCACACCAAAAGCATGGGGTTTACCGGGTGGTACAGGAGTACGAGCGGGTCTTCAGCAAACACCCCCTAGATTTTGGGCAGGTAAAAGGAGTTAAACATCAAATCCCCACGGGTGATCATCATCCCATTAAAGAGCGATACCGCCATGTACCCCCAGCACAGTATCAGCGTGCCAAAGAAATGTTACGGGAAATGAAGGAGGCTGGGGTTATCAGAGATAGTTGTAGCCTCTGGGCAGCTCCACTAGTGCTCGTAAGGAAAAAAGATGGTACAATGAGAATGTGCGTAGATTACAGACAAATTAACCGCATTACACATAAAGATGCTTATCCACTACCCAGAATAGAAGAGTCACTAACAGCCTTAAAATCAGCTAATTATTTCTCCACCCTGGATCTCACCAGGAGAAGACTGCATTCACGACACCAATGGGTCTCTGCGAGTTCAATTGTATGCCGTTCGGGCTCTGCAACACCCCAGGGACATTTTAGAGATTGATGGAGTGCTGCTTGGGCCATCACAACTTTGAAACCATGCTATTGTACCTGGATGACGTCATAGTCTACTCCAAGACCTACGAAGACCACCTGAGGCACTTAGCAGAAGTGTTTGAGTCCTTGTCGGAGTATGGCCTGAAGATAAAGCCGTCCAAATGTCACCTCTTGAAGCCAAAGGTACAGTACCTGGGTCATGTGGTCAGTGCATAAGGTGTGGCACCTGATCCGGAGAAAGTCACCGTAATCAAGGACTGGCCAAGACCCACCACGGTAAAGGAGGTGCGGCAGTGCCTTGGGCTGGTGGGCTACTACCGAAGGTTCATTGATGGTTTCACCAAGATAGCAGCGCCTCTTCAAGATATCAAGAAAATGGGGGGAAGCCAGCACTGCTTATGAGTGGGATGCAATTATGACGAGATAAAAAGTGTAACATTCACAAATTCATTCCTACTGTATCAATTCAATGAGATTTTTAGCAAATAATTGATCAATGATTTGAGCCCCCCTGCCCCGTCACGGCAAATCAAAATATATGTCCTGCACATCACACGAGACCACATGGTACACATGTATATTATATACTGTAGTGTAGGGACCCCCCTTATAGAGATTTGCCGTGACGGGGTAGGGGGGCTCAAATCATTGATCAATTATTTGCTAAAAATCTCATTGAATTGATACAGTAGGAATGAATTTGTGAATGATACACTTTTTATCTCGTCATAATTGCATCCCACTCATAAGCAGTGCTGGCTTCCCCCCTATTTTCTCGTTTACTGGTCAAGTGGTTGACCACCACTATGCCGTGCACGCCCAGTGTGGTTTGCAAATTCCTCCTGTCGCCATCAAAATGCATGTTGGTGCCTGTTCACACACAGCCACCGCCCCTTGTTCCATAGGCATTAATACTTAAGCACCACCTGCCTGGGGTTGTTCCGCCCTTCATCCGTGTCTGCAGGTCTGACACTGTGGGGGCTAGTTCAGACATTGTGCTGGTGGCAGGCACCTGAACTGCCTCTGTACTCGCAGTTGTCAGCCCTTGCAGCATGGGAGCGGTTCTGACACTTCTCAGGTAGGTGGTGTTCCTATATGGTCCTGCACATCACACGAGACCACATGGTACACATGTATATTATATACTGTAGTGTAGGGACCCCCCTTATAGAGATTTGCCGTGACGGGGCAGGGAGGCTCAAATCATTGATCAAATATTTGCTAAAAATCTCATTGAATTGATACAGTAGGAATGAATTTGTGAATGATACACTTTTTATCTCGTCATAATTGCATCCCACTCATAAGCAGTGCTGGCTTCCCCCCTATTTTCTCGTTTACTGGTCAAGTGGTTGACCACCACTATGCCGTGCACGCCCAGTGTGGTTTGCAAATTCCTCCTGTCGCCATCAAAATGCATGTTGGTGCCTGTTCACACACAGCCACCGCCCCTTGTTCCATAGGCATTAATACTTAAGCACCACCTGCCTGGGGCTGTTCCGCCCTTCATCCGTGTCTGCAGGTCTGACACTGTGGGGGCTAGTTCAGACATTGTGCTGGTGGCAGGCACCTGAACTGCCTCTGTACTCGCAGTTATCAGCCCTTGCAGCATGGGAGCGGTTCTGACACTTCTCAGGTAGGTGGTGTTCCTATATGGTCCTGCACATCACACGAGACCACATGGTACACATGTATATTATATACTGTAGTGTAGGGACCCCCCTTATAGAGATTTGCCGTGACGGGGCAGGGGGGCTCAAATCATTGATCAATTATTTGCTAAAAATCTCATTGAATTGATACAGTAGGAATGAATTTGTGAATGATACACTTTTTATCTCGTCATAATTGCATCCCACTCATAAGCAGTGCTGGCTTCCCCCCTATTTTCTCGTTTACTGGTCAAGTGGTTGACCACCACTATGCCGTGCACGCCCAGTGTGGTTTGCAAATTCCTCCTGTCGCCATCAAAATGCATGTTGGTGCCTGTTCACACACAGCCACCGCCCCTTGTTCCATAGGCATTAATACTTAAGCACCACCTGCCTGGGGCTGTTCCGCCCTTCATCCGTGTCTGCAGGTCTGACACTGTGGGGGCTAGTTCAGACATTGTGCTGGTGGCAGGCACCTGAACTGCCTCTGTACTCGCAGTTGTCAGCCCTTGCAGCATGGGAGCGGTTCTGACACTTCTCAGGTAGGTGGTGTTCCTATATGGTCCTGCACATCACACGAGACCACATGGTACACATGTATATTATATACTGTAGTGTAGGGACCCCCCTTATAGAGATTTGCCGTGACGGGGCAGGGGGGCTCAAATCATTGATCAATTATTTGCTAAAAATCTCATTGAATTGATACAGTAGGAATGAATTTGTGAATGATACACTTTTTATCTCGTCATAATTGCATCCCACTCATAAGCAGTGCTGGCTTCCCCCCTATTTTCTCGTTTACTGGTCAAGTGGTTGACCACCACTATGCCGTGCACGCCCAGTGTGGTTTGCAAATTCCTCCTGTCGCCATCAAAATGCATGTTGGTGCCTGTTCACACACAGCCACCGCCCCTTGTTCCATAGGCATTAATACTTAAGCACCACCTGCCTGGGGCTGTTCCGCCCTTCATCCGTGTCTGCAGGTCTGACACTGTGGGGGCTAGTTCAGACATTGTGCTGGTGGCAGGCACCTGAACTGCCTCTGTACTCGCAGTTGTCAGCCCTTGCAGCATGGGAGCGGTTCTGACACTTCTCAGGTAGGTGGTGTTCCTATATGGTCCTGCACATCACACGAGACCACATGGTACACATGTATATTATATACTGTAGTGTAGGGACCCCCCTTATAGAGATTTGCCGTGACGGGGCAGGGGGGCTCAAATCATTGATCAATTATTTGCTAAAAATCTCATTGAATTGATACAGTAGGAATGAATTTGTGAATGATACACTTTTTATCTCGTCATAATTGCATCCCACTCATAAGCAGTGCTGGCTTCCCCCCTATTTTCTTCAAGATATCCTGGTGGGCCAGCCAAAGAAGGCTAAGAAGCAAAGCCCTCCATTTGAATGGAACAGCCAAATAGAAACATCTTTTGTCCGGCTGAAAGGGGCTCTCACGGGAGAAGAAATTCTGGCCTACCCTGACTACAGCCAGCCGTTTGTACTGTAAACAGACGCCAGCAACGTGGGACTGGGAGCAGTTCTGTCCCAGGTGCAGGGAGGCAGAGAGAGGGTGATAGATTACGCCAGTAGGAAGCATCGTCCCACAGAAAGGAATCCAGAAAACTACAGCTCCTTCAAGCTGGAGTTCCTCGCTATTGTTTGGGCAGTGACTGAACGCTTCAAGCACTATCTGGCGTTGGCCAAGTTCACCATCTTCACGTACAACAACCCATTGACACATCTGGCAACAGCCAAGCTAGGTGCGTTGGAGCAGCGATGGATGGCCCGACTGTCTAACTTTGACTTTACCATCAAGTACCGGGCTGGCAAGAAGAATAACAATGCTGATGCGCTGTCCAGAATGCCTCACTTACCCGAGTCTGGAGAAGACCTGGATGAACTCGAAGCGATAGAGTTACCGGCTTTCCATCACCAAGGTGTTTCCCAGTATGAGCATGCTGTAGGAGAGAAGCGCTCGAGCCAGCACGAGGTCTCGGTCAACCCATTACTCCACCATAATTGGGAAGAGACACAGAACGGTGACCCGGCCATGCGATTGGTCAAAGAAAAGCTAGCACAAGCTGAGACCCATCTCGGTCCAGACGCTCCACAAGAAGCCCAGCAGCTGTGGAAGGAGAGGGGACGACTGTTCACCTACCAAGGCAAGCTCTGCAAGAGATATGTCAACTGGTGAACGAATGAACTCGTCTGGCAGATAGTGGTCCGACAGAGGGATGCTCCAATGGTCCTAGCAGCTTACCATGATAAAGCAGGACACTTCGGGTGGAAGAAGTTGGAGACCCTACTCCGCGATCGGTTCTACTGGGTGCACTTGAGAAAGACAGTCGAGAAGTGGTGCCGAGACTGTGGTCCGTGTAACCTGAGGCGGAAGGATGATGCCAGCCAGAGGTCTCCCCTACAGCCAATTGTCACGATGCAGCCCCTGGAGTTGGTGGCCCTGGACCACGTGAAGTTAACACCAAGCCGGTCAGGCTATGTGTACGCCCTCACCATTGTGGACCATTACTCTCGTTTCCTGGTAGTAGTGCCTGTGAAAGACCAGACAGCCAGAACAGCAGCTAGAGCATTTCAGGCATACTTTTGTCGACCTCACGGTTATCCGGAAAGGGTACTGACTGATCAAGGTCCTGCATTCGAGGCAGAAGTGTTCCAAGAGTTCTGTAACATGTACGGCTGTAAGAAAATCAGAACAACACCGTACCACCCCCAAACCAATGGATTGTGCGAGAAGATGAACCATGTGGTTATTGATATGCTCAAGACTCTACCTCTGGAAGAAAGAAACCAATGGCCAGAGAAGTTACCAGATCTGGTAGACCTGTATAACCATATCCCAGTAAACTCGACCAACTGCAGCCCTGCTTACTTGATGCGAGCAAGACCTGGCAAGTTACCTGTAGACATTGAGATGGGAACTGTGTCACTGTGAAGCGGTTCAAGAGATAGAAGATTGGGATACAGAGCGACAACAGCAGTACCGCAAAGTCCAGGAATGCGTAGAAAAGAGCCTGTCCCAAGCAAGAACGAGACAAGAGCAGAACTACAATCAAACAGCCCCAGCAACTCCCTTAGCACCTGGAGAACAGGTCCTCAAAAAAAAGCGGAGGGCGCATAAATTAGATGATCAGTGGGAGAATGAACCCTACACCATTATTTCCTCCAATTTTGACAATAGTAAGGTATGCCTCATAAGCAAAGATGAAGGCAAGACCTATCAAACAGTTTCTAGAGACCGCCTGAAAGCGTGCCCTGAGTGGTGCAAAATCCAAAAAGAAGTGGAAGAAGTACAAGAATGTCCCCAAATTCAAGAAAAAGAGGAAGATATGATACAAACAATCCTTGGAAAATTCCCCAAAACTTGGACCCGAATAAATAATGCCATAGTGGTACCAGTCTTGACGTTCCCGCAGTTGGTCGAGCCAGAGACAGAAGAGGTTCCAGATCCACCTAAGGAACTGTCCACCCCAACACAAGATGACACGCCAACAGTGGAACAGGAGAATCAACCCCCTGTCAGTGGTGAACCTGTCGTACCCTTGGCGACTCTCAGACCACGTAGGCAATCATCACACATACCTATCAGGGTTAGGCCTACCCGTAGTGCTGAGGTAGCAGATGCTCCAAATTGTCAGGGACAAACCCCAGAGCTACGCAGGTCCAAACGTAGCACTCGGGGACGGCCCCCTCCAAGGTATAGAGAGTAAAAAGAAAGAGTACCTATTAGAATGTAAATAGTTATTTAAAATGTCTGTAATGTTGTGTATAAAATGTTTTTTTTTATTTAAATGATTGAGTAAATGGACAAATGGGCCATTGGACTATGGGTGGCCAACACTTTAACTGTACATAGTTAGCACCAGTGTGCTCAGCACCCCTGAAGAAAAACCCGTCCGGCGTGCATAGAGTGGGGTCATGAATGCTCTGACGCACGCCCAGAGCCTACGTTGGGGGTTTTATCGCGGCGGGTCCCCCATGGAACAGTGTATTGGACACCCGGCAGGGAGCCACACTAGACTCTTATAGTTTTATTTAAGTTTGTAACGTTTAAGTAATGCGCCTCCCATAATGGGATGAAATGTTCTAACATGTTATGTTTTGTTTCTTCAGTCCGGAAGTACTGAGTTTAACTAAGGGGGAGTGTGGCGCCCCAGGACCTGGTCACCACAACAGCATTGCCCCTCCAAAGCGTTAATGCTGAGCCTGGAGGTAATTGGGGGAATCATTGGCCAGTAAGTTCAACATCCAACGCAGTTTCTCTCTCAGGCCAGCAGGGGGAGCTCTGAACCTGGAGTTCCAGGGAACATTCCTTAAGTCTGACCTGAGGGAGGAGTTAGTGGTTAGTCTGTAGAGAGAAAGCAGAGGAAGCAGACGCAGAGTAGTGCTGTCTTGTGGAACTGGGGCCTGGAGTTGGGATAGCTTGGTCCAGTGAAGCAAGATTTGCAGAGAGGCACAGAAGAGACTCAGACATCGGAGTCTGTGGTTGCCAGGGTATAAAATCCTTCCCTGGTGGCCGAATCCGGAGGGCAGGAGAGCTGCAAGCCCCCTGGCCCATCAGCAATCTGGAGGTACAGCTGCAGTCCAAGGGCCCGGTGTGGACTCCAGCAGAGAAGCACCCGAGAGGGCCTGCGCAGCCTACCACACAGAAAAAGGGACAAACCACCGGTCCCAGCGGCAAGAGGGCCATTGCTAAATTCAGAGTGCAGGGTCCTGTAGAAGAAAAGAAAGAACAGGGAGTAGGCCTCATACTCAACTGGCCAAGGAGATCACCCCCAGGCACTTCCAGGCCGGCCGGATCACCTTTACCACCTGTGACGGTCTCCCTGGACTACACTGTTGCCAAGTAAAAGAGGAGAAGGTAAAGAGACTACTGTTTGTGCCTGTTTCTTTCACTGCCTGTCGGCCCTGCACCGTATTATTCACACAACATCACACCATAGACTCTCACGAGCACCAACTGTTGACCCGGGGTACCGCTCCACCTGTGGGGAGCAGGACCATCCAAGCTGCCATTCCATCAGCCCCGGAGGCCCCCTACAGCAGCGGCGGCTTAATAGCCGCAAACCACAGGTGGCGTCACGACATCCATAAACTTTATTCACCAGCCCTATTTAATTGACACCCCCCAGGGCCACGGAGTCGGGCTCCGCCACCACTGACGACCCCCGGACTTATCCGGCCCGGCACCGGGTGTCCCATAGCCCTGGGGTGGGCGAGTCAAGAGTTTAGTTAGTCGTCGGTGAAGGACGGATGGAGAGAACGAGTGGAAGCACTGACAGGAGTGTGACGGTGACCCGAGGGCCCAGGTGTTTGGTTTCCGGTGGAGTACGGTGGAGTACTCCCGTAACCATAGCACCGACAGGGTACAGAATCCTAGGTCAGGTAAATGCTCCAGGCAGACCTGATAAAATCTGCACAGTGAGGGGACCATCCAGGACCTCACTGACATTGAAGTTTGGGATTCAGTAGCAATGGGAGAACCGGCGAACAAGACCAGAGACTCCGACCCCTTAGGGTTCACGCTACCGTCATACGGACTACCATTGAGAGACTACCAGGAGGGAACTGCAGACGCGCCAAGCCAATGGGACCCACCAACCAAAGGCAGGTGCAGGGGAAATAAGCCACCAGGTCACTTAACCGGCACTGAAACTAATGGGACCAGCGGTCAAGACCAGCCTTCTTGGGGTGACCAGTTTCTATCTAACTGTGAGTAAAAGAACCAGTTACACTGCAACCCCTTGTGTGATCTACCTTCTTTCTGCACGTATTCACATCACCAATCCTCTGGGGCTCGGCCCTGCTTGCGGAGGGCCTAACATCAAGGCTGCCACCAACACCAGCCCCAGTAGTGAGCACTGTGCAGCGGCGGCTCCATCCACATAGCCGCAACCCGCAAGTGGCGTCATGTTATACATTTTCATTTAATCTCCCCTGTAAATATACCCCTTTTAAAAAGCGGCCCTAGGACACGGAATAGGGCAACGGCCACCAAGTGACATCTCCCCGGGACAGAGTATCCCAAAGGCGACACAGAAATATTTAATTAACCAAGCATTACATCTTTCTATAACAGGTGTGCTTGCATTCAGCATCTTAGTGCCAGTATGGCACTGCCTTTACTTCATGTAGCAAAATCCTGGTGGTTGATCCTCGTTAAATGAAGTGTCATCAGAATGCAAGTAGAAACAAAACGTAGTTACATAGTGTAGTGCGGGAAAGATAGGGAATTTTTAAATGAAGTGTATTAGAAAAATGAATAGTTTGTGACATCGAGTAGATAGGCAGTTATGATAAAAAATATTTTCTGATTTGAACCACCCCTTTAAGCCCGGCACAACTTGTCCTAAGCTTGTGGCTCCATGTATTAGCACCAGTGAGTGAAGATTTGGCACTGGTTGTGAAACAAAATATTACTTCATAACAATTAAAGTACTGTTGTGTGAATACATTATATAGTACAATAAAAGGCAACATGTCCTCTCCAGTGTCAGCCAACATGACCAGTATGACATATACAAGGCATAACGCCGGCCTCAAATATATAAAATAGCAGCAGGGGATCTCCGGAGTTAGACTCCATTTGGCTGTCTCTAACGTTTTTACATAAAAACAGCTGCAATATTCATCCCATCAAAATGAGGGTAACCACAGCAGAAGCGACCGAACCCCAATATAACTGACGTCTGCCAGATATCAATGCTTTGTACAATAGATCCAGCAGAGCATCTTGGCTTCTGTTACAAATTGAAGCCACAATGCCAGTGTAAACATGGCCCTAATAATGAAAAACACAATAGATGTAAAGCTGGACTGACGGCACCTAAGCACAGTAATTCTTCGGCGAATAGACTATGTGATGTAAGGGGAAACTAATGTGCTGTGCAAGACATTATGAAGCAAGCAGGAGAATCGTGAAAAATTACTCACTTAAAAAATATTTGGTCTGTTCATCAAACACTGTTGTAATGCTATAAAAGTCCTGATAAAGCGTTAGTGTGGGATCAAAGTATGGATGTTTGCCCTTTATCTCTTTCTGTTGCCAGATGTGGCAGCTATGTTCTGGTGCAGCTGATAAAATACATGAGTATGGGTTCAATTAGGGACTGCAGCCCAGACAGGAGACTTACAATATTCCTCTGGATTTCATCGTCACTGTTTACTGCTGCAAATCTGTAAATTACCCTTTTGTTCCACCTGGATAACATCATGTACTGTATTCCTTCATGTACTGTCCTCTTGAGGCCAAGTTAACTCGAGTGCATAAAAAAATCGTCTGATTTTTATCCAGAAAAAAAATGGAAGATTTTTCATCTGCATTGTCATCTGTGCGTCATTTGTGTTTATACATCAACAGTGAATACAATTTACAAATACAGTGTCCTATGTTAAGAATCGCAAGGTATCCATCAAAATCAGATGTTACACAGTAGATCCGTACGGTATCCAATTTTTTTTTTGTGCACCTGTAGCCTCGAGTCTTATCCGAAATACAGAAATAACTACGGCAACTATCTTCGTGTGGACATAATAATAACATTGGTCTTTATGCTGTCAATTTTTTCCAGATAACACTTGGGCCAAAAATAAGTTTGTGTGAGCTTTATTCCAATCAGTGACAAGTGATTGCTGCAGTAAAACTCAAGTACTGTATTTTTCAGTTTATAAGACGCACTGGATTATAAGATGCATCCAAAAGGAAAAAAAGGTAAAAAAAAATGGGGTCCGTCTTACAGCTCAGTGGTCTCTTACTGGGGGGGGTGGCAGCAGTGGTGGAGTGGGGTCACAGGAAGCAGGGCGAAGCTTCGAGGTAGGCAAATTCCAGAAACTGTCGGCTGTGCGGGCTTCAAAGAATTTTCGCTTGTGAATAGATTGAGCTATCAGCTCAATGTCAAGCCAAGATCTCATCTGCGCATGCACCACCTCCTTGCACTATTTTCATTAAGCCGCTCCTCGGAGATCAGTGGGCCAGAGACGGCGTGTGTGCAGATAAGATCTTGGGTCAAGAGCTTCATCTGCGCACGCGCTGCCTGAGGTTGTCATTATTTGAACCTCGTACCACCGACATTTTCCGGATGCCCCTGCCTCACAGCCCATCGCTATACAAGCCCCAGCACAGCCTGCTGCCGCAGAGGCGCCAGAACAGCCCGCCGTCGCACAGGCCCCAGCCGGGCCCGTAGCACAGGCTCCAGCACAGCCAGTTAGCGCACAAGCCCCAGTATAGCCCACTGCTGTACAGGCCCCAGAACAGCCCACTGCCTCACAGGCCCCAACACAACCTGTCACCGCAAAGGCCCCAACACAGTGCCTGCCTCCTGTGACCCCTCTCCACCACATCTTGGTAAGGTGCATTCAAATTTTATAATGCACCCCTCATTTTCCTCCAAATTTTTTGTGCATCTTATAATCTGAAAAATACAATAGTTGTTTGTAAAGCTTCTTTCATTATTGTAGACTTCTATTGCTTTTAATATCTTAGGAGATGGCAAGAACTATCTCCTATGGCAAAATAATTTCTTCTAGATTGCTTCCTTCAGGTCTTGTTCCACCTTTGCTTGATCTTGAGAACATAGTGTGAACTGCTTAAAACCACTAGAGACTGTCTTGTAAGCATATACAGTAAATTTAAGAAACACATATGCCACACAAATACATTCCTATTCTGATATTCTTTTCAGGAGGAAATCTCAAGCCAACAATTATTGCACACATTGCTGTGATTGATGTTTGCAATGGCTACAAGAATTCCATTCCTCCTTAAAGTAAGCAGTGTGTAAATTTTAAGGTCAGACTTTAAAGGACACATTTGACCTTATTATACAATGCAGCCTACTGACAGAAATATATCTGAATGTCTGTCCAAATGTCGAGACAACACACTTTGAGGCACACCATGGAATTTTTAATGAAGTGTATAAAATTGTCCAAATTCATAGCTCTAAATCAATCTTCCCTGCCATTAACACTTGCATTGCTGACACTTCACATATGGTTCACTGGAACTGTCCACCCATTGTGCGGGTGCTTTTTTTTCAGCGTGTTATTTACATTAATATGAATGTAATTATGAGATTACATTATTTCATGCTATTTTTGAAAAAAGAGAACAGGTAACGTAGTCACTACCAAAAACATTTCTCTATGGATTAATTATAAAAACAAAACAATCTTTCAGTTTTACATGCAGAATTGCATATGAGTTTCTTTTTGGCATTGAGCAGTTCTATAAACAATTCCTACATGCCTCCCCAGGAATTGACTTCACTTTACCCCTGTTTTACCTTGCTATCTAATGCTTCACCAATTCAGTACTTTTCTCTTTATTCATGTTGCTGTGCTGTGCTGCAAAGCAACAAAATGCCAATTCATGAGCTGATTCTGATGATGTCAACAAGACCTATCATTTATATCCAGTCAGGTGTCTCACTCAATGCCTATTTGTTGCCATTTGGCAACTCACTCCAGCCTGGTATATACCTACAGTACAGACCAAAAGTTTGGACACACCTTCTCATTCAAAGAGTTTTTTTTTATTTTCATGACTCTGAAAATTGTAGATTCACATTGAAGGCATCAAAACTGAATTAACACATGTGGAATGTAATACTCAACAAAAAAGTGTGAAACAACTGAAAATATGTCTTATATTATAGGTTCTTCAAAGTAGCCACCTTTTGCTTTGATTACTGCATTGCACACTCTTGGCATTCTCTTGTTGAGCTTCAAGAGGTAGTCACAGGAAATGGTTTTCACTTCACAGGTGTGCTCTGTCAGGTTTAATAAGTGGGATTTCTTGCCTTATAAATGGGGTTAGGACCATCAGTTGTGTTATGCAGAAGTCTGGTGGATACACAGCTGATAGTCCTACTGAATAGACTGTTAGAATTTGTATTGTGGCAAGAAAAAAGCAGCTAAGTAAAGAAAAACGAGTAGCCATCATTACTTTAAGAAATGAAGGTCAGTCAGTCCAAAAATTGGGAAAACTTTGAAAGTGTCCCCAAGTGCTGTGGCAAAAACCATCAAACGCTACAAAGAAAGTGGCTCACATGAGGACCACCCCAGGAAAAGAAGACCAAGAGTCACCTCTGCTGCGGAGGATAAGTTTATCCGAGGCACAAGCCTCAGAAATCATAGGTTAACAGCAGTTCAGATTAGAGACCAGGTCAATGCCACACAGAGTTCTAGCAGCAGACACATCTCTAGAACAACTGTTAAGAGGAGACTTTGTGCAGCAGGCATTCATGGTAAAATAGCTGCTAGGAAACCACTGCTAAGGACAGGCAATAAGCAGAAGAGACTTGTTTGGGCTAAAGAACACAAGGAATGGACATTAGACCAGTGTAAATCTGTGCTTTGGTCTGATGAGTCCAAATTTGAGATCTTTAGATTCAACCACCATGTCTTTGTGCAATGCAGAAAAGGTGAACTTCTTGTCTCATGTATGCAGTCCTTGAAAAGCCGTTCGAGGATGCATACTGTTGTTCGAGATGTGAGCAAGTTGCACATTTGGAAGCCCAGATACTGGATCTAAATGAGCAGCTGGCAACTCTGAGATGCATTAGCAATATGGAAAGGAGTGTGCTGCTCACTGAGCAGCAGCTTGCTGGGTCAGTTGTGGGGGAGGATCGTAGTAGGGAGCGGCAGGACGGTGAGGTAGGTAGCTGGGTGACAGTTAGAAAGGGGGGTAAAGGGAAAAGTGCTAGGAAGGCTAGTCCTGAACTGACACACCCCAATAGGTTTGCAAACTTGGCAGATGAGGGGGATGTCATTACAGGGGTAGCATTGCTGCAGCAAGGCATGACCTCTGAACGCCAGAGGAGTGTCTGCTCCAGTAAGGGGGGGAATAGGAGTGCAGGGCAGGCAAGACAGGTACTGGTAGTGGGGGACTCAATTATTAGGGGGACAGATAGGGCAATCTGTCACAAAGACAGGGATCGCCGAACAGTGTGTTGTCTTCCTGGCGCTCGAGTTCGGCACATCGCTGATCGGGTTGACAGATTACTGGGAGGGGCTGGGGAGGACCCAGCGGTCATTGTACACATTGGCACAAATGACAAAGTTAGAGGTAGGTGGAAGGTCCTTAAAGATGATTTCAGGGAATTAGGTTGTAAGCTTAAAGCATGGACCTCAAAGGTGGTATTTTCGGAAATACTACCTGTGCCACGAGCCACACCAGAGAGGCAAAGAGAGATCAGGGAGGTTAACAGGTGGCTCAGGAATTGGTGTAGGAAAGAGGGTTTTGGGTTCCTGGAGAATTGGGCCGACTTTTCAGTTGGCTACAGATTCTATGCTAGAGATGGGCTGCATCTTAATGGGGAAGGTGCAGCTCTGCTGGGGCAGAAAATGGCTAGAAGGTTGGAGGAGTGTTTAAACTAGGAATGGGGGGCGAGGGTATTCACTTTATAGAAGGGGAATGTAGTGCAGATAGTGACCAGGGCACAAGTAATGAAATTGGGGGTGGTACGGGGGGAAGGGTTAGGACAGTTAATACAGTAAGCAGGAATACAGGTACAGAGTCATACGTAACGTGCATGTACACTAATGCCCGAAGCCTCACAAATAAGGTAGAGGAATTAGAATTAATATTGTTGGAAGAAAATTATGATATAGTGGGGATATCAGAGACATGGCTGGATGAGAGCTATGACTGGGCTGTTAATTTACAGGGTTATAGCCTATTCAGGAATGACCGTACAAATAAGCGAGGGGGAGGTGTGTGTCTATATGTGAAATCATCCTTAAAAACCATCCTGCGTGACAACATATGTGAGGGTACTGAGAATGTAGAGTCCCTATGGGTGGAGATAAGGGGGGGGAGAATGAATAATAAAATACTGATAGGGGTGTGTTATAAGACGCCGAATATTATGGAAGAGGTAGAGAATCTCCTCATAAAGCAAATTGATAAAGCAGCGAGTCTCGGAGAGGTAATTATTATGGGGGACTTTAACTATCCTGATATAAATTGGGGAACAGAAACTTGCATTTCCAGCAAAGGAAATAGATTTTTGATAACAATGAAAGATAATTACCTTTCACAAATGGTACAGGACCCCACAAGAGGGGGAGCACTACTAGACCTTGTACTAACCAATAGGCCAGACCGCATATCAAATATACAAGTTGGGGGTTACTTGGGGAATAGTGATCACAAAATAATAAGTTTTCATGTATTCTTTAGTAAAATGTCTAGTAGAGGGGCTACAAGGACACTAAACTTCAGGAAAGCAAATTTTAAACGGTTGAGAGATGATCTTAGTGCAATAAACTGGGATGATGTACTAAGTAATAAAAGTACACAAAGCAAATGGGAGACTTTTATGAGCATCCTGAATAGGGCTTGTGCAGAAAATATACCCTATGGGAACAAACATGCTAGAAATAGGAGGAAACCCCTATGGCTAAATAGAGCTGTAAGGGAAGCAATAAAAGAAAAACAGAAAGCCTTAAAAGAAGTAAAGAGGGTAGGTAGTGATGAGGCATTATATAATTATAGAAAATTAAATAAAATATGTAAAAAGCAAATTAAGTTAGCTAAGTTTGAGACAGAGAGACTCATTGCGAGAGAAAGTAAAAATAATCCTAAAATATTCTTTAACTACATAAACAGTAAAAAACTGAAAAGCGATAGTGTTGGCCCCCTTAAAAATAGTCTTGGTGGAATGGTGGAAGGGGATGAGGGTAAAGCCAACCTGCTGAATGACTTTTTTTCTACGGTTTTTATACAAGAAAATGCCATGGCAGATGACATGACCAGTGATACCATAAATTCACCCTTGAATATTACCTGCTTAACCCAGCAGGAAGTACGCCGCCGCCTCAAAATCACTAAGGTTGACAAATCTCCGGGCCCGGATGGCATACACCCCAGAGTACTACAGGAATTGAGTTCTGTGATAGATAGACCATTATTTTTAATCTTCTCAGATTCCTTAATAACAGGGTCGGTACCGCAGGACTGGCGCATAGCAAATGTGGTGCCAATATTCAAAAAGGGGACAAAAACTGAGCCGGGAAATTATAGGCCGGTAAGTTTAACCTCTATGGTTGGTAAAATCCTTGAGGGGTTCTTGAGAGATGCTATACTGGAGTATCTCAAGAAAAATAACTTTATGACAGAGTATCAACATGGGTTTATGAGGGATCGATCCTGTCAAACTAATTTGATCAGCTTCTATGAAGAGGTAAGTTCAAGTCTGGACCATGGAAATGCAGTGGATATTGTGTATATGGACTTTTCAAAAGCTTTTGATACAGTGCCACACAAAAGGTTGGTACATAAAATGAGAATAATGGGGATAGGGGAAAATATGTGTAACTGGGTTAAAAACTGGCTCAGTGATAGGAAACAAAGGGTGGTTATTAATGGTACGTACTCGGACTGGGTCTCAGTTCATAGTGGGGTACCACAGGGGTCAGTATTGGGGGCGCTTCTTTTCAACATATTTCTAAATGACCTTGTTGGGGGCATGCGGAGTAGAATTTCAATATTTGCAGATGATACTAAACTCTGCAGGGTAATCAATACAGAGGAGGATAATTTTATATTACAGGGAGATTTATGTAAATTGGAGGATTGGGCTGAGAAGTGGCAATTGAAGTTTAATGTAGATAAATGTAAGGTCATGCACTTGGGTAGAGGAAATAACATTTATGATTATGTACTTAATTGTAGAACACTGGGTAAAACAGACACAGAAAAAGACTTGGGTGTATGGGTGGATGGTAAACTTCACTTTAGTGGACAGTGTCAGGCAGCTGCTGCCAGGGCTAATAAAATAATGGGATGTATTAAAAGAGGTATAAGTGTTCATGAAAAAAATATAGTTCTACCTCTGTACAAGTCACTAGTGCGACCGCACTTAGAATACTGTGTACAATTCTGGTCACCGATATATAAGAAGGACATAGCTGAACTGGAGAGGGTGCAGAGAAGAGCGACCAAGATTATTAGAGGAATGGGTGGGCTGCAATATGAAGACAGGTTATTAAACTTGGGGTTATTTAGTTTGGAAAAACGAAGGCTAAAGGCTGCTTTACACGAGTCGATATATTGTGCGATGCATCGTTGGGGTCACGGATTTTGTGACGCACTTCCGTCATTCGTAACGACATCTCCTCATGTAACAGCTCCTTGCGAGTCCAACCGATGCCTAATCGTTTGAAATTCAGCCATCGTGTACTCATCGTTTAATTCCATAAAATCGGTCAGTTTAGTCTTAATGAACGACACATTGCAAAGTGTGACACCATGTAATTGGCCATCCTCGTAGTTATTTGTGACGTCATTAAACGTTCAGGGCGTATTTGTGGTTTTAAATAATCACGCCTAATCTAATCGGATTGGTTGTAGCAGATGCGTTTTGATTGGTTATTACTGTTATAAAATATGGAGCTGTAGTCATGATGTGTGAACATTCAGCCTTGGCGTCATGCACAGTGTTTTATAGTGCATTACTCCTAATTTTTCTTACGTTTGTTTGTTCGCTGGATTTTCCGCCCTCACTCCTTGTTATCCCTTTTTTGTGGTAAGTTGTTATATGCCAATCTTTCCTTTTTGGATCAAAATCGACATTAACCAGACCACAAACAACAAACTAGAATGATGCTAAGGACACACGAGGCAACAAAGACAGACGCAGAAGAGAAACAATATATATGGGATCTAACCAATCAACCACATTAGCAGAACTGGATTGAGCAGGTCAGAAGAATTCAGGGCGTGCAACAATCCAGACAACGTCACGGAGGGCTGTATAGTTTGCCTAATTACGCCCATACAAAAGACAGATTGACCAAAGGAAAACATGTGTGAAGCCTTTTGGACGTCCGCCATGGCCAATCAATATATCGATGAGCGCTTTGTGGTCGTTTGACAACACTCAACGTGTGACACATGGACAACTACCTATTAGCGATACAAACAGAAAAAAAAAAAAAGACTTTGCAAAATAAATCGCACGATGGATCGACTCATGTAAAGCAGCCTTTAGGGGGATCTAATCACAATGTATAAATATATGAGGGGACAGTACAGAGACCTTTCCAAAGATCTTTTTACACCTAGGCCTGCGACTGGAACACGGGGACATCCGCTACGTCTTGAGGAAAGAAGGTTTAATCATAATCACAGATGAGGATTCTTTACTGTACGAGCAGTGAGACTATGGAACTCTCTGCCGCATGATGTTGTAATGAGTGATTCACTACTAACATTTAGGCAGAGCCTGGATGCCTTTCTTGAAAAATTTAATATTACCAGTTATGTATATTAGATTTTATGACAGGGTATTGATCCAGGGAACTAGTCTGATTGCCGGATGTGGAGTCAGGAAGGAAATTTTTTCCCCATTGGAACTTGTTTGCCACATTGGTTTTTTTTTTGCCTTCCTCTGGATCAACATGTTAGGTTACGGGTTGAACTAGATGGACTTAGGGGCACTTTGCACACTGCGACATCGCAGGTGCGATGTCGGTGGGGTCAAATTGAAAATGACGCACTTCCGGCATCGCATGCGACATCGCAGTGTGTAAAGGCTGGATGATACGATTAACGAGCGCAAAAGCGTCGTAATCGTATCATCGGTGCAGCGTCGGCGTAATCCATGATTACGCTGACGCAATGGTCCGATGTTGTTCCTCGCTCCTGCGGCTGCACACATCGCTGTGTGTGAAGTCGCAGGAGCGAGGAACGTCTCCTACCGGCCTCACTGCGGCTTCCGTAGGATATGCGGAAGGAAGGAGGTGGGCAGGATGTTTACATCCTGCTCATCTCCGCCCCTCCGCTCTGATTGGCCGCCTGCCGTGTGACGTCGCAGTGACGCCGCACGACCCGCCCCCTTAACAAGGAGGCGGGTCGCCGGCCACAGGGACGTCGCACGGCAGGTGAGTGTGTGTGTGAAGCTGGCGTAGCGATAACTTTCGCTACGCCAGATATCACCACATATCGCTGCTGCGACGGGGGCGGGCACTATCGCACTCGGCATCGCAGCATCGGCCTGCGATGTCGCAGTGTGCAAAGTGCCCCTTAGAGTCTCCCTTCAACCTTAAAAACTATGATACTATGATACTATGAACGGATGGACTCTACATGCCTGGTTCCCACCGTGAAGCATGGAGGAGGAGGTGTGATGGTGTAGGGGTGCTTTGCTGGTGACACTGTTGGGGATTTATTCAAAATTGAAGGCATACTGAACCAGCATGGCTATCACAGCATCTTGCAGTGGCATGCTATTCCATCGGGTTTGTGTTTAGTTGGACCATCATTTATTTTTTAACAGGACAATGACCTCAAACACACCTCCAGGCTGTGTAAGGGCTATTTGACTAAGAAGGAGAGTGATGGGGTGCTACGCCAGAAGACCTGACCTCCACAGTCACCAGACCTGAACCCAATCGAAATGGTTTGGGGTGAGTTGGACCGCAGAGTGAAGGCAAAAGGGCCAACAAGTGCTAAGCATCTCTGGGAACTCCTTCAAGACTGTTGGAAGACTATTTCCGGTGACTACCTCTTGAAGCTCATCAAGAGAATGCCAAGAGTGTGCAAAGCAGTAATCAAAGCAAAAGGTGGCTACTTTGAAGAACCTAGAATATAAGATATATTTTCAGTTGTTTCACACTTTTTTTTGTTAAGTATTTCATTCCACATGTGTTAATTCATAGTTTTGATGCCTTTAATGTGAATCTACAATTTTCAGAGTCATGAAAATAAAGAAAACGCTTTGAATGAGAAGGTGTGTCCAAACTTTTGGTCTGTACTGTATATTGACTGCCAATTTTTAACCCTGCAATTCCCTGGATTTTGCTTACTGTGTTGCCCTTCAGATTTTTTGCTCTTTAGTGTCTTTCTTGGTCTCTCTATGTGGCTCCCCTGAGGCTTCAGTCGCCACAGAGGTACTGCATCTCATCCAGAGGTGTGGTATTCCATCCTGGGGATGGAGGAGATCATCACCGGTTCACGCAAAGCACAACACACTCATTCAGCAACACCTCATCAGACATGGCAAGGGCGTGTCATACCCAAAGCCAGACCGGGGGGTGGAGTCTTAAGAGTTGGAACACAAAGTAATGTCAGTGGAGTGTGAAGGAGAGGTGGAGGAAAGACCTGTGGTCTGGAGCTGGCACGACTCGACCCAGGTGCAAGACAGAAGGGGTCCTAGAGACTACGGGGAAGTGCAACACAGTTCCGTGGCCTTGTTCCACATCTAACCTTTGGGTGGAAGGACTAGGTAGCAAATCGGGAACTGGTCCCTATGCTAGAGGAGAAGAACCTACATACTCCACTAGTAAAACCAGCGGCCAAGGTGACTGCAAGCACCTAGGCCACATCCATGCACTAATTCGCTGGAAGGTGACCCCACAGCGCCATGGGATAGAGCTTCAGGCCAGGAGCAGAACCGCTGCCTGGTAACGAGTCACCCCAGGCCCCGGTGTGGACGTGTCAACTACAAAGAGAAACATTCACCCTTAGATCACTGGTCAGAGATATCTCTCATGGCCAAACAAGTCTTCCTGTTTTCCACTGATGATGAGGCAAAAAACACCCCAAAGCACTTTTCTGTAAATGGAATGTCTATTTTGGCTTCTAATCCTATGCCATGTGGCAGGTCTCAATAAAATTATCAGTATTGATTTTTAGGATTGCTAGAACAAATGAAGTCAGACATGTCACTCGAAGCAGGGAAAACCAAGCAACAACTTACCTACTTTGGACCCATCATAAGAAAAAAAGCAATCACTGGAGTAGGACATCATAGGGGAAACAAGGTGAAGAGGAAGACAAGCAACCCCATGGCTTCATACAATCAAGATAATAGCAGAGAACACCATGATGAATCTATCTAGACTTTCTCAAAATCGATCTTCCTACAGAGCGTTTATCCATCAAGGCTTAAAATTAGCAATTAGTGGACCTATGGATGTTCGGATTCACCAGATTCATCTAGACTTTAGTTAAAAGTTTGGTTTAGTTCTCGAACTTGACTTGTACTTCATTCCAGACCCCAAACCCCATACAAGTCAATGGATACCCGAACTTTTGTGCTATACAATGGTTGAAAAAAAGGTCATAGTAAGGACTTGGGTGGCTGCAAAAGGAATCAAAATAGTAGTTAGAGCAGGACAATTGCCCTGCAAACAAATGGGGATAGAGAAATAACTTAAAGGGGTTTGTCATCATAGCAATCCTAGTTACATATGAAGTACAAAAATAAACTAAAAAAATTAAGAGTGCCCCCATAGTGACTGATTTCAGAGTTCCCCCACAGAGCAATAGTTTTAACAAAAGGCCCCTACAGAGCCTGTTTTCACAGTTGACCCACACAAAGCCAAAAATGTAAGAGTGCCGTCACAGAACTTGTTTTCACAGTTTCCCCTTCTGAACCTAAATTTCAGGTCTAGTAGTGTACACTACATATTCTACAGTTAAAACGCTCATAGTTGGATTTGGTATTGTGCTGGTGGTCTACCAGCTAGCCTTACTACCACTAGTCATAGCCCCTTTGCCTTTGGGCACCTCCGTGATGCAGCTGACTGAGTATCCCAGGGGCCAGAAGCATTTATTTTGAAAAAAATTATTATTAAAAGTAGGCAGCCGCCCCTGAATGCAACAGCTAGGAATAATGGAATATGACTCTTTTTCTCTTTTGCTTGTTGTTGAACTGGGGGCCATAATTAAGAGGGGACTGGTGGAAGTGAAAGTGAAAGAACTGGAAGTAAATGGAGCAGACCCATCTCTCAGTACGTGGAAACTTGTGGACACATACTCTTCTACCATGTTGTTGAAATGCTGTTTTTTGCTAATCTGGAGCATATCAAAGCATGATTCTGGATGTTCCGGTGTGCTGAGGAATGCCCTATGACCTGCATGTACCACAGGAAGGTTTTTCATTTGGCAGCGTTGTGTGTTGTTGGCATTGATTGACCACTTTCCTCTCCTTACAGCAGCACCACCTCCACCATCAGCAGCAGCACCAAAGCCACATCCCTTATTTGATGCTTTCCACATTCTTTGCACCCCAAAAAGTGCAAAGTATAATATGGCCTGCATACAGAGACAGAATGCCCATCAGATTCTTACAGTGCCTGTTTTTACAGTTTCTCCCCAGAACCAAAATTGCAGCTCAACTAACGTACTATACACTATAGCTGTTGCAGTTAAAAAGCTGGTCATTGTATTTTAAATCGAGCTGGCGGTCCGCCGCAAGGCTTGGAAGTGTTTCCCCCACAGAGTAACAATTTAAAAAAAAAAAACCTACAGAGCCTGTTTTTAGATTTGACCCACACAGCCAAGATTGACAGAGTTCCCCCACAGAGCAACAATTTTAAAAAAGATAGATTTGGCACAGAGTCACTTACCTTGTGCTGTACTGTATGCAAGAGTCACAATGTGCAGATGGTGTAGGGTACTTAGGCTGCTTTCACACATCCGTTTTCTCGAATCACGCACAACTCGGTTTGTGCCTGATGCAACGGATCCATCTCAGATTGTGTAAAAACTGATGCGACATATAGGGTAAAAAAACAAATCCTTTTTTTTTTAATTCTTAATGCGGGGAGAGTGAGACCCCATCATCACCGCACAAACACCGGCACTATCGCCCCCATCATCACCGCACAAACACTGGCACTACCACCCCTATCATCCCCGCACAAACACCGACACTACCGCCCCCATCATCCCCGCACAAACACCGACACTACCGCCCCCATCATCACCGCACAAACACCGGCACTACTGCTCCCATCATCACCGCACACGCAGGCACTACCGCCCCCATCATCACCGCACAAACACCTGCACTACCACCCCCATCATCCCCGCACAAACAGCGGCACTACCGCTCCCATCATCACCGCACAAACACCGGCACTACCGCCCCCATCATCCCTGCACAAACACCGGCACTACCGCCCCCATCATCACTGCACAAACACCGGCACTACTGCTCCCAACATCACCGCACACACTCCGGCACTACCGCACACATCATCACCCCACAAACACCGGCACTACTGCCCCCATCATCCCTGCACACACCCTAGCACTACCGCACGCATCATTACCGCACACGCAGGCACTACTGCACCTATCATCACCGCACACACGCAGGCACTACATCCCCCATCATCTCCACACACACCCCGGCACTACCTCAGTGACGTCCCCGCTGACAGCGTGATTCACTTCAGTTGCTGCGTGGAGCTCACAAGAGCGGCGGTGTTCTACTGCCGCTCCTGTCAGCTTCATGTAGCAGAGCTGAAAGCGTCATGGGACCTCTGTGGATTACGTCGGACCTGCAGGGGTATTTGGGGATTTTAATAAAATGGTGAAAGAGGGTGTTTTTTTGTCTTTTATTCCAAATAAAGTATTTTTTTGGGTGTATGTGTTTATTTACTTTCACTTACAGGTAAATCATTGGGAGTGTCTCATAGACGCCTGCCATGATTAACCTAGGACTTAGTGGCAGCTATAGGCTGCCATTAACTCCTTATTACCCCAATTGCTACTGCACCAGGGCAATTCTGGATGAACCGGGTAGCGTCCCGGGACTGTCGTATCGAATGGATGCGGCAATTCCGGGTGGCTGCTGGCTGATATTTTTAGGCTGAGGGGCTCTCCATAACGTAGGGCTTCCTATCTTGAGAAGACCAGCCTTCAGCCATGTGGCTTTACTGTGGCTGGTATCAAAATTGGGGGTGACTGCACACCATTTTTTTTAATGAATTATTCATTTATTTTACTGCACTGCATAGACCCACCCACCGGCAGCTGTGATTTGTTGAAGTGAGACAGCTGTCACTCAGCATGGGGGCGTTTCTGAATGCAACCAATCATAGGCACCGGTGGGCGGGGGAAGCAGGGAATACAAGATGGAATAATGAGCAGCCGGCATTTTCAAAAGCTGGAGATGCCACCGGAGCAGTGTGACAGCCATGCAGCGTCGTGCCAGTGATCGGTCAGTGATCGGTGAGTATGAGAGGAGAGAGAGAGACTGACAGACAGAGAGAGAGAGACTGATAGACCTGCGTTCTGTTTGTCAAAAAAGCGATTTATGGAGCTGCTAGCAGCTACTGGACTCTGTGTTCAGCCCTTGCAAGGACTATTGATTAGTTGAATCTAGAACGCTCTCCCGCACACAATACAGTCTATCTACACTGCCAACTCCCTATCACTGCATGTTCACAAAATTGGCCGCTGGCTTAAATAAACCCCTATGACCCTGTGCGGCCAAGCCAATCACAGTAAAACCACAACAAAAATGGCTGTGGTGTTACTGTGAGGGCAAGCAACATCAGATGTGTTCATTGGCTGGAAAACAAGCGCCAGGAAGTCAGAAATGAAAATGAAAGTATAGGAGCTAATGTTGTTTTATCCGTTGGATACCGAAATGGTGCGAATAGCCTGTTATCCATCGGATACCGAATACTGGCGAATACATTTGCTCATACCTAATAAAAATTTTAAAAATGTGGAATAACTGTATTAAGCCACAACCCTCTATAGAAGATCCTAGGTCATGTGAAGTTCAGCCATGAATAAACATTAGTAAGATCATTTTAATACTTGGATTATCCTATGATATAACTTATACAACCTTAGAACGTATTACAATGGAATCCAGCATATTGACGACTGTGACTAGAGAAATACAGCCAGATGGATTAGCTTCATATCTAGACAGAGTTTGGAAGTCATAATCAATATCGTAAGTAGTTGGATTCAATGCAAGTTAATAAATGTCTGAAAATATCATTAAGAAAATCCTGGAAGATTGTGTCATTACAAAGGTAAAGGGCAAATCCTAGATGCTCATAATATCTATTCCTGGTGTTAAAGGTTATTTTCCATTGATGCATGTAAGTATGAAAGCTCCTTTGGGATAAAGATTGATAAATATCTATGGTACCGTACTTTGAACTTGAGAAACACTGCAGATATTAGCTGTAAAAAACACTTTATTTGACAGTTTAACTCCCGATAGCCATTTCAAGAATGGAAAAAAATCTGTTGCTTGTTGCAGAATAATTTTCTTTTGTTTATTAAGCCTTAAAGAAGACATTTTTTTAGAACTATTAGTTTTGCTGTGGCGATTGAACAGTAATTGTATTTACTTATATGCAATTTGTATTCATTATAGTCAATATTATTGAAGTATATTGTGGTCTATTGTTTGGTTTTCATTTACTTAGGATTGTTGCGTAGCTGAAAAAAAGCAATATTATACCCCAAAGACATCGGAAAGATGATTGAGCCAGTTTAGCTTTGGGTATAAGAAAAATGTCAATATTGAAACTCCATTATGTTTCGAATTTTCATCATTCTGGTGGTTTGATCGTGTCTTAAAATCCTCACATAAATGCTGGATGTACTCTGCTTCTTACCTCCATACAGTACCCACTTACTAAGACAGTGTCACAGAACCAACATAGAGCCAAATAGTGCCTTCTAGGATTGCCTGATACTTGATTGATGTGATGCTTTGCTTTTATATACCCAAAGAGTGCACACATAGTGTTATACTGTGCCCCCTCAATCTGTTGAGTGTCCCCTTGTGCCACAATGTGACTACATTCTGCCATTGATCACAGAGTTTCCTATTTTCCTATATGTTTGTTACAGACACATGTTCATTGTCTTTGCAGAAGACCACAATGATCCCAATGGTCATCTAGCAGGCGCAGATCTCAAATAGAGACTAGGTTTTAAACTACAGATAAAGATAATGATGTGAAAAGGATTTGTATATTAATGTAAATAACAATATACTGGACATATATTAATACAGATGCAATCAAAGTCTCAAAATTCTACACAAAACGTAACTTGTAATCACTACTGCAGTACCAGAATTATTTATCCCTTCACGAAATGTCTTTTGTTGAGATCCCTTTGACCTATGACCTGCTTTAAACAAAATGCACAGCAAGGTACAGCTTGTGTCTTGATGGATCTTATCTCAATCTTCAATAGCAATCGCCTTCAGTTGAGTGAAATGTTTTGTTTTCCATACTGCAACTGCCTTATTCATATTCCTCCAAATATTTTCTTTGAGGAATAAGTCAGGTGACTGTGATGAGCACTAAAGAATATTCCAGAATTTTTTCTGAAATTAAGCATTGATAGACTTTTGCTTAGGATCATTATCATGTTGTAAGGTGCACACATTTCAACTTCCTTACATAAAGCATGATGTCTTCTCTTTGGATTACCTGATACATGATTGAATCCATCTTGCCCTCCTCACGCTGCAGCTTTATAGTATAAAAGGAATCAAAGGATATCCGGAACATTACCAAGCCACCACCATGATTCACTGGAGGTAGGGTGTTCTTTTCACTGTAGGCTTCTTTCTTTCCTCTCCAGTAAAATCACTATTTTATAATCTCAAAAAGTTACAGTTTTGTTACACTGCTCTTCAGAACAAAAGCCAAAATCAAACCAATCCCAAATTTCTGTGACTTATGTATGGTTTAGAACATATTTCTTCTCCTTTTGCATTAATTGAGGTGTATATGAAGAACAGGTATGGAAACTATCAACACACCTTACTGTGCAAACTGAAAGCTCAGTATCTGCTGTCTTCAAATCTTGCTGAAGGTCTTTGGAAGATTTTCAGTCACCTGCACCCTCAGGAGTTTGGTGGCAATTGGTGATAGTTAACTCTATTTTGTGCTGGAGGTATAACCAATGCGCCTTTAACTTTGGAACTTGCTATATATGCTTCCAACTGTATTTCTAAGAAGAGTCAATGCTTTCTCTATCTTTTTGTATCCTTTCCCTTGTTTCTTCAAAGTAATGATCTCTTAACTTTTTGAATCACTGTCTTGACTTGTTCATACTTCTAATATGCAATCAGTCATCATTGTCAGCGAATCCCATGCCAGACCAAGTATTTGATGTGTTAATCATCATTGATTAGGTGCATGAGATGCGCTGGAGATAACATCTGATTTGGAAATTTGTCCTCATCTGAAGGATTCTATTTATAAGGCTGAATAATTAGGAGAGTTGCATTTTGTGTTAAATTTGGAGAAACCGCCTATAACATTAATTGTATTTAGCTTTGTTCATATTTGATTATTTAATTGCAAATGTCAGAAAATATTAAAATGTTGCAAATAAACCTAATTTGCAAAGTTGAATCATTTTAAATATACAATAGAGTGAACAATCTGACATATTTATAACAATGTGACACTCCAGACTATCGTGTTTGAATATGAGAGCAGTATTCACCAGGGACTACATGGAATAATGTTATATGAGGACAGCCCATGTTAATATGTTGCTCCGTCCTAAGCCTACGCTTCCAATGCTGAGTCAGTCTATGCAATCACATTCTGCCACCTGCCACATTATAATTATTTTCCACTCATCACTAAATGATTCTGTCTGCTTGAATTTTGACAAATGGCTGAGGAATGCAGATGGTGGTCACACGGATTTCCCACTTTAAGTTTTGGACTAATGCTGTGAAATCAATGGAGGAATTTAGGCCATCTGGTGCGGAGCTGTTGGGGGGATACCCCCTGAGGGGATACAGCATTTATATACACTTGATGTTATTTTACTTTAACCAAAAAGCAATAGAAGACACAAAGTGACACCTTTTGCTTTTTTTAAAAAAACTCTTTGATGATTTTTCTGGCAAAGACACAACCTGGCAAGTATTTCTCATCCCTCATATATTCATCTATCAACATTTTGCTTTAATTTCTGCGTTTCATTCCTGTGCTGTTTATGCCGTCCGGCCTGTGAATAAAGTACCTTATTGGTTGCCGGCCAGCAACGCTCTAGGCTTACTTGCCAATGTCACCAGCTGCTACTGTAAGTAAATATCAGGTACAATGATATACTTATGATGAAAAATGACAGGAAATCCAAACATAATATCAGTTTGGAAACAGCAAGGATTATTTATAAAAGCTGATGTAGATAAAATTGTGTCGACCACAGTAAGCAACCAGAATACAACTGCAAAGTGTAAAACCCCAAAGCATAACCAATTTTGAGTTCACTGTATTATAGTTTGTAGTCACTGTTCACACTTAAGAGAATCTGTCACCACGTTTTGCTCTTCTGTCTGAGAGCAGCATCATGTAGAGGAAGATACCATGATTCCAGTAATGCATCACTACTTAGTTTCTTGCTGCAGTTTTGATATAATCACTGTTTTATCTACTGTGGATCTACCAGTTCTCTGAATGCTGAGCTCTGTATAATCCAACCCACACCATGATTGGCTACTTTCTATGTGCAATGTTCTAGGCAAGTAGCTGCCAATCAGTGGTGGGGGCAGAGTTAATTAATTGATTAATCTTCTGCAGATAAAACAGTGATTTTATAAATACTAAATGATGCAGCCCAGTAAGTGATAACTTTGGAATAAAGGTCTCTGTCTCTTTTTGTACCAGGATTCTGATACCTATTCCGAGTCCTGTATTCTGACGGTATGCAGAATTTTTTTGCCATTAGGCTATGCTCACATGAGCATATGAATCAGACGAGTGCAATGCGAGAAAATCTTGCATTGCACTCGAACTAATGTTATTCAATGATGATGACCAGATGGTCAGCTTTTTTCTCATTTAGATTCTGGATGAGTGAAAAGTCGCTGCATGCTGCGATTGTCAGCGAGAGATGTGTCACTCGCACCATACAAGTATATGGTGCGAAAGAAACATCAGACTGCTCGGATAACATCCAAGTGCAATGCGATATACGCACAGGCTGACAATAGAGAAGATCGGGAGATTAACCCCTCCTTCTCCTCCAGAGCACCTGCCCTCTCCTCCACGTTGTGATCCGATCGCATCACAATATAGAGAGAAGGGCTGCACACCAGTGACAGTGCAAGGGGTATAAATGTAAAGCAGAAACTGCTGTATGAATACTGGCATGGAACATTTTTCATGCCAGTATTCATACAGCAGTTTCTGCTTTACATTTATTCCCCTTACATAGTCACTGGTGTGTAGCCCTTCTCTATATAGTGAAGTTTTTTTTAGGGTTTTTGCACCCAGTTCAGACTTAGGCGGGCTTTAAACACTACGACATCGCAGGTGCGATGTCGGTGGGGTCAAATTGAAAGTGACGCACATCCGGCGTCGCAGGCGATACCGTAGTGTGTAAATCCTAGATGATACGATTAACGATCGCAAAAGCGTCGTAATCGTATCATCGGTGCAGCGTCGGCAAATTCCATAATTACGCTGACGCGACGGTCCGATGTTGTTCCTCGCTCCTGCGGCAGCACACATCGCTGTGTGTGAAGCCGCAGGAGCGAGGAACATCTCCTATCGGCGTCACCGCGGCTCCTGTCGGCTATGCGGAAGGAATTAGGTGGGCGGGATGTTTACGTCCCGCTCATCTCCGCCCCTCCGCTCCTATTGGCCGCCTGCCGTGTGACGAATAAGGAGGTGGGTCGCCAGCCAGAGCGACGTCGCAGGTCAGGTGACTGCATGTGAAGCTGCTGTAGCGATAATGTTCGCTACGGCAGCTATCACAATGATATCGCAGCTGCGACGGGGGCGGGGACTATCGCGCTCGGCATCGCAGCATCGGCTTCCGATGTCGCAGCGGGCAAAGTACCCCTTAGAATGGTGTTCTAGACGTTATTCTTAATTGGTCCCGTCAGATGACACTCAGCTCACGCTGGCAGCATAGTAGGAGACGAGCGTCATTAGCATATTGCGTCCAATGCACTCGCCTCAGATGCCACATGATCGTATGAATCCAGCCTTAGAAAGAGAGAATCTTGTGAGAATCATTTACACAAAAGACAGTAGATGGAGTAAACTGGCATTTTATCTGCTATTAATACAGTAGAGTTTAGATTGGATTGCTTTCCAGGCTTTGACTTGCTCTGTTCTTGCAGCTTTGCATTAGAGTGATTAATGATTAAAAAATAAGGTAACAGATAGAACACATATCATGATGAGATGAGTGAGCACTAACAAATTCATATGTCTCTGTGACGACTTATAAAACCTTGTCCACTAAATTAACAAATTCACTGGCTTATGTGAACAAATACATTCAAAAATGTATTTGTTCACATAAGCCAGTAAATTCACTGACAATTTCAGAATGAATAAACAGAAATGTGTGGGGCCACCAAGACATGGACGAGGAGAACATTCAGCTACAGTATATGTTCTGGATTATATAGTCCACTATTTCCAGGATTTAGATGTCACATAGATTTCCCACTTCATAGTTGAAATTATGAAAGATTTTTGGACAGTTACAAGATTTTGTGGCAGCTCGACCCAGTGATCAGAACATTGTAATTATTGTATGCAACTAAAAACGACTGTTGAGTGAGAAAGACCAAAGCACAGTTGGTAATCTTGTGCGGATTGTTTATAGATATGTTATGGAGATATCGCCCCCTTTTTTTCATAACCATTAGCATGCACACTAGGGCATAATGACTTCATAGAGTGAAGGGGGCTTTACACGCTACGACATCGCTAATGCGAACTCGTTGGGGTCACGGAATTGGTGACGCACATCCGGCCGCATTAGCGATGCCGTTGCGTGTGACACCTATGAGCGATTTTGCATCGTTGCAAAAACGTGCAAAATCGCTCATCGGTGACATGGGGGGTCCATTCTCAAAAATCGTTACTGCAGCAGTAACAAGGTTGTTCCTCATTCCTGCGGCAGCACACATCGCTCCGTGTGACACCGCAGGAACGAGGAAGCTCTCCTTACCTGCCTCCCGGCTGCAATGCGGAGGGAAGGAGGTGGGCGGGATGTTCGTCCCGCTCATCTCCGCCCCTCCGCTTCTATTGGGCGGCGGTTCAGTGACGCAGCTGTGACGCTGAACAAACCGCCCCCTTAGAAAGGAGGCGGTTTGCCGGTCACAGCGACGTCGCCGGGCAGGTAAGTATGTGGGACATGTCTGGGCGATGTTGTGCGGCATGGGCAGCGATTTGCCCGTGTCGCACAACAGATGGGGGCGGGTACCCACACTAGTGATATCGGTACCGATATCACAGCATGTAAAGTAGCCTTTAGGAACATCCCTGTGAACTAAATGGTAAAAATAGGGGGTTTGCCACTGTGACACCCATATTAATTTGCATGTTTGTGAAAAAAAGAATTGCTTCAAAGAAAACTTGACTACGGCCAAAAGGGGTCAGGTTTTAGTATTGTTGTATTCTCCCTCCTCCACTGAGTATTTCAAAGTTTCATAGTTTTTAAGGATAAAGGTAAATTAAGTCCATCAAGTTCAACCTATAACCTACATGTTGATCCAGAAGAAGGGAAAAACCCCATGGGGCAGACAGTGAGCTCCATATTAGGGGAAAAATTCCTTCTCAACTCCACATATGGCAAACAGACTAGTTCTCTGGATCAAAGTCCCATCACAGAATCTAGTGCACACAACCAGTAATATTATATTTTTCCACTAAATATATCCAGGCCCTTCTTTTCACTTGTTTTGTTGTTGTATTTGCCACATGGTTCCAGAGATATGGGCTTTTTATTTACTTCACCCAATAAAATGGTTTTTGTGGTCTTTACCAAGGGGGCGTTATTCACAAAATTCTCTGGGGATGTGTCTGTAGGTTTCTTTGCATTATGACCCTGTGGGCAATGCATTCTTGTTATAGACTATAAAAACTTAACATAATGGACACACTAAATAAAAAGGCCATTACTCTTGAACTGTATGGCAGATTGTAAAGTGAACCTATCATGTAAAAAATGCCCTGCACCCGCACTGAGAGCCATGCTGCCAAGAAAAAATAAAATTTATTCCTCCAGGCAACCTCAGGGTTCAGTTATAGTGGGGCTGCCAGCTTGATTTCAGTCATGGCTCAGTACATAGTGCGTGGCGGCTGTAACTGTGCCCCTGACACTGACTGGCAGCTGGCTCAGCATTAGAGTGGTAAGGGAACTGGACTGACACCATACCTATGACTGACAGCCCAAGGCTGCCAGGAGGGTGGCATGGTGGCCGAGTGGTTAGCACTGCAGTTTTGCAGCACTGGGGTCCTAGGTTCAAATCCCACCAAGGACAACATCTGCAAGGAGTTTGTATGTTCTCCCCATGTCCGCGTGGGTTTCTTCCAGGTTCTTCGGTTTCCCAACACACTCCAAAAGACATACAGATTTAGATTGTGAGCCCCAATGGGGATAGTGTTCCTGATGTATGTAAAGTTCTGCAGAATATGTTAGCGCTATATAAAAATAAAGATTTTTATTTTTTTTTTAGGAGGAATATAATTAATGTCCTCCCGGTGCTAAGGCTCTCAGTGTGGTTACCTGGCAGCTTCAGAATACTATTAACCTACAGTTTAACTCCATAGCTGCAGGTTTTCAGAGTTTTTTAGATGACAGGTTCCCTTTAAGAAAGAAGAAAGGGTATACTCTAGGGAGCAGTAGAACTATAAGTATTGATGAGCGAGCGTGCTCGGCACTACTCAATACTTGATCGAATATCAGGATTCTCAAGACACTTGGTACTTGATTGAGTAATGTGTGGGCGCTCGATTTGCTTCCCACCATATTCTTTCTCTTTCAATTTTCTGAAGCCCCTAATAGGAGAGCTAGCGACAAGAAAGATAGAGAGATCTCTTGAGCTTCTGCTCAGATGCTCCAGTTTTCCATTGGCTTCCATTATACTCTGTACCCGAGTCGAGCCCGTTCGAGTGTCCGACCTGCTCAATTTGAGTACCAAGAATTTTAGTACTAACTCATCAATAAAACTAGGAACAAAAATGTTCCACTTGTGACCTGGTGACAGGTCAGATATACCCACATACAAACATAGACTCTAAGGATTCTTAGTGTAAAAGTGCAAAGTCTATGAAAGTTTGAGTTGTGAACAGTTACTATCCAGAATCACTCCATTTATTAAATATATCCTTTGTGTCGTAGCTATAAAATCTGTGGACAGAATCAAGTACATTTCAAATGTTTAGTTTGTATGCCTATAAAGTCATGGTGCTACACCCTTTAAGAAAATAGGGCATTGTTCCAGCCAGCTTAAATATTGTAGATGGAAACCACGATTCTTTATCTCCAGTTCCATATTCTCCCTTGATGGAGGATAACTGTAAAGTATATTCTGTTCTCCTATCATTATCGCAAACTATGGTAAATCACTCAGTATTGGTAATAAGTGATATCTCGAATTATATCCTGGCCTGCGGACCGTCAAATTATATTAAACACTTATGCGAGTTAAAATGCCAGAAACATTAAACGGCTCACATAGGGATTGCAGGAAAGTATGCATTCATCTCCTTTGATATAAATACACTGACATAATGTGGCTAACACCCTTCCACACACAGTACTCATACTGACTGTTTAACAGTGAATTGCCAACTGAAATTGCTAGAAAAATTGAGGTAGGCAACAACACCTTTCAAATTTCATGGACCTCGCAGCTGCTTTTAACAATAGTGCCATTTATATTACATTACTAAATCCTTATGCAGAGTTTTGGGGCCCTAAAATTGAAAGTCAGGGATCGCAGATTTCAGTATTTAGTTAAATCTAGAAAAAAGTTTGTATATACAATAACTCACTGTAAAGACTCACTGTATAGTTCAGCTTGTTGGTCTTGTGACACGATAGGATTTATTAAAAAAATACATTTACCAGGTAGTTTGTGAAGTTTCTTAAAGAGATAGTCACAGAACCAAAAGTTTTCCCATATTCAACGAGATTCCACAGCATGATCAAGAAAAGGGTATTGAATCCAAAGATATGTGCCTTGAACAGAGTGGAGGTGCGCATCCTCATGTTAGCTTCTGGCATTACTGCGATTTGCCAGCCGCATCGTGTCATCAGGTCTATATAAGACACTTCAGTTCAGGGAGAGTTGATGTAGGAGGCGGAGCAGGCATATAGGCAGGGTTTTACACTTGCATCTTTTAATGTCTTTCATGTGGCACTAAAGGGTGTTATTAGCCTGGTTTAATTTAATAAATACATAAATAATTTAAAAGACCCATTGCTATTTGGCCCTTCCCAGCCTAAAAATACCAGACCATTGTGCATGAGATATTCCTGGTCTGGTGCTGACTGGTAGTGACCTCTGGCGTTTCTCCCGGTCAGCACCAGACCCAGAATTTCTCACATGTGGGGATGTTAGCAAGCTTGAAAAATTCCAGGTCTGGTGCTAACTAAGAGTAACCTATGGATCCCCATTGTTTTAATGAGCCTCCCTAGGTTGGAGTACGGATTTGGGGGACGCTATGGAACCACTACTCAATGTATTACATTGGATCTTCATGTTTTTTGTTTTTATTTAAATACATTTGTGAACAATGGATAGTATGGGAAAGTATTTATTCAAATTAACTATTTTTCTTGTAAGTATGTGATTTTTCCACTTCATACTTATTGGGTTAGTAATGGGAGTGTCTGATAGACACCTCTACATTACTAATCCCTGGGCTTGATGCCAGATGATAATTCTCAGCTGAAATCAACTCTAGAAAATTTTACCCTGATTGCCAATGCACCAGGACAATCGGGAAGAGCCAGGACAAAGCTCAAGAATTGGTGCAATATCATATGGATGACTTCTTTAGCATGTAAAGTTTGCATCCAGGAACTTGTACAACTCTCTGCATCCTAAACAGGTAACTCTGCCAGTGTCAAGAGTCTCAAGAATAGGTAGATTATGTACAACGTGGGAGAGGTCATGGTGATTTTCAGCCTGGCAAAGACATTATTTTCATCCCTTTCTTAGTTTTGTTTTACCCCTTGAGGCTTACTTCATAAAGAGTTTTTTGCTGTAGTTTTTCTCTTTTCAAAAACTCTAGAGGTATGTGCTTTTAGACACTTACAAACCTGGTTAGTATTTCAGGAATGAGAAGCTTTGGGACTCCCCGATGTCTTCTATCCTGAAGTGTCTTTTTTGGCATCTTTTTTGAGATATCTTTGGTTGACGGCTTTTTTTTTAAACTTGCATTGAATAAGCTAGTGAGCAGCTTGCAAGCAGAAATCATGGTGGCGGTGAGGTTAGTTACAGCTGTAAGTCTATATTTCATCCCTTCGGTGATGCTCTTCCATACAGATGTAATACAGATGTAGCACAAGCTGATGAGTAACAGAAAACACAATGGCTCAGGTTTGTGTTATTAGTTAGTAACATGCTGAGCAGATGCATACCATATAATGTATGTTTTTATTTTACTTCGGTTTTTCTCACACTATGTGAAATATTTCTCATATAGAGTAAATGCATGAAAAATATGTTGCTTGGAGTTTTCTCCTGTGTCACAATGATAAGACGATCTTAGCATTGTCAATGAGATGTTATATTAATATATGCCCACATCACAATGTCCGCTTAATTTAGTCACATAGACTACATTTACCTGTGCAGTTTTAGTGCCTGATTCTTTTTACTCAGGAGTTTTCTACAGGTAAAATTTTCAAGTTATTTCCCCTGCAGAAGCTGCCAGTAAACTATATATATAATTGCCTTATTCTGTCTGTTTGTCTGTCTATCTGTCTGTCTGTCATGCTCCAAAATTGTGTCCTAACGGTGACACAAAGCTGATTGGCCGCTGGGCTCGCCATGGCCCCGCCCCCCCACACGGATTGGCCGCTAGCCCAGGCTGCGCCCCCACACGGATTGGCCAGCCGCTCGCCCAGGCTCCGCCCCCCCCACAGATTGGCCTCTCGCCCCGGCACCCTGCAGGCATTGGCAATTTGGCCACGCCACGCCCCGCCCCCCTCACGCAATGCACGCTAGCTCTGGCCCCGCCCCCTCCCTTCCCCCGCGCATTCCCCGAACTGACACGGCCGTGACGGAGGTGAGTACTGTACTCCCCCCCCCTTCCCCCCCCCCCCGCGCATTCCCCGAACTGACACGGCTGTCACGGAGGTGAGTACTGTACTCCCCCCCCCACCGCCACCCCCCCCCGGCCCCCGCTTGCACGGGAGTGGTGTGGATACGTTGGTAACCATGCTCGCATGGTTACAAGCGCATCAAGGTCCTGCTGCGGCGGAAGATCCACACGCACACACATAACAGCACACACACAAACATACACACACATCAGATCACACTCACTCTCACACACACCTCACACACACCTCACACACACCTCACACACACCTCACATCGCATCCACACACTCACAGCATCCGGCGATATCGCTTGCTTCTCGGCCTCGATACTGTGCTGTTGTGACCTTCCAGGACCTGACGGAGGATCACATGGCCAGAGGCATGTGGTATCTCCGGATGTTGTGAGTGTGAGCGCGTATGTGCGATATCGTCAGTGTCTGTGTGTGTGAGTGTATGCGATCGGGTGTGTGTGAGTGGATGCGATCGGGTGTGTGTGAGTGGATGCGATCGGGTGTGTGTGAGTGGATGCGATCGGGTGTGTGTGAGTGGATGCGATCGGGTGTGTGTGAGTGGATGCGATCGGGTGTGTGAGTGTCGGCAGAGGAGCACGGCGTGCTGGAGGAGGCTGGGAGCAGAGAGGCTGATCATGGGGAAGGCTGGGAGGGGGAGGCTGATGCTGGGGAGACTGGGAGGGGAAGGCTGATGCTGAAGGAGGCTGGGAGGGGGAGGCTGGGAGGAAGGAGGCTGGGAGGAGAGAGGCTGATCCTGGGGAAGGCTGGGAAGGGGAGGCTGATGCTGAGGGAGGCTGGAAGGAGAGAGGCTGATGCTGGGGGAGGCTGAAAGGAGAGAGGCTGAGGCTGGGAGGAGAGAGGCTGATGCTGGGGAAGGCTGATGCTGAGGGAGGCTGGGAGGGGAAAGCTGATGCTGGGGAAGGCTGGGAGGACGGAGGCTGGGAGGAGAGAGGCTGATCCTGGGGAAGGCTGGGAGAGGGAGGCTGATGCTGGGGGAGGCTGGAAGGAGAGAGGCTGATGCTGGGGGAGGCTGGAAGAAGAGAGGCTGATGCTGGGGGAGGCTGATGCTGGGGGAGGCTGGGGGGAGAGAGGCTGATGCTGGGGAAGGCTGGGAGGAGAGAGGCTGATGCTGGGGACAGAGAGGAGAGGCTGATGCTGGGAGGAGAGAGGCTGATGCTGGGATGAGAGAGGCTGATGCTGGGAGGAGAGAGGCTGATGCTGGGGGAGGCTGGGAGGGGGAGGCTGATGCTGGGGGAGGCTGGGACGAGGGAGGCTGATGCTGGTGGAGGCTGATGCTTGGGGAGGCTGATGCTGGGGGAGGCTGGAAGGAGAGAGGCTGATGCTGGTGGAGGCTGATGCTTGGGGAGGCTGATGCTGGGGAGACTGGGAGGGGAAGGCTGATGCTGAGGGAGGCTGGGAGGGGGAGGCTGGGAGGAAGGAGGCTGGGAGGAGAGAGGCTGATCCTGGGGAAGGCTGGGAACGGGAGGCTGATGCTCAGGGAGGCTGGAAGGAGAGAGGCTGATGCTGGGGGAGGCTGGAAGGAGAGAGGCTGATGCTGGTGGAGGCTGATGCTTGGGGAGGCTGATGCTGGGGGAAACTGGGAGTGGAAGGCTGATGCTGAGGGAGGCTGGGAGGGGGAGGCTGGGATGAAGGAGGCTGGGAGGAGAGAGGCTGATCCTGGGGAAGGCTGGGAAGGGGAGGCTGATGCTGAGGGAGGCTGGAAGGAGAGAGGCTGATGCTGGGGGAGGCTGGAAGGAGAGAGGCTGAGGCTGGGAGGAGAGAGGCTGATGCTGGGGAAGGCTGATGCTGAGGGAGGCTGGGAGGAGAAAGCTGATGCTGGGGAAGGCTGGGAGGACGGAGGCTGGGAGGAGAGAGGCTGATCCTGGGGAAGGCTGGGAGAGGGAGGCTGATGCTGGCGGAGGCTGATGCTGGGGGAGGCTGGAAGGAGAGAGGCTGATGCTGGTGGAGGCTGATGCTTGGGGAGGCTAGGAGAGGGAGGCTGATGCTGAGGGAGGCTGGGAGGAGGGAGGCTGGGAGAGGTAGGCTGAGAGAAGAGAGGCTGATGCTGGGGGAGGCTGATGCTGGGGGAGGCTGGGAGAGGGAGGCTGATGCTGGGGGAGGGTGGGAGGAGGGAGGCTGGGAGGAGAGAGGCTGATGCTGGGAAAGGCTGGGAGGAGAGAGGCTGATGCTGGGGACAGAGAGGAGAGGCTGATGCTGGGAGGAGAGAGGCTGATGCTAGGATGAGAGAGGCTGATGCTGGGAGGAGAGAGGCTGATGCTGGGAGGAGAGAGGCTGATGCTGGGGGCAGAGAAGCTGATGCTGGGGGCAGAGAGGCTGATGCTGGTGCAGCATGGGGGATGGAGCACGATGGGGGGGTGCGCAGCATCGGGGATGGAGCATGATGGGGGGGTGCGCAGCATCGGGGATGGAGCACGATGGGGAGTGCGGAGTATGGCGGATGGAGCACGTTTGGGAGTGCGCAGCATGGCGGATGGAGCACGTTTGGGAGTGCGCAGCATGGCGGATGGAGCACGTTTGGGAGTGCGCAGCATGGGAGATGGAGCACGATGGGGGGTGCGCAGCATAGGGGATGGAGCACGATGGGGAGTGCGCTGCATGGGGGATGGAGCACGATGGGGAGTGCGCTGCATGGGGGATGGAACACGTTTGGGAGTGCGCACCTCCCCCCAACACACACACACACACGCGCGCGCACTGCACAACACACCACACACCACACACACACACACTGGGACCACAAACAACTGCCCTACACAGACACCCACACACACAGACAACGCTGCACACACACAACACCCAACAAACAAACACCGCGGCACACACAAATATACGCACATACCGCACAACACACACATTGCACAAAACATACCTCCCCCCAAAACACACCACACACACACAAACCGCGCAACACACACACAACGCTACAGACACACAGCACTCCACAAACAACGCAACACACGCAACACACATACAACACCGCTCTCACCCCCCGTCACACCCAGACAACACCCAGAACATGTACAGCCCCTACACAAACACTTGGTAACTACACACAACAACATCTATATATATATATATATATATATATATAACAAAAATCATACATGAACTACACAATACGTAAATTCTAGAATACCCGATGCGTAGAATCGGGCCACCTTCTAGTGTATATAAAAATGCCTAAGCTTTGGCCTTGTGGCAAAAAAGTGCCCTTGTGACATGTGTGCCTTTGTTACAAACTGTGCACTCTCCGATACTACAAACAGGGGCAGCGATTCTTCTGCAGCTTCAGAGAAGCTCCATCAAGGTTCAGAGCAAAACTTGGAAGCTTTGTAGTGAAGAACTTGCTGGAGTTGTCCTTGCCTACGAGAACAGCCACCACTCATAGACTGCATATTTGGTTGTTACCCTAGGCAGCAAGAATAAAGCCTGCTTTACACGTTACGATTCTGCATACGATATCGTATGTGATCGTAACCGCCCCCATCGTATGTGCGGCACGTTCAATTTGTTGAATGTGCCGCACAAACGATTAACCCCCGTCACACGTACTTACCCGTCCATACGACCTCAATGTGGGCGGCGAACGTCCACTTCCTGGAGTGGGAGGGACGTTCAGCGTCACATCGACGTCACACGGCAGCCGGCCAATAGAAGTGGAGGGGCGGAGATTAGCGGGACGTAAACATCCCGCCCACCTCCTTTCTTCCGCATTGCTGGCCGGGAGCCGCGGGATGCAGGTAAGATCTGTTCATCGTTCCCGGGGTGTCACACACTGCGATGTGTGCTCCCCCAGGTACGATGAACAACCTGACGTTCAATTCATGAGGAATGAACGACATGCGTGCGATAAACGTTTTACCGTTCATTCGCAATCGCACGTAGCTGTTACACACTACAATGTACCTTACGATGCCGGATGTGCGTCACTTACGACGTGACCCCGTCGACACATCGTAAGATATATTGTAGTGTGTAAAGCGGGATTTAAACTGTTAAATTTAAAATCCATGACATCCGAAGACAATACCGGACACCAGGAGCAGTGCCAGAAACTCAGCGCTGGACCCAAACTGCACCTGGGGAGCATGATTTTCTGAAAGAGGATAACCCCTTTTATAACAAATAAATTGAAATGTTGCTTGTTTTTACATGTATTTTGATATTCTAACTATGAATAATGTTGAACATCCCATTAAAATGAGAATTTAAGGAGTCCAGCTGTTCTGTAGAATAATATGAGATCTAATGTATTCACTCTCCGTCCACTCAGTGTAACTGACAGCTGCAGCTTGTACTGAGCAGTGTGAGATCTCAGCACCAAGAGGGACGCTGAGGAGCTTTCAATCAGGCTAGGTAGATGGAGATTAAGTTTAAATTTATAATAAGCTTTATAATATACTTTGCAAACATTTACAATCATGATTTTTTTGTCATTTGTATTTTTATATTTTGGCAAAAATATATCATTTATTGGTCTTGAAAGCTTGTTTAGTACAGTACAATATTTAGGCATTGCAGTGGGTCTTGGCTACCATGAAAACATCATAGGCAAAGTGCAATTTTTGATGGGTTACCAAACAAACCTCTCCCCAGGATCTAACCACTTATATGCTGCAGTCAGTGATTGACAGCAACATCTGAAGAGTTATATAGCGGAGCAACCACAGATTTCTGCTGTTAGAGGCAGATGCCATTTGTATAACACAATTGCCACCTACTTGTATGGAGCTGAGCCGTCCGCACACATCCGCCCCCAGCATGTGACATACAAGTGCAGAAAATGTCAGGAAGTGGTTAAAATGGAACTGAATAAGATATTATAGAGAAGCATAAGAAGCACTGAACATGGGACCTAAGAGCTAAGATCCAGCTGATTACTAAACCAGAGGTGTTCAGCTGAGTTCTGCCCTCCTAGGCGACTGAAGACAGGCTCATAGATTTCATATTGATCTTCTTCTTTGAGGAAAGCAGTGATAATGGTGAACATATTTAATCCCTTGTTGTAGATTTAAGTTGGTCTTAATTCCTAGACCCCATGAGATCAGAACTTCAGACTTTTCTCCATGATGTCAAAAGCTTTGTGAAACAATTAAAGTGAATCTGGCAGCAGGTTTTTGGCATGTAAACTGAGAACAGCACGAGGTAAGGGTTTAAACACTGAATTCAGCAATGTGCCGCTTACCAGACTGTATACTGTTCATTACTTACAATGAAGGTTTTGTCATTAGGTGATTATCACTGCCTGGACCACACATCCGCTGAGCAGTTGTCAGACAACTCTGGCTAGCAACTTACTGTCAATATACAATGCACACAGTAATCTAAGTGATCCATTGTTGGATTCAGGATCTTGTTTTCTAAATTATGCTGCTATCGGATTAAAAATAGCAACAAAAAGAGGATAATATCATCCAAAAATTAAGTATTACTCACAGCAAGATGGGCTGCAGTGTGTACATCGCCCAGGCCAAAAACAAATGCTCTACCAGAATACAGCTAAACCCCCACTAAAGTGGAAGCATCACAGGTGCAGGAGAAGCAAATCACACACACACCTCCATGGAATGGAAGGGGGCGAATGCTAGATGATAAAACTGCACACTAGTGGCTTGCATAGAGCGCTGTTCACACATGCAGATAACACAGTCACAAACCCGCAGCCTATTAGGTGACGCCCATACTATTAGATCAGGCGGGCTGCCAAGCCGTACCCCACTGTGTATCATGCATGGACAGACACTCTACAATGCAAGGCCCAACAGAAAGGGGCCTGGCTGTATCCTGTACAAACAAAAAAAATATATGAGGTTTTTGTTGGTATTTATGGCCATAAAATGTAAGCCTACAACCCTCGTCACGGGACCTCATGCTTGTAGGTCCCTACACTAAATATAAAAATAGCAACAAAAAGGGGATAATATCCTGTACAGGATATAGCCAGGCCCCTTTCTGTTGGGCCTTGATTGTAGAGTAAAAAAAAACAAAAAACCGAGCTGTGACAAATGTTCAATAAACATGCAACATTACAAGCATGTGAATTGCAGCCTCAAGACTAGAAAAAAACCAAGGAGAAAATTGTAGAAAAAATACCCTGACTATAAATAAATAAATTGCAAGTGCTTAATAAACAGGGTACTTAGTATATACATTTTTGCAAAAAGGTAAGAAGCTGTCTCACCTCGTCACGGTGTACCCATCTGAGACAGTCCCTAACCTACTAAAGTTAAAAACATATTCTGTACCTGACTAGTGTCATGTCAAAACTTCAATATGGATGGTAAAGTGGTTAGCTGTGTCCCAGATTAAATACACAGCAAAAAGTGAGAAGCAGGTAATTGTTCAGCCTCAGTATCAGGAGGGCTGCACCCCCAACTTGCATTAAAGCAAGATAACAGACAAAAAAACCAAAAAACTGAGCTGTGACAAATGTTCAATAAACATGCAACATTACAAGCATGTGAATTGCAGCCTCAAGACTAGAAAAAAACCAAGGAGAAAATTGTAGAAAAAATACCCTGACTATAAATAAATATATAAAGATAAATATCCTGTACAAACAAAAAAAATATATGAGGTTTTTGTTGGTATTTATGGCCATAAAATGTAAGCCTACAACCCTCGTCACGGGACCTCATGCTTGTAGGTCCCTACACTAAATATAAACATAGCAACAAAAAGAGGATAATATCCTGTACAGGATACAGCCAGGCCCCTTTCTGTTGGGCCTTGATTGTAGAGTGTCTGTCCGTGCATGATATACAGGTGGGGTACGGCTTGGCAGCCCGCCTGATCTAATAGTATGGTCGTCACCTAATAGGCTGCGGGTTTGTGACTGTGTTATCTGCATGTGTGAACAGCGCTCTATGCAAGCCACTAGTGTGCAGTTTTATCATCTAGCAATCGCCCTCCTCCATTCCATGGAGATGTGTGTGTGATTTGCTCCTCCTGCACCTGTGACGCTTCCACTTTAGTGGGGGTTTAGCTGTATCCTGGTAGAGTATTAGTTTTTGGCCTGGGCGATGTACACACTGCAGCCCAACTTGCTGTGAGTAATGCTATCGGATTAAGTAGAAAATATTTAGAGGCAGATTCCCTTTAAATTTAGGAATTAAGCTTTTCTGTATCATTAAAAAAACCAAAACATTAAAACCGCCGCTTCAAATGAGCACCATAAATGCATCAAACAAGAATGCATTAAAACAGAGTAGTTTCTTTGACATTAGTTTAGTTTTCATTCTAGTTGTGTTGTCTTGGAGACCCTTTGGAGCTTTTGGAGTGTACTGGGTCTGTCATCATAGGTACAAGACTATGACTAATGATGTGTTTGTTATTATACTGTATACTTATATTGTATGATTTGTAATTAAAAAGTAACTTGACGACTTCTCAATTAATTGCCTGTATCTTGGCAAGCAAATAGCTTTTGAAACCAACTATATTTCCAGTTGAAGAATGTCTCATGCCATGACGAAGTGATGTGACTTTGTATGGGTTTCATGGTGGGAATGAGCACAGTGCACTATATAAACATGTAGAAAAGTTATTAACCATCATCAGGATTATACAATCTAAGCAAAAATATAGAATGAATAGGGGTTGTGGTTAATTAATATTATTATATTATTAATATACCTCTGAGGATTGTTTAATAATGTGAAATCAGTAATGTTATATATGTTTTGGGTATCTACTTAATGCTTAATCTTACTATATACATGTAAATGCTTTATGAGCTGACAATTGCCGAATTTAGAGGGAGCACATTCTCACCGTTCCACTTACCTCTCCCACAATAAGCACACCACATTTTCATAATTTCCATTTCTTGTAAATAATTTAGTGTTCTCGGAAATACACTTTATTTATGTATATACATAGCGTTATATATACTCTGCTCATACATTGCCCATTAATAGAGTCGGTGTAAAATAACAGACAGTTATTAAATTTAACCAAAGAGTCTACACAAGCTCATTTTAATAGGGGTGGGGGAATTCAAGGTCTATGAAATGAAATAGAAGGCAGTTCACTTACACCTTGTTGTCATTGGCCAACTGTACAGTCTCTCCACCAGTTTTAATGGCGGTTTTCTAGAAATATGGAAACTGAGGTCACACCATTAAATTCTTCAGAATATTTTTTATAAGTCTATACTGACTTGGTTAAACGTCAAATGAATGAACTAATTGGCACCAGCCTGGCACATATATCTCTTTTCACATACTTTTTAGAAACTCTGTTTGTAAATAATTAGAAATAATTTATTTTTTTAGGCTGTGGCTACTTGGCGGCATTGACCATGAGATACGTTGAACAGCCAAAAATACTATGCTGATGTTAAAGCGGTATATTGCATATAGCAAGTTGTTAGCAGGTATATTTCGAAAGTCTATGAGGTTTTGATTTTTTGCAACTTGTGGGCCATGGTCATAAGAACTTGCTGGTCATATCACGACTCAATTACATTGCAATGTAGAACTATTGGTGAGTTGTTATCTAGGCCTGTAGTTAAAAGGGTTTTCCAGGACAATTAATGACCCATCCATAGTATGGAGAAGCAATGTATGGGGTGGAATACAACAGCTTCATATATTGCTTAGTGGCTACTGCCATGTACTAATGTTTATGTCCCATTTGAAAGAAAGATAAAATACAGTACTCAGCAGTGACCCCTAAACAATGTACGAGGCAGGTTTGTTTCCTCACCCCTGTACAATGCTTAAATTTGGGTACTATCACCTAAATGAGAGATTAAGTTCAATACTTGGCAGTAAAGATGAGCAAACATGAGGTTCGAGGTTTGAGTTCAGAAACCCACTACCAAAACACAAAGTTCGGGTTTGAAGTTCAAGTGAGTTACCACGAACAACTCAAGCGAGCAGCACTGTGCTTGGCTATGAGTGATGCTCAGCTCTGTGCAAGCAGTGTGCAGTATGGGAATGGCTTATGTAGTGGCCCGGACCAGATTGTGTCTGTTTCTTTAAGTACATTTACTTCTATGTAATATTATGCTATATGTTATAAGTAAAGCATTTTTCATTTGGTGTGTTCTAGCACCATCTACTGGTGAAAACTGTAAGAATCTGAAGTGTTCATTGGGTGTTATCCTATTGGCTAGTTCTTGGTCACATGGCTCAATAGGTGGAGCTATTCTCCAGCCTCTGTCTAGAAATAACTGGAATGAGCTGGTTCTGACTGAGTCTCCTCTGAGGGAAGGCATTATGTGGAGAATCTCTTCACCACAAGACTCCTCCTAGGCCCGAGGCCTAGAATGTCATCATTTCCTGATTTTTACAGCCAATATGCTTGAAGGCTTCCTATCCTGACATTGTGCATCTCTTCAGACAGTAGGGCATACTGACTATATACCAGACCCTACTGCACGCAGATTGGGGAAGTTTGAGGGTCTCCCGCCCCACTGCAATATTAGTGGCTTTCATGCCATTGTCCACGCACCAGCCGTCCGCTCCCCGTAGCACGCTGGGCAACTGTCTTCATTTGCTTACAAGTACTGCATGTGTCTGAACTAGCAGTAAAATTAACCCCAGGACTCCAGGTCTGTACAATCTTATCATATCTACCCTCTAAACTCAAGAGACTCTGAACCTAAAGCATACCAGTATTAATTCTGAAACAAATCGTGCACTTAAAGCTCCAGTACCCTAATTGCACTTCAGCATTCAACTCCAAGCTGTATTTGCCATGGCCTACCCACGAGAGACTGTGAAACATATATTCCGTATTGATTTGCTTTGTTCCTGCTATATTAAAGCAACTGATATCCCCAAGACCGTGTCTGTGGACTGTCCATCAGCTGTGGATACTGTGTGGGGGTGGATAGCAGGGAACATCTGGGCCCTTACAAAGGTCGAATTTGGCATCACGAACAGGATCATTCCTCTGTGCCTATCTTCTCTTACTGCACTACAAGTCTCAGCATTGCTCATTAACCTCTATCTTGCCAGTGAATACTGCCAAAGACTGTTTCCTGTTTCATGCTGGGGTTAACAGCACCTGCACCAGCTCTTCTACTCTGCTGCCTTTCAAGTTACTCAAATAAGTGCAAATCCTCATTCACCGCAGTGCTATTTTCAAGAGGGGGAGCCTTCCATCTCAGAGACTGTGTTGGTGCATAACAGTGCATCCCTTAAAGCTACAGTGTCATCATTATTCTTAAAGAGACAGTACTTGCATCATCACCAAAATGTCTGAACCTCTTCATAATGGCCAGGCCGAGTCTGTTAACTCTGTATCATCATCCTCATCAGCTAGTGCTCCAGTGGAACGGGCTAATGCCGCCAACCCAGTTGCAGCCCCTGTCATGGCTACCGGCATGCCATTCTTTATTGGAACCTCTAGTCTCCCAAGCTACAGAGGAGATCCTCATACACTTGCTGGGTTCAAAGAAAAGATGATGCATACTCTTGAGCTTTTCTCACTTTCTCCCCATCAGCAGGTACAACTTCTCCTGGGACAGCTTGATGGACCAGCTGCTGAGGAAGTCCGTTCCTGGCCATCTACTGAGAAAACCAATGTAGAACAGATCCTTACCCACCTGAGAAAAGAATGGGCGGCACGGTGGCTTAGTGGTTAGCACTGCAGTCTTGCAGCGCTGGGGTCCTGGGGTCATATCCCACCAAGGACACCATCTGCAAGGAGTTTGTATGTTCTCCCCGTGTTTGTGTGGGTTTCCTCCGGGTACTCCGGTTTCCTCCCACACTCCAAAGACATACAGATAGGGACTCTGGATTGTGAGCCCCAATGGGGACAGTGTTGCAAATGTATGTAAAGCGCTGTGGAATTAATAGCGCTATATAAATGAATAAAATTATTATTATTATTATTATTAATTTAAATGCCAATCACCCACCGAGGTTCGTCTCAAATTTTACAACAGATGTCATTGACCAGGTGAGACTCTTAGGGACTACGCACTAGCCCTTCAGTCTGCATACAGGGCCTTACAGCAAATAGACACTATAGATCCTGCTGCTGCAGAAAACATAATCACCGACAGATTCATAGAAGGTGTAGACTCCAGGCTAGTACAAAGTCAACTCCACATGCTAGCAGCACAAAATCCAAACACGACTTTCTTAGACTTTAAAGCTCTAGCCCTGCGAGTAGTGGGTACTGACTCACCTTGTACCAGCTATGCTCTTGCGCCTCGTTCCTCAGACCTTGCTGCTGGAACTTCTACTGTATCTCCTCTTTCACCTGTTTCTCCTATGCAGGCAACACAGTCTGTGCAAGCCCCTACTCTCATTCATGCACCTCCTACCACGGATGCACTTGTCCAAGTCCTTGAATCCGTATGCCAAGCCTTAAAGGAGCTAAAAGGCCAACCCCCTGCATCATGTGAATCATCTGTAAATCGGACATTGTCCCAAGAGCCACATTCTAGTAGATCAAGTCCTGATAGGCCCCCTCCTGGAAGGCCTCCATCTGGTGATTGTGTGTACTGTACTTATTGTGAGCGTCTTGGACACTACAAGTATCAATGTTAGAGAAAAAAAGGAGCCAGCACGATCTGAAATTGGCATGCATCATATAAAAAGTGAAAATTCACAGATTTATTCCAACTGTACTATAATAAAAAAAAAAAAATGAGATTTTTAGCAAATAATTGATCAATTTTTTGAGCCACCCCTGCCAACGTCACGGCAAATCTCAATAGGGGGTCCTACTCTATATTCTGTATTTCATGTGCCATGTGGCCTCCTAGATAAAGTTAAAAGCAGAACCATAATGGAGCACACATACCTGTAACCTGTATATAGCCGCTTCCATGTTGCAAAAAAGGCAATTGTGGATAGAGACCAGCCCAGGTCCCAGCATGTGGAGCAAGCTCTACACATACCAGGACTATATCAGAACTGATCCTCCCAGTGCCAAACAGCAACCATTGATAAAGGCGGACCAGATCCAAGAATGGTGCTTAATTAGCATTGCCTGTGGAAAGGGGTGAGGTAACTGAATCTGAACAGTTACCAACAGGAGGAATACATTGCAAACCAAAATCAGGTGTGCATGGTATGGTGATGGTCAGTCACCAGAATTGTAGCATAACCACAGTCATAACAGAGAAAAAAAGGAGCCAGCACGATCTGAAATTGGCATGCATCATATAAAAAGTGAAAATTCACAGATTTATTCCAACTGTACTATAATAAAAAAAAAAATGAGATTTTTAGCAAATAATTGATCAATTTTTTGAGCCACCCCTGCCAACGTCACGGCAAATCTCAATAGGGGGGTCCTACTCTATATTCTGTATTTCATGTGCCATGCGGCCTCCTAGATAAAGTTAAAAGCAGAACCATAATGAAGCACACATACCTGTAACCTGTATATAGCCGATTCCATGTTGCAAAAAAGGCAATTGTGGATAGAGACCAGCCCCGGTCCCAGCATGTGGAGCAAGCTCTACACATACCAGGACTATATCAGAACTGATCCTCCCAGTGCCAAACAGCAACCATTGATAAAGGCGGACCAGATCCAAGAATGGTGCTTAATTAGCATTGGCTGTGGAAAGGGGTGAGGTAACTGAATCTGAACAGTTACCAACAGGAGGAATACATTGCAAACCAAAATCAGGCGTGCATGGTATGGTGATGGTCAGTCACCAGAATTGTAGCATAACTACAGTCATAACAGAGAAAAAAAGGAGCCAGCACGATCTGAAATTGGCATGCATCATATAAAAAGTGAAAATTCACAGATTTATTCCAACTGTACTATAATAAAACACAGTCTGTGCAAGCCCCTACTCTCATTCATGCACCTCCTACCACGGATGCACTTGTCCAAGTCCTTGAATCCGTATGCCAAGCCTTAAAGGAGGTAAAAGGCCAACCCCCTGCATCATGTGAATCATCTGTAAATCGGACATTGTCCCAAGAGCCACATTCTAGTAGATCAAGTCTCCTGGAAGGCCTCCATCTGGTGATTGTGTGTACTGTACTTATTGTGAGCGTCTTGGACACTACAAGTATCAATGTTATAAGTTAAACGGGACACCCCCGAGGCCAAGGGCCATCCCTCGGGAGGTGAATACAAGGGCCCAAAGGGACAATCACAATGGATTTCCCGGTTCATCTCCAAATGCCTGTATATAACCATATAGATCGATGGTGTACCTCTAGAAGCTTTAGTGGACACTGGTTCACAAGTCACCCTACAATTGAGCGACGAGCCTTTGAAAATAATTGGGACTTTGATCTCCTGAATCCAGTGGGTAAAGCAAAGTTAGACTTAATTGCAAGTAATGGTCAACCTATTTCCCAGCTAGGCTACTGGGAACCCACAATCCAAATTGGTGATCGCAAGTTACCAGGTCAAGGTGTAATTGTTACTGAGGCTGAGGGAGATACAACAGCAGTAGTGTTAGGCATGAATGCCATTCGCCATGTGTTTACTGAATTGCTCGCTGCCTTGCATGCTTCTCTCCCTTCTGCTTCTTCCCCTTACAGGCAAGCTGTTCAGCGGACTATCAAAGTGCTCTGTGCCCAACAGACGTTTGCCAACAGTAAAGGTGAGATCTGCCGTGTTTGAATCACTGACGCACGACCAGTTACCCTCTCAGCCAACAGCGAGACTCTAGTCTGGTGTCGAGCTCGACCAGGCATTGACAATGAGGACTATGTAGCTCTTCTTGACTCCATCCAGATTGAAGGACAGCCCCTGGTAAAAGCTGCCAGAAGTATTGTCACCGTCTCAAACGGTAGAGTACCAGTAAAGCTAGTCAACCTAAGTGATATTCCTATCGAGCTATACAAGTTTAATTCAGTGCTCAACTGTATAGTCTTGATCCAGAAGACATCATAGATGAAGAGACACTTGCTCATCAAAAGTCATTAAAAGCCACTCCTAAAGGCTCTAATACACCCACTACCTTCTGGTGGAATGAACTTAATGTTGGAGATGCTAACACTCCTATCGAATACATCAATGGTGTAACTAAACTTGCTAAGCGACACAGCCAAGCTTTCAGCAAACACCCCCTTGACTTCGGCAAGACAACTCTGATCCAGCACAAGATCACCACAGGTTATCATCCTCCTATCAAAGAAAGACATCGTCCAGTACCTCCTGCTAACTATCAACAAGTAAAGAAGCTGTTAAAAGAGATGAAAGATTCTGAAGTCATCCGAGAAAGTCAAAGCCCATGGGCTGCACCCATCGTCCTGGTGAAGAAAAAGGATGGTAACATCCGATTTTGTGTCAACTACCGAAAGTTGAATAATGTTACACACATAGATGCCTATCCTATTCCACGGATTGAAGAATCCATCAACGCTCTTGACTCAGCTGCATACTTCTCCGCTCTTGATTTAACCAGCGGTTACTGGCAAGTACCCATGGCTCCTGAGGATAGAGAGAAGACAGCTTTCACCACCCCAATGGGACTCTTTGAGTTTAACGGTATGCCGTTTGGGTTATGTGTCGCGGGCGGAGGAGGGGACGCTGCACTCTCCCACTGCTCGGGTCCGGCTGCCGCTGCTGCTGCGGCCGCTGCTGCTGCTCGGTGGTGGCTCGAGCGGTGGGCCGGATCCCGGGGACTCGAGCGGTGCTCCTCGCCCGTGAGTGAAAAGGGGGATGATTGGTTGCGGGTGTTTTGATTATGGATATTTGGATATTGTCCGTGATGCCACCCACGGTTGTGGTGATTTTGGTGATACCCCCGCTGCTCTGGACGGGGATCCTGGGAGCGGTGACAGGGAGCAGCTGAGTTGTTAGTTCTCCCCTCCGTGGGTAGGGGGTTTTGTTGTTCCGGGGCCCGGTGATGGGGTAGGGATGGATAATGGCAGGCAGGTTGCGGGGCCTGGTGAGGTGCAGGGTCGTGGGGGCAGCGCTGTGCCGCATGGCACGGTGGTACTCACTCAGCCTGAGACGATGACACAGTTCTCGGTAAAACACACGGCTGGAAAGACGGGTCCCACGGACGGCTGCTGTTGCTTTTCCCCGGCAGGTTGACGGTGACTGCCTTTCCCTGCACCTAAGTACGGTAAACGGTTCCAATGGGTTCCCACCGGTAACCCGCTCCCCGGCTTGGATATGGGCCGGAGGAGCCCCTTTTGCCCGCAGGCACTGGCCCTGAGAAACGGTTGCCTTGGCGGTGGCGGTTTCTCTCTCACTGGGTTGGCCTTTTGCCTTCTGTCGGGACTTGACTGTTTGGAAACCCAGGAGGTCCCCTTCACTAACGGATTCGGCAAATTCACGGCGACTCCTAGCCTTGCCGGGGTCCCAAAAGCCCCTGCCAATGGTGCTGGCTTCTCCTTGTGTACCGGTCCGGTACCGCCGGGCCACCGCCCGTCCACGGTCCTTACGGTAAACTCCGATAGGCCACTCCTGCAGACGGTCACCACCGTCTGCCAACCTTGCTGCTCCGTCCGGGCCACACACCCGGACTAACTTCAGATGGCTCAACTACCACTTTGCTCCTCACACTTGCTCCTTCACAACTAATCTGACTGTTGTTCCCTCCTCCAGGACTGTGAACTCCTTGGTGGGTGGAGACCAACCGCCTGGCTCCACCCCCTGGTGTGGACATCAGCCCCTGAAGGAAGGCAACAAGGGTTTTGTGTTCTGGCTTTGATGTGCCTAACCGGGGTGTAGGGTGTGGTGGTGTAATTACCTGTGGCCCCTGGCTTGTCCAGGGCACCACATATGCAACGCCCCTGCTACATTTCAGCGACTCATGGAAAGATGTCTTGGTCACCTCAACTTCCAGAGCGTTCTGTTATATCTTGATGATGTTGTCGTATACTCTCGCACTTATGAAGACCACCTATGCCACCTTGCAGAAGTATTACAGGTACTTATTGAACATTGCCTGAAACTAAAACCGTCAAAGTGTCATCTCCTCAAGCCGAAAGTCAACTACCTGGGTCATGTTGTAAGTGCCGAAGGTATCCAGCCTGACCCTGAAAAGATCTCAGCTGTGAACAACTGGAGCACCCCAAGAACCATCAAAGAAATCAGAAGTTTCCTAGGTTTTGCGGGCTACTACCGCCGCTTCATACCTCATTTTGCGCAAATAGCAGAACCCCTTACAGAGCTCCTACGAGGTTGCCCTAGAGAAAACTACGACAGAAGACTTCCAATTAATTGGTCTGAGCGACAAGAAACTGCCTTTCAGATGTTGAAAAGTCTATTGACTTTACCTCCAATTCTGGCGTACCCTGACTACCATCATCCTTTCCGTGTCTACACGGATGCCAGCCACCAAGGCCTCGGAACGGTACTGTCACAAGTCCAGGGTGACAAAGAGAGAGTCATTGCATATGCCAGCCGAAGCTTGAGAGGTGCAGAGAAAAACGATAGCAATTACAGTTCGTTCAAGTTAGAGCTTCTAGCTCTTGTGTGGGCAGTCACAGAGAAGTTCAAAGATTACCTCGCTGCTACACGCTTCACCGTTTACACGGACAATAATCCTCTCGCTCATCTCAATACTGCATGGCTAGGTGCTCTTGAACAGAGATGGGCTTCAAGATTAGCGAATTTCTGCTTTGATATTAAGTATCGCAGTGGCAAGATCAACATCAATGCTGATATGTTATCCCGTTTGCCCGAAGGAGAAGAGCCTCCTGAGGAATATCTGTGGGAAGATGTTGAGATACCTCCCTTCTATCAAAGGTTTGCTACACAAAATGCTGTTGTTGCTATACAAACTGATGATGTTTCTCCACAGAAACCTGACCTATTCCAAGATCCATCGAGATGGAAAACTCTTCAAAATGAGTCTCGTGTCCTAAGTGAGATCTATGATTACCTGACTACTGGGAGAATACCTTTCAGACTACGCAGAAGATGTCCTGATGTTGAGCCTAATCGTCTCTGGAGACAGCGCAAAAGACTCTTCATTCAAAAGGGCTTGATCCTGCGCAATACCTTAGACCCGGTTTCAGGTGAAAGGCTACATCAGATTCTAATCCCACGGCGAGATGCCAGAATTGTTCTTGATGCCTACCACGACCAGTCTGGGCACTTTGGCGTGCACAAAACTGAAGCCACCATACGCCAACGCTTCTATTGGATTGGGATGCGGTCAGACATAGAAAATTGGTGTAGTGAATGTCCAGCTTGCAACCTCACCAAAGTCGGTAAGAAAGATGTCAGAGCTCCTCTTCATCCAATCCATTCTCAGAAACCAAACGAGCTAGTCGCTCTTGATCATGTGAAGCTAGCACAAACTCGTTCAGGCTACACGTATGCCTTAACCATGGTGGATCACTATACTAAGTGGGTTGCTGTTGTGCCAGTAAAAGACCTTACAGCTCGGACTACAGCTATCACCTTCTACCGTGAATATGTGAGACATTACGGTTGCCCTGAAGCAGTCCTCACAGATCGTGGATCTGCCTTTGAGTCACAATTATTTCAAGAACTCTGCCAATTCCATTAGTGCAAAAACCTGAGAACAACCGCCTATCATCCCCAAGGGAATGGCCTCTGTGAGAAAGTCAACCAGACCTTCATCAATATGCTGCGAACAGCATCTGTTACCAAACAAGCTGAATGGCCTCAATTGCTTGACGAGTTAGTGGAAATCTACAACAATACTGTCCACTGTTCTACAGGCTACTCGCCATATTATCTGATGTTTGGAAGACAAGGTCAGCTCCCAAAAGATCATTCTCTTGGAATCCAAGTCCCTGACGTGATCAATCCCCTGCCAAAAACTGATTGGGTCTCAGAGCATCAGCGAAGAATACACGAAGCCCAACAGATTGTTGATTACCGCATGGGTGAAGCTCACCGTCAACAAGAAGAGAGCTACGATCAAAGAGCTAATGCTTCCCCACTTCAAGTTGGAGATAAGGTATGGCTAAAGAAGTACCACCGTACAGGAAAACTCGACTCACTCTGGGAAACAGAGCCATACACAGTTACAGCTATCCCATATCCTGAGTCAGATGTCTATGAAGTGAATAAACCCGGAATGGCCCCACAGACAGTGCACAGGAACCGCATGAAGCTATGCACCAAAGAGGATCTACTGGTGATGTCATCACCTCCTCCACAAGTCTTGCCGGTCTACACACCAATTCCTGCAATGGAAGCACCAGCCAGACAACCTACTGTGGAAGAGTCCCTCTACAACACTCAATTTATCCTTCCATGCTATCAATATGTCCCCGTCTCGGTTCCTGCTCCAGTTGCTGCTCCTCTGCCAACTTCACCTGAGCCAGCAAACAATATCTTTCCTGCTCAAGAGGAAGATCAAGTGTTGAGGCGTTCAGAGCGAAGCACAAAAGGAACACTTCCAGCCCGCTACAGAGACTAAAAGGTCATATCCTTTTCCATGAGTATATAATCTTGTGTTTATTTATTTAGCTGGATGGTCAGTTTAGTAATGTTTAAGCCTCTGCACCTGAGTAATACCAAGCACCTTGTTTATTATTTGCACAATTTTCTGTATACAGCCATGGACTTATAGACTGGACCACTAAAGTGCCTTTCCAGAGCCTTTCATATGGACGATAGTATATTGCGGAAAGAGACTCTATCTCATATTGGCACTACCACATTCATGTTTTGCATTTGTTCATTGCCTTATTGTTACTGTGCCTTAAATATATATTTCCTTCCTTTCTTAGCAGTCCTCCACTCGCACAATTGCCGAGGATGGCTCACCTTCAGAGGGGGAGTATGTAGTGGCCCGGTCCAGATTGTGTCTGTTTCTTTAAGTACATTTACTTATATGTAATATTATGCTATATGTTATAAGTAAAGCATTTTTCATTTGTTGTGTTCTAGCACCATCTACTGGTGAAAACTGTAAGAATCTGAAGTGTTCATTGGGTGTTATCCTATTGGCTAGTTCTTGGTCACATGGCTCAATAGGTGGAGCTATTCTCCAGCCTCTGTCTAGAAATAACTGGAATGAGCTGGTTTTGGCTGAGTCTCCTCTGAGGAAGACATTATGTGGAGAATCTCTTCACCACAAGACTCCTCCTAGGCCCGAGGCCTAGAATTTCATCATTTCCTGATTTTTACAGCCAATATGCTGAAGGCTTCCTATCCTGACATTGTGCATCTCTTCAGACAGTAGGGCATACTGACTATATACCAGACCCTACTGCACGCAGATTGGGGAAGTTTGAGGGTCTCCCGCCCCACTGCAATATTAGTGGCTTTCATGCCATTGTCCACGCACCAGCCGTCCGCTCCCCGTAGCACGCTGGGAAACTGTCTTCATTTGCTTACAAGTACTGCACGTGTGTGAACTAGCAGTGAAATTAACCCCAGGACTCCAGGTCTGTACAATCTTATCATATCAACCCTCTAAACTCAAGAGACTCTGAACCTAAAGCATACCAGTATTAATTCTGAAACAAATTGTGCACTTAAAGCTCCAGTACCCTAATTGCACTTCAGCATTCAACTCCAAGCTGTATTTGCCGTGGCCTACCCACGAGAGACTGTGAAACATATATTCCGTATTGATTTGCTTTGTTCCTGCTATATTAAAACAACTGTTATCCCCAAGACCGTGTCTGTGGACTGTCCATCAGCTGTGGATACTGTGTGGGGGTGGATCATCTGGGCCCTTACACTTGCACGGGGCTAAAATCAGCGTGATCAAATGTAGTGTGCACACACAAACACACACACACAAAAATTGAACAACTCCGCCCATCCTCCCCCGGAAGTGTTCTGCTTATGGCTGGCAGCATATGGGTGGAGCAACGAACTGCCCAATTACAGACATCCATTGAGGTTCGGATCAAGTCAGGGTCACAAACCAAACCTTACCTAAGGTTTGACTCTGCGTTCCAAACTGAACTTCCAAAGATTCGCTCATCTCTACTTAGCAGTGACTACTGATCAATGTAAGGGGTCACGGTTTTCTGCCTAATTTATAGCTTTGTGCTAGCTGTTGCTTGAGTTATTTTCAGCTGATTGTTGGGGATGCTGGGTGTTTCATCCCCATGATGTTATATTGATGATCAATCTCAATGATAAGTTAGCATTTCTTAAAGCACCACTCTGGTGTTTTCATTATTTAGATGCCGCTCCAGTTGTTGTCTGACACTTTGTGACCTACCAGGAAATTCACTGTTTCATGGATCACGCAGGAGGTCACAAATCAATACAACTCTATTAGAGCCTTGTTCTGGTTCATATAGACTTGCATGGAGAGCATGTGACGTAACTTCTGACTTACGGCCAGTGAGAAGTTATGGGCACAAGATGGTGCCATGGTACCAAAGCAAAAAGGATGTAAATGTCAGTGGGTGAGTATAAGATGGGGGTCAGGGCACTTAGATTTAACCCCTTCATGACCTTGGATGTATATACGTCCTAGGTCGGTAACTCCGGTCTCAGTCAGTGAGCCCGTGGTTATCCCCAGACATGTTATTCGAAGAGGCGTGGGTAGACCAGAGATACTGCTTACGACTTAGATCGTGCTGTCAAAATCTGATCACACAATTTAAATGACTATGGTGGGGATCGTGTTGTTTTGTGCCGCCATTGGTGGCCCCGTGACATGATCACAGGGCTGCAATGTGTTGCTATGGTAGTGTGGGATCAGCTGATGACCACTGATGCTACTGTGACACATTTCCTATGAGAGTCAACAGAGTGCTGCCACTCATGGGTTGCTGCAATTCTGCTGATCAGAGCGATGCTGCTCTGATCAGCAGTAATGCACAAGCAATCAGACTGAGCAGTGATAAAGTCCTCTAGGGGGACTAGTAAATTCAATAAAAAATGTAAAAAAATAAGTTTTAAAAAATCTGAAGAAATTAAGATAAAAGTTCCAATTACCTCTCTTTCACCCCATTGACAAGAAAATAATATGAAAAAATACACATATTCTGTATTGCCTTGTTCATAAATGCCTGATCTATCAAAATATAAAATCAATTCATCTGATTGGTACACGGTGTGCCGAGAAAAAAAAATCCAAATGCCAAAATTATGTTTTTTGGTTGCCGCAATATTGCATTAAAATGCAATGAGTAAAAAGAAGGTGAAGATCCAGCACCATATAAAGTTCAGAGTTTCTTCTTTATTTTATCATTTAAAATCAGAGGCAAAAAAGGGATACACCATCTCCAATAAAAACGTGACTGACAAGATGCGTTTCGAACACATTGGTGTTCTTGATCACATATAATGCAATAACAGGCAATCAAAACATTGCATCTGTGCACAAATTGTATAATTAAAAAAGTTAGCTCAAGACGCAAAAAAAAAGCTGCAACTGAGCCCAAGATCTGGAAAAATGAGAACTCTACAGGTCTCGGAAAATGGCGTACAAAACCGCAATTCTTTTTTTGGGACAAACTTCTGCCCTCATATGGTAATATTGATGTAAATATATAAAAGTTATGGCTCTTGGAAGAAGGGGAGGAAAAAATAAAAATGAAAAATAAAAAATTGCCCTGGGGTTGAAGGGATTAAAGCACCACTCCAGAACTGAAACAAAATAAAATGCTGGAGTGGTGCTTAAGGGGCACTTTGCACACTACGACATCGCAGATGTGATGTCGGTGGGGTCAAATTGAAAGTGACGCACATCCGGCGTCGCAGGCGATATCGCAGTGTGTAAAGCGTTTTTGATACGATTAATGAGCGCAAAATCGTCGTAATGGTATCATCGGTGTAGCGTCGGTCATTTCCATAATTTTGAAATGACAGATGTTGCAATGTTGTTCCTCGTTCTAGCGGCATCACACATCGCTGTGTGTGAAGCCGCAGGAGCGAGGAACATCTACCTGCGTCCTGCGGCTCACGCCAGCTATGCGGAAGGAAGGAGGTGGGCGGGATGTTTACATCCCGCTCATCTCCGCCCATCCGCTTCTATTGGCTGCCTGCCGTGTGATGACGCTATGGCGCCGCACGACCCGCCCCCTTAATAAGGAGGCGGGTCGCCGGCCAGAGCGACGTCGCAGGGCAGGTGAGTGCATGTGAAGCTGCCGTAGCGATAATGTTCACTACACCAGCTATCACCATGATATCGCAGCTGCGACGGGGGCAGGGACTATCGCGCTCAGTATCGCAAGCATCGGCTTGCAATGTCGTAGTGTGCAAAGTGCCCCTTAGTCTTGAATATCCCCATTTAATGCACTATTAGTTATCTGAATATAAATATTTCCCATTTTTATGAGCGGAGGTGCTTGTAGATGACCCCCTTACGAAAAACCAACAGTTACATATTTGTGAAGAGAATTGTACACATTTAAACAATTCAAGATGTTACCTAGAAAACAAAAAGCCTCATTTATCAGTAACAGGTGATAACAGATTGTATTCAGGATTCTGTGTTTGCCATCACATAGGGAATATCTGCATTTATCGGCCTCGCAAGGAATTCTTTTTCAGTATGTGTTGTTATACAAAGTGTTATAGTCTTTGCGCCTCAGTGTTTCTTTCTTTTAATCATTTTCTATTTTTCCAGCTTTGACACACAATGAATCCAAGCACTGAACAAAAAGCAATGCGTTCACACAAGAAACGTCTTTGTAATGTAGCAACTCAGCATATAGGTATAGATGTGTAATGTGTTATTTCGGCCCCTAGTGAATCATTTTCCATTGTGATTGGATCCCTGAAATATTGTGGTCTACAGTAAACGTTCACTTTGCCAAATATCTCTGACAGGGGAATGATAGAATATGAAGCAAAAAAAAAAGAAACTGTGTTTCGCCTTATGTTGGGTTTTTGGCATTGTTTTCAATGAGTACTGTACTTCTAAATTTGGCTTTTGTCTACCAAATTATTCTGTACTTTTATGAAGCTAAGAAATAACACAGATTTCTGTTCAGTTCCCAGTGATAAAAATAGCTTTTATTTCCGCTTAAGATGAAAAATTAACCCCTGCGTAATCAGGGAGTTTAAGGGTACCTTCACACTTAGCGATGCAGCAGCGATCCGACCAGCGATCTGACCTGGTCAGGATCGCTGCTGCATCGCTACATGGTCGCTGGTGAGCTGTCAAACAGGCAGATCTCACCAGCGACCAGTGAACAGCCCCCAGCCAGCAGCGACGTGCAAGCGACGCTGCGCTTGCACGGAGCCGCCGTCTGGAAGCTGCGGAGACTGGTAACTAAGGTAAACATCGGGTATGGTTACCCGATGTTTACATTAGTTACCAGCGCACACCGCTTAGCTGTGTGAGCAGGGAGCCGCGCACACTGAGCGCTGGCTCCTTGCTCTCCTAGCTACAGTACACATCGGGTTAATTAACCCGATGTGTAATGGAGCTACATGTGCAGAGAGCAGGGAGCCGCGCACACTGCTTAGCGTTGGCTCCTTGCTCTCCTAGCTGCTGTACACATCGGGTTAATTAACCCGATGTGTACAGCAGCTACATGTGCAGAGAGCCGGAGCCGGCAGCACAGGCAGCGTGAGAGCTGCAGAGGCTGGTAACTAAGGTAAATATCGGGTAACCACCTTGGTTACCCGATGTTTACGCTGGTTACAGCTTACCTCAGCTGTCAGACGCCGGATCCTGCTTCCTGCTCGCTTCATTTGTCGCGATCTGTGTGTCACAGTGGGAGAGCGCCTTTGAAGAAAACGAACCAGGGCTGTGTGTAACGAGCAGCGATCTCGCAGCAGGGGCCAGATCGCTGCTCAGTGTCACACACAGCGAGATCGCTAATGAGGTCACTGCTGCGTCACAAAAAGCGTGACTCAGCAGCGATCTCGGCAGTGAGCTCGCTGTGTGTGAAGCACCCCTTAGTTACATGAAGGTCACTTTTCAGAAAATAAATTCTAATGTGAATGCTTAGCCAGCGAAAATAAGGTAAAGAGGACCTGATGAAAAAAAACCTCTTCAACCCCACCCCAGAGGATCAAGTGGGTGGTCTCTTATATTAGTACATGAGAAATGTACTATATAGCATTCTATCTCGAGGAGGAAATCTTGCATAGTCTATTTTGCGTTTGCTATCTAATTTATAATACTTTTCATGTATATTTTTTCTATCCATGCTTGCTGGCAATAAAACCTTCATATAGCATAATAGGATATTTAGAATCTCAAGATGTTGCACCCCTTACCTACTTTTATACCATAAGACAGTTCTGAACTATTATTTCCCAAATGTTTCTAAGCAAGTTAATTAATTGATAATTGATAATTATATAAGACTTCATGTGTAGTTTTTGCAGGGAAAAGAAAGTAGCATGTAAACTAATTTCATCAAGGAATGGTAAGAAACAAGAATAAATTGATAGTGCAGACCTCGGTACATTCTCCATACATACAAACACATCAGCACATCTGTATATATAATGCACAGAAAACAAATCAAGCAAAGAAGTAGCGGCACATAAAGTATATGAAAATGAGAGTATTGATAAAGCTAAAGTAGCTCTATATTGTGCCAAGGTAAATACACAGAGAGCATAAGGTCCCTTTACACGCTGCAACATCTCTAGCGATATCGCTGTAACATCACCAGTTTTGTGACGTAATAGCGACCTCTCCAGCGACATTGCAGTGTGTGACACGCATCAGCGACTTGGCCCCCGCTGTGGGGTCGCTGACCGCTACAAGTCGTTAAGGACCATTCTTTGGTCCTTTGTTTCCCGCTGCTCAGCATGTATCGGTGTGTTTGACACCATTACAACGACATTGTTAGCGACCCAGCCCATAGGCGTGCTAGCGTTCCCTTTCCAGCAAGGTCGTTCTGCATGTCCGTATCGCTACTGCGTCGTTGGCCAGATCTGCCTGTTTGACAGCTCACCAGCGACTGTTAGAGACTTCCCAGCAATCCCGGCCAGGTCGAGATCGCTGGTGGGATCGCTAGAAAGTCTCAGTGTGTAAAGGGGCCTATATAAGTAGTTCAACACAAAGGTAGGAAGAAACCTGCAAAAAAAGTGGCCAAAGAACACAAAAGGTAAAGATTTATTGATAACTAGTGATGAGCGAGCTTGTTTGACATTGCTAAATACGCGATCGAATATCAGGGCACTCGGGAACGCTTGTTACAAGGCCGAGTATCACGGGTGCTCAAGCGTCATGCTTGAATCCGATGTCTTTTAGACATCCAATACACATGCAGGCATTGCCTGTCATACACAGTAATGCCATAGCCATGTTGATTACTGGCATTACTGTAATTGGCCGGCCGCATCTCATCATCAATTCTTATATGAGACCCGGGGGCGCGATGCTCGGCAAACTTTCCTCTGAAAGCAGTTCAGGGAGAGTTAATCTAGAAAGCAAAGCTTAAGTTAGAGCAGAGTTTGTAAGTTTGTACACTTGCACCCTTTAGTGCCTTTCATGTGGCACTAAAGGGAGTTTATAAATAGTTTGAAAAAAAAACCAATGTGATGGTTTCCCCTATTTTTGATATGCAGCCAAGGTAAAGCAGGAAACTGAACGCTGGTATTATCAGACTCGGAAGGCCCAAGGTTATTTGGCTCTTCCCAGCCTAAACATATCAGCCTGCAGCTGCCTCAAGATTTGGGCATCAAATTAGATGGAGTGATTAGTTTCTATGTGGTTGAGCCACCATATAGCCTCCTAAGTACAGCATGAGGCCCCACATAGCCTCCTAAATACAGCATCAGCCCCCACATAGCCTCCTAAACACAGCATAAACCCCCACATAGCCCCCTATATACTTTATCAAGTCTCACATAGCCTTCTGTACACTTTATGAGACCCACATAGTGTATTAAATACAGCATAAACCCCACATAGCCAGCTACATACTACATGAGTCCTACATAGTCTCTTATATACATTGTCAACCCCACATAGCTTCCAGTATACAGCATGAGCCCCACATAGCCTCATACTTCTCGTGTGTAATCGTCGTGCTCAGACAATTACACACCGAGAATTGAAAATGGCAGCCCCCAGTGACTGAAGAAAAAATTAACAAATACAAAAATATTTAATCAGTGCATTTAATTTTGTATTTAAAATAATTAACTACACAATCAATAATTAGTAATACAAAAATAAAAATTACAGCACTTTCCATTTAAGAACAGAGGTGATAGTCTATTGAACACGGCCTTAGGCCTCTTTCACACGTCCGTGCCTCCGATACGTGTATGGACAGTTTTCTCATGTACTGGAGACACGGGCACACGTTGACATATGTTTTCCTATAGTTTCGAGCACAAGTAAGTATTTTTACACGGAACGTGTGTCCGTTCCGTACTTACGTGTGCCAATGTGCTCCACACGCCGACATGTCCGTTTTTCTCCGGCATCACGGGTGTCACACGGAACGCAAACGTGTCACCCGTAACACACACGGACCACACGGATGTGTTCCATGTGACACGCACCGGAGAAAAGGCATGTGTCTATTAAAAAAAACCAAACCTTTACTCACCTTCTCCAGACCTGCAGTCTCTGCCGCTGCTGTCACCGCCGCTCATTACGCTCATTTAATATTCACTTCACTGCAGCCGGAAGCAGCAGCAGCGGGGAGTCTGCAGGACCGGAGATCGAATATCAGCACCACGGACAGCGACGCCAGAGACAGGTGAGCAGAAAGTTCCCATTCTCCGTATGTTATCACGGATAACACATGGAGAACACACAAGTGCAAATACACACAGCTCACCGAGGGCAATATGCATCTTTGACACGTCCATGAAACACGTGCGTGATTTTCACGAGCATGTGAAAGAGGCCTAACATGGTGCATTCCAGTTGGAGAGAGGCAGTAAGGTAAAGGAAATAATCAAATTAAAAGTTATATGGGATTTACCTTTACCCCTATTGTTAGGATCACAAGACTATTCTTTTTGCATTATTAATGGCAGGAATTTACTTCACTGATTTGCTACAGTGGAATTTAATCTGACATTTACTGAAGATAACTTTAACTATTGCTGTGAACTGTAAGACGCAAAGAGGCAGATTTATTAATTTGATATGCAGTAAGTTAAAGGGGTTGTTCTATTTAAAATGATAAGTCTGCAGTCACTCTGTGACTGCAGACCTATGAATTCTCCTAGCACAAGGATTTGCCGGTTTCTGAGCCAAGAACGGCAGTTACATAACCACAATTGTGCCATATGAATGTTCCGGGCCAGAACCTGAATTGTGGGCACGGCCTCACTCAATACAAGTGTATGGAATGGGAGAGTCCGACTAGTGGGCACGACCTTGTTCAATACACTTGTATGGAGTGAGGCTGTGCCTTCTAGACGGGTTCTGCCTGGGAACATGCATAACACACAATTGCGGGAACATAACTGCCGTTCCCATCTCAGAAATCGGCAAATCTTCGCAGAGCACACTGTGTTCACTGAGAGGAATCATAAGTCTGCAGTCACATAGAGTGAGTGTAGACATCATTTTAGATGGGAAAACCCCTTTAAAGGGTTACTCTCCAGATAGTATATTATCTTTTTGTATGTTGGTTAATAATAACTGACTGATCACTGGGGTCAGACTGCTGGGACGCCCAGTGATCCTGAGAATGGATATACTTGCCTAGACTAGATGAGCCCCATACACCACGTGTTGTGCTTGCATACATGGTACAACCCTCCACAAGGGTGTAGCAATACAGAGAAAACCAAGAACCAGAACACCAGACATCCTCCTTTCGGTAACTTTATAAGAGTAGAAAAATCCCAACAATTTGGCTGCTTTATCAAGCCATAAAAAATAATAAATGCACATCTTTCTTTTTCTATGGCTTGATGCGTGGCTAAAATGTGGGGATTTTTCTACACAAATAAAGTTACCGAAAGGAGGAAGTCTGTTACTCTTGCTCCTGGATTTCTGTGGCGCTTCGGTTTCGAGTCCTCAAACTCGAAACCATGATCATGGCCTCTATAGAACTTCATCTTCAATGGAGCATAGTTGCATTTGCTCGACCTCTACTCCATTCAAAGTCTATGGGACTGTCAGAGAAAGTCAACCACAGCACTCAGATATATACAGCCATCCCATAGGCAACGAACAATCATTAAGGTATCCCCTATGCTATTTTGGGAATAATGCTTAAAGAGGATCATGACATATTACATATTACACTTAATTTGTGCCATGTTTATCAGTTAGCTTCCATACACATTCTGATTGTTGTCTTTCTGTGATTCTGCTTTTCATCCAGAGATTGGAGTGTTGGAAAGTACACCTGATATAAAGCTGCCAAGGAGTTTTATTTCTACTTATGCAACTGTGAAAGTTCTTAATAAAAAATAAATATGTGTTCTGAGTTTTAACATTTTTTTATTATGGTGATATCCACTTAGAAACACGAACATTGTGTTTTCTGGGAATTATTGGTACTGAAACAGTTCATTTTACATAAAAGAAATAATGAGATCATGTGCAAAACACAAGTCTTTGTTATTTCTGCCAAATAGCTACTTTTTGTAAAATCTCTTGTGGGGTTTGATGGTGATTAGTGCTGGTATACAGTATGTGATCAAACAAATCATATTGTTGGCAAGTATCCCTAGAGGAGCATCACAAACAGAATAAATTGGATAAAGGTGCACATCTTATTGAACTTTAGTTTACTAAATGTTGCTGTTGCACTTACAATATATTAGGATAATCCCTTATGAATGATAATTGAAGGATGGGATCATTTAGTTGAAATATGACTTTTTGTGTTCACAATGCTTTTCCAAATCCTTTAATTAATTTCTCTGCTTTCTATTATTAATTCCAAATGCCATTTGGAAGTCATATGTCATCTAAAGTATAAAATGCATTAAATTTAAATTTCATTTTTACATTCTAAAGGAACACAACTAAGGAATGTATAGTACACACAGTATATGGAAAGAAAACCCACCACAGTATTTATCTTAGAAACAAAACAAAATAAAAAGGGGGGCCATTGCAGTATAGGTAAATAATATGCCATAGAAGATTCTTTTAAGCTGCTTTTTATTTGAAAAAGTTCACATTACAAAGAACTGGACAAAGAGTGCACCACCAGAAAATGGATCACCTAGGTACCTGACAAACTGGCACGATTTAAGAGAAAGAGAGTAGTTATAGGCCCCTTTACACACTGAGACTTTCTAGCGATCCCACCAGCAATCTCGACCTGGCCGGGATCACTGAAAAGTCTCTAACAGTCGCTAGTGAGCTGTCAAACAGGCAGATCTGGCCAACGATGCAGCAGCGATACGGACCTGCAGAACGACCTTGCTGGAAAGGGAACGCTAGCACGCCTATGGGCTGGGTTGCTAACGATGTTGTTGTAACGGTGTCAAGCACACCGATACATGCTGCGCAGCGGGAAACAAAGGACCAAAGAATGGTCCTGAACAACTTGTAGCGATCAGCAACCTCACAGCGGGGGCCAGGTCGCTGATGCGTGTCACACACTGCAATGTCGCCTGGGAGGTCGCTATTACGTTACAAAACCGGTGACATTACAGCGATATCGCTAGAGATGTTGCAGTGTGTAAAGGGGCCTTATTACATGACCAACAAGGTATGTGGAGGAGCACATTTATCAATAAGGCTTTTTCTATCAACTCCATGTTTGCATCTATGCATTGTAAGGATGCAACCGGCAATGTGGCAGATGGCCGGTATGTGTCACAGAGGTGGAAATCCTCTGCGATCTGAACCTAGAATGTTTCTCTGGAACTTGTAGTTCCATGAGGATTGTTGTACACATTCAGGGCTGGGTTCATGGGATGGTCAGAAGTGATGGGCGGGACTGACCATCCATATACCTCCCATACGTAGGTGTGTCTCATGGGATTTAATGGAGTTGTCGTTTGTCACATGATCTCCGTGTGCTGGTGGGAGCCATCTTGGTTGGAGCACATGTGCAGGAGATCCTGTGCATACAGAGCTAGTGAGGGCTCTGAAATGTCAGGGAGCTGCAGAATCCACTGAGGCTTTGAGGAATTGGAACGTGTACAAGGGCCGGGATGGTGAGCCCAGTGTGAGAGTCTCCCTGGACTGGATGGAGGCAGACTGACAGCCTGCAAACCTACTGGCAGGTAACACCCCAGAAAGGGGGACTATACTGGCTGATGCCAGAGAGTGAACTGTATGAAGAATCGCCAGTTTAAACAGACAGTGAGACATTGTCCTGCGGGAGAGTGGCTGTGGCCCATTACACTGCGTGGTTTATGAGGATTTGAATAAATCACCAAGATTGTTTAAGTGACAAAGTGCTCGTGTGTGTCTTGATCCCGCTGCCAGACGTGTGCCCCAAGACGTTCAGGGCCCAGGTCGTCACATTATGGTGGAGAATGCGGGCATATGGCCTGGTTGCTAGGGGCAACGCAGCCTGGGTGCTAAGGGCAACGGCCTAGGACATATTCCTGTGGATATGGACTGCTTGCTGTGGATCGGCGGATCCACGAAAAATGTTTTGCAGCGGTTTGTGGTGGATCGGCGGGTCCACGAAAATTGACGGCGCACACAAGCGGCTTGCGGTGGATTGGCGGGTCCACGAAGTTCCGGGAAAGCTGAGCGACCATGAGTGGAGCAGCAAGCCTGGACGTTATGGAGGAGCTGTACCAGTTCCTTTTGCGTGGACAGCAGGAGCTGTCAGTGTGCAGGGACGTGGCAGCAGTGGACCAGTTTGTGAGTTCCCTTCTGGGGCCAGTACGGGCACAGGGTACCCAGGGAGATAAAGGGGAACAGTGTGAACTGAGATCTAAAGACACTGCAAGGAAGCCACAGAAAGCCCAGAAGGGGGCGTAGTCTCAGAAAGCCCAAAAGTGGGTGGAGTCTCAAAAAGGGGTGGATGCTCATAAGGGAGTGGAGTCCCATAAAGGGGTGGTTGCCCATAAGGGGATGGAGTCCCATAAAGTGGTGGATGCCCAAAAGGGCGAGGAGTCCCAGAAAGCGGTGGTCCCCCAAAATGGTGCAGAGCATCCCAAATCCAAGGGTGAAGTGGCGCAGATGGACTGTAGCCAGGGACAACAGTGTTCATGCCACAAGTGTCCGGTTTGCAGTATAGACCACCCATCCGACGAGAAGCCACGTCTGTGTTCCATGGAAGTGGATGGGGAATCTGTAACAGGAGTCGTAGACTCAAGGAGCTTGGTGACCCTGGTGAGGGCCACCTCTGATGTCCACTTGATTACAGGAAGGAAGATCCACGTCGGCTGCACCCACAATAATGAGACAGAATACCCGGTATCCAGCGTGGTCATTAAGACAGCCAGGGACAGTGGTTCTCATGATGATGGTGTAGTCTCAGATTTACTGCACCCAATTATTATAGGTTGGGACTCTAAATTATTTGTGCACTTGTGGAAGCAGGGGGACGTATCAGGTTGCTTGTGTAAGAGCCGGAACAGCCCAAAGGAAACCCCACCACATTGGGAGGTGAAAAGGGGTCCTTGTTGTGGAGTTATGTGTGGTAAGGAGGAGCTAGCACCTCCTAAAATTGACTGTCTTAAGTTAGGGGTGACCAAAGAAAATGATGGACGAACGCAACTTAGTGACATAAGGACTAAGGGAATAACCAATGGTGTGACCGTTAAAAACGGGGTAGCTCCAGAAAGGGAGGCAGATATCTGGTTAAGTGGGGACATGATAGTCCAGGACGCCAGGGGGAGTGACGATGACTCCAGATTGGACACTGACTCTTATAAAAGGACAAGAGAGTACAGTGAGGTACAGACAATTGAGAAGGGTAAAACCTCCTCCAGACGCCAAAGACATAATAAGCGCCGAAAGGTAGTGCAAGGTATACCGTCTGAGGGTTCAGAGAAAGTGAAGTACCTGGTCAAGGAAAACACGTTGTCAGTAGCAACTGCTAAGGTAGAGTCAGACAGCGATGTCCTACACAAGAAAGAGGAATCAGAAACTGAACTGACACATTGTAACGACAGACATCAGCAGGGTGATATGTCAAAAAATGAGCCAACCAAAGCAGTAATGGTGGTGTCTCCTATAGATTCCAAGCATTAAGTAGAAGGTCTGTTGGACGAGAGCGCTGTAGGAGGTGAAATCCTAGAGGGTATTACAGGACAAGGAATCCTGGAGAGTGTTGAAGTACAAATCCATAGAGGTCATGGTGAGCAGACCGGTAAATTACCCCGTGTTGGGGTGATGAAGGGTGAAAATGGTGCCAAAGTTCTAAGAGGAACAGAGTACCACACTGAAGCGTGTGACACCCTCGCAGTAAAAAAGAAGACTGAAGCTGACACTGCAGAGACCCGCAAGGATGTTGACGGTAATGCAGTGAAGACCCAAGAGACAGGTGGTGCTGTAGAAGTGAAAAGAGCCTCTGAGGAGGTGAAGTCTGGACCAGAGGTCTCATCAGGAACTGAGAGCCTGAGTGACCTGCCTGGTAAGATCAAGATGGAACACATAGCGATCGTCTTGGTTAAGAAGAGTAGCAAACCCAAAGGCTCTGAGGCTGGAGCTGAACCGGAGGAGTGTGTAACTCAAGAGGTGGAGCTGTTGATGAGAGAAAAAGATAGATGCAAGAGACCAAAGGAATGGTCTAATATCCTTGAAGGTAAAGAAACCTGTCCATTCTTTAAGTGCATGGTAGATGTGCCCAAAGACCTAAGAGAAGCCTGTGCCCATAAGTCGATGCATGAGAAGTTTAAGAAGGCCGTAGGGGCCTGTGAAGTGTACTTTGCCCCAGAGACATGTCGGTTGGTGGTGTGCTCTGCAAGTAATGTCACAAAGAAGCGGGTGGCTATCCTGAGTGACATGCACCTGCAGTGTCTTCGCACGAAATGGCTCATCTCGGCACAGATGGAAGAAGACACCAGACGCTTGGAGTGTATGAAGCAGCTCACTGCAGAATTTCAGGAAGTTGTGGTGGTGAAGAAATCATTAATTGGGATCGCATTAAGAGCGCTGAGAAGTAACATTCAGCAAGCCAGGAAGGTTCCAGGTATTATAGCTGTTGAATTAGAAGAACACAATGGAACAATCCAAATATATGGGAAAGCTGAAGAAGCAGTGAAAACAGCTCGAAAGCTGTTGGACTTTGTGGAAGAGGTCACACAAGTGCCCAGAGAACTTGTCAAGAAACTAATTGGCAGAAATGGAAGAGTCATGCAGGAGATGGTTGATACGTCTGGTGTGACGAGAGTAAGACTTGAGGTTCATCATAAAGCCAGGTTACCCTGTGAAGTTAGTATGGTTCCATGTGTCATGGTAGGAACAAAGGAGTGTGTTGAAAATGTACGAGTTCTCCTAGAATACCACCTGGGATACCTGGAAAAACTAAAGCAAATGGATCTTGAAAGACAGAAGATTGCAGAGAAACTTTGTCAAGTTAGTGTGAGGTCGCGACCGCTTTTGGGCCAGGGCCCAGAGAAGAAGTGTGGTCCACCTGATGAATGTGTTAACTTGACTGGCAAGGGAAGTAGGTCCTGTAGGGAAAGGAGCCTGGGTCATAGAAGACCTACTTATACATCAGGCTATGGCACAGACTCTGAAGGGTCCAAGCCCTCGAAGACAAAATCTAAAAGAAAAGATGGAGGGAGTGACTGGTCCATAGCCAAAAGTGGTGGTGGGAAAAGGCGGAGATGGAAAGGTGACCTGAGACGTCATGAGAGAAGAGGCCATAGTAGATTGGTAAACAGAGAGTACGCAGGGTCTAGTTATGGGAGATCTCCTGTCAGCTTGGTGGTGAGGTACCTGGACAATAGCCCCTCTAGTGGACTGGACAATAGACCCTCTAGTGGACTGGATAGCGCAGAGTCCGGCCGCATGGTAGTTTCGACTAAAGGAGTGTCTCGCTACCACACTGACCGTTGGAGACAGTTATGGAACGATTTGTCGGACCGGCAGACGTGTCTGAAAAGAGGGTTCACTGAGGAGGGTTTGTTGACAGTGGCAAATGGTATGTCAGGAGCAGAAACTCAAAGTTGTCATAGAGGGCCCATTCGACTGGTAGTGTATGGTTTCCCTAATGCCCTTTCTCAGTGTCCCTGTAGGTTGTCGAGTGTTCCACCCTACAAGTTGAAACAGAGGGGGGGGATATATAAGGATGCAACCGGCAATGTGGCAGATGGCCGGTATGTGTCACAGAGGTGGAAATCCTCTGCGATCTGAACCTGGAATGTTTCTCTGGAACTTGTAGTTCCATGAGGATTGTTGTACACATTCAGGGCTGGGTTCATTGGATGGTCAGAAGTGATGGGCGGGACTGACCATCCATATACCTCCCATACGTAGGTGTGTCTCATGGGATTTAATGGAGTTGTCGTTTGTCACATGATCTCCGTGTGCTGGTGGGAGCCATCTTGGTTGGAGCACATGTGCAGGAGATCCTGTGCATACAGAGCTAGTGAGGGCTCTGATATGTCAGGGAGCTGCAGAATCCACTGAGGATTTGAGGAATTGGAACGTGTACAAGGGACGGGATGGTGAGCCCAGTGTGAGAGTCTCCCTGGACTGGATGGAGGCAGACTGACAGCCTGCAAACCTACTGGCAGGTAACACCCCAGAAAGGGGGACTATACTGGCTGATGCCAGAGAGTGAACTGTATGAAGAATCGCCAGTTTAAACAGACAGTGAGACATTGTCCTGCGGGAGAGTGGCTGTGGCCCATTACACTGCGTGGTTTATGAGGATTTGAATAAATCACCGAGATTGTTTAAGTGACAAAGTGCTCGTGTGTGTCTTGATCCCGCTGCCAGACGTGTGCCCCAAGACGTTCAGGGCCCAGGTCGTCACAGCATCCACCCTTTAACAGGATTAGCATGAGAAAGCCACGGACCCACTTGGGGGGAGGGGCGACATGACCAAGGGGGAGGTAGGGAGTGATGGGTTAATAGGGACAGTGGTATATGCCTAATATGGCTTTGGGGGATGGTTTTAGCCGGGGAGGAAGAGGAGGAGCAGGGAAAGGGTTAGCTGGGAGAGGAAGGAGTTACCTCCTCTTCTGTTTCCGGACGCCGAACGATCTGCACGTGCACCTCCATGGCAGATCTTCAGGAGCTCCAGCGTCTGATTCAGGCAGCGGTCGCAGCGCACGGGCCCCTGGCAGTGCAGACCCACATCAGGGCTGCCGGGGTTAACCCGTCGGCGCTTGCCCCTCGTCCCCCCAGCAGCGGCGGGCGCCAGTCGCGGCCCCCCCGCAGGTATTCCCCGGGCGCGGGGGGGGCGAGGAGGAGATGTAAGAGCCCCTCCAGGGACCCTCCGCAGAGTGCAGCGCAGCAGCAGCGTCTGGCTGCTGCAGAGGCCGGCGGGAGGAATCTTCGTTCCAGCCGCGGCGGTCGGGAGGTGGGAGTGGCCAGCACGGGGCCTGCTTCCGGTCCCGGCCTCCGGGCTGGAGTTACTGAGACGGCAGCGGCTCCAGGCCGGGAGCGCGCTCGGCGCAGGAGAGAGGCCAGCAGATCCCCCTGCAGTCGGCGGGGGGACCGCGGGGCTGCACGTGGCGGTAGGTCCGGCGCCGGGGGGGGGTCTGCGGTGCCTGACCCCGGTGCGGCTGAGAGAAGGAGTGACGGCGGGAGCCCTGCGGCAACCGCCGGGTCACTCAGTACCGCTGTGCAGCCCCCGGATGTGGCAGTCTCCCGTGGGAGCGGGAGGACTCGGCGGATGGAGGCCTGCAATAGCCCAGGAGGGCCAGTGGCGACGACGGCTGAGATCCGGAGCCGGGCGTCTGGTCGTCCGCGCCCAGAGGCCCCTTGCAGTCGGCAGGGGGGCGGGCGCAAGAGGTCGAGGCCCGGGGTGCCGGCGCGGGGGACAGGACGGTCTCCTGGGTTGTCACCCCGGGGCAAGAGATGGAGCGGGGATGACTCTGCCCACGCGGCGGCCCTGTCTGGCGGCCGTGGTGGGGGGGGTGCTGCGGCGGCGCCCCCCGGATGTCGGATGGAAGATGAGGCCAGCGGCGAGGAGGGGGAAGAGGCTTTCGGTTCGGAGGAGTCGGATGGACGACAGACGGAGGACAGCGAGGCGGCGGTCTCGGGAGACGCCGAGCGGCGGTCGGGTGAGACGGCCGCGGAGGCGGCAAGGGCTGCGCTGGCGGGGGGCTTGGGGGGGGGGGCGGCTGCGGCTACGGCAGCGCCCGCTGGTTTCGCAGTGTGGAGTCAATTGTTGGGGCTGTTGCAGGGGCTGGCGGCGGCTTCGGGAGCGGGGGGGGAGGGGGCCCAGGCGCCGGTGGCGGCGTGGGTGGGTGCAGCCGGTTTAGGGGCCTCGGCGGCGACGGGGGGTGACGGAGCGGGTGCGAGTAGAGGGGGGGGCGAAGGGGGGAGTGAGACGGGGGGGGGAAAGGAGAAGGAAAAGGAGAAGGAAAAGGAGAAGGAAAAGGAGAAGGAGGATGAGGTGGTGCGCTTAGATGATAGGGCTAAAAGCGAAGTTTATGTTTGTTTTGAGGGCCCGCTGGGGGCCCATTTAAAGAAGGAGGTGCGGGAAAAAATTTGGAAAGGGGAATATGTGGAGATATTTTCTCTGCTTCCCCTGGAGAAATTTAATTTGGATAGGGTTAAGCCGAGTGATTCCAAAAAGGAGAAGGACGAGGAGGAAAAGCGCCGTTATAGGCTTATTCCTCGGACTTTTGCCAACTGGCTACAGGCATTTGCGATTTTGGCGAGCGTGGTCGGGGAGAAGGAGCCGGAGCATTGTTCGGCTTTGTTCGGCTACATGGATGCGATAGGGGAGGCTTATCGAGTTTATGGCGGACTGGCGTGGCTGCGCTACGACGAGCAATTTAGGCAGCGGAAGGCATTGCGGCCAGATATGCGTTGGGACCATAAGGATATTTCCTTATGGATGCGATTGATGTCGGCACCGGCTCAGCCCTTTCGGGGGGGCGCCGGGGGTTCGGGGGGGGCCGGGTCCCCGGCAAGTTTCAAGAAAGGTTTGTGTTGGCAGTACAATGAAGGGCAGTGCAGGTTTGGAGCGGCGTGCCGTTTTAAGCATGAATGCTCCGGATGTGGGGGGGGACATAGCTTGTCCAAATGTTTTAAAAAAGGAAAAGGAAAGGCTGGTGATGGGGCTGGTAAGAGGGACGACGCCGGTGAAGGTAGAAGTGATGGTTCCGTTTTTAAATAGGTATCCGGACAAGGAGGCGGCGGCGTTGTTAAGTTCTGGTTTTTCGGATGGTTTTCATATTCCGTCGGTTGTTAATGCATCGGTTCCGCCGTATCGTAATTTGCGTTCCGCTCGGGATCACCCGGAAGTGGTGGATGAGAAGCTGGAAAGGGAGGTGGCTTTGGGCAGGATGGGCGGCCCTTATGTCGCCCCGCCGTGCGGGAATTTGGTGGTGTCACCGTTGGGGGTGGTACCAAAGAAGGAGCGGAATAAATTTCGGCTGATTCATCATTTGTCTTACCCGGAAGGGTTATCGGTGAATGATGGCATTGCGCCGGAGTTGTCGGCGGTATATTATGTGTCGTTCGATAAGGCGTTGGACCTGGTTAGGGCGGCGGGGCGGGGTGCATTGATGGCAAAGGCGGATGTGGAAGCAGCGTTTCGGTTGTTACCGGTTCATCCAGATAGTCAGCATTTGTTGGGTTGCTGGTGGGATGGCAGTTATTATGTTGATCGTTGTTTGCCAATGGGCTGTTCCATTTCGTGTTCGTACTTTGAGGCATTTAGTTCGTTTGTTGAGTGGGTGGTTCGGGACGTGTCCGGGCTTACGTCCATCATTCATTACTTGGATGATTTCCTGTGTGTCGGGCCGGCGGGTTCGATGGTTTGTGCGGGTTTGCTATTTGCGTTGCAAAAAGTTGCGGCCAGTTTCGGGATTCCTTTGGCGCCGGATAAGACGGAAGGCCCGGCGCCGGTGATGTGTTTTCTGGGAATTGAAATTGACACCATTGCTATGGAATGCAGGTTGCCGGCGGAGAAGGTCCGTGATTTGAGGTCCGCAGTGTCAGGGGTAAAAGCGGCGAAGAAGGTGCGGCTTAAGGCGGTGCAGTCTTTGCTTGGAAAATTGAATTTTGCTTGCAGAATTGTGCCAATGGGGAGAGTGTTTGCGAGGCGTTTGGCGACGGCGACGGCCGGGGTACGGTTGCCGGCGCATTTTGTGCGGATCACAAAGGCGATCAGGGACGATTTGGAAGTATGGGATCAATTTTTGCAGCATTTTAACGGCCGGACGCTGGTGATGGAGAGGGTGGCGTCTAACGGGGCGTTGCAGCTGTTTACGGATGCGGCGGGGTCGGCCGGGTTTGGGGCTGTCTTCAGAGGTCATTGGTGTGTCGGGCAGTGGCCACAGGCGTGGCGGGAGAGCGGCTTGGTTAGGAATTTGGCTCTGTTAGAGCTATTCCCCATTGTAGTGGCAGTGGAGCTATGGGGGTCGCACTTTGCCGGAAGGAAAGTGTGTTTTCATTGTGATAACCAGGCGGTGGTGCACGCGATTAACAACTTGTCTGCTAAGTCGGAGCCGGTGGTGGTGTATTTGCGGCATTTAGTGTTGAGATGTCTGCAGTTGAATGTGCAGGTAGTGGCAAGGCACGTTCCGGGTGTTGACAACGAGGTGGCTGATGCTTTGTCTCGTTTTCAGTTCAGCAGGTTTCGGGCGCTGTTGCCGTGGGCGGACGAAGTTGGAGTGGAGTGCCCCGAGGATTTGTGGCATCTGGTGAGGCGGTGATCTCAGACTTGATTCGGAACTCGGTGACCGAGGTGACTTGGTGCCGGTATGCTAAGGTGTGGGCTGAATGGGAGGAGTTGTTGCGTCTGATGTTTGGTGGGGAAAGCGTGGATTACTTGGTGGCTTTGTTGTCATTGGTGAGTACGGATTTTTCAGCCGGGCGATCGGCATCGGCTGTGGCACATCGGGTGTCGGCAGTGGCATTTTGGTTAAAAATGAGAGGGGAGCGTGATGTTTCACAGGATTTTCGGGTTCGTCAGGCTTTGCGGGGCTTTCGCCGTGGCGTACGGGAGAGGGACAAGAGGCGCCCTGTATCGTTTGGTTTGTTGAGACGGATGGTGGGTGGCCTGAGCGGCATTTGTGAGTCTGTGTACGAGACGGTTCTATTTACAACGGCTTTCGGTCTCGCTTTTTATGGGGCGTTCCGGATAGGCGAGCTGGTGAGCCCGTCCAGGGTGACGGGTGGTGGTTTGATGTTTGAGGACGTGCAAGTGAGCAGTAGTCAGGTGGAGTGCCGGATTCGCCGGTCAAAAATGGATCAGCTGGGCCGTGGTAGATTGGTGGTGTTATATGCGGTTCCAGGAGAGGAATTGTGCCCTGTGCGTTTAGTCGAGAGATTTATGGCCGTGAGGGGAGGCTTACCTGGCCCGTTGTTGCGGCATTTGAATGGGTCGTTTTTGTCGAGGTTTCAGTTTGTGGCGGTGCTGCGGCTAAGTCTACGTAACGCGGGGGAGCGCCCGGAGGAATTCGGGTCGCATTCATTCCGAATTGGTGCAGCAACGGAGGCAGCCCGTTGGGGGCTTGGAGATGAGGTGGTAAAGCGTATTGGTAGATGGGAATCTTCTTGTTTTCGGCGGTATGTGAGACCGCAGTTGTTGTAGCATCATGGGACTTTGGTTACGTGCGGAAGGTTTGAGGAAAGGGGTGTTTTTTGATGTGTTGGTGGTTGTGCTGTTATTGGTTTTGATATTTTCGTTTTGTTTTATTTGTTATAGGGAAGTGCCTGATCTGGATCTTGGGGCACTCCTTCGTATTTTGGGGTGCCCGTCGGGCGGAGGTCCGCCCGAATGGTCGACAGCTGGGTTTGGATCGTGCGCAGGCGACTGTTCGATGGATCGGAGTTCGGGGCATGGAGTGGGGCAGGGTGGTCCCGGAATTTCGTTTCCATTGTAAAGTTGAGCGGCCCCCGGATGTGCTGGTATTGCATGTGGGGGGTAATGATCTTGGTGCCAGGGCGTCGCGGGATTTGATCCGAGACATAAAGATTGATTTACTGCAGTTGTGGAAGCGGTATCCTGGTTTGCTGGTCGTATGGTCTGACATAGTGACCAGGTTGGCATGGAGAGGGGCTCGGTCGGTGGAGAAGGTTAATAAGGCCAGGGCCCAGGTGAATAGGGTAGTGGCTAGGTTTGTGACCAGGAATGGTGGGATTGTGGTACGGCACAGGGATTTGGAGCCGGCTGATTGGCGATTTCGGAGGGGTGATGGTGTGCACCTCAACGAGGTCGGTCTGGATTTATGGGCGTTGGGTCTGCAGGATGGTGTGGAGCGTGCTTTTGGTGTGTGGCGGGTCCAGGCCACGTAAGGTGTCACGTGGTCTGTCCTGTGGCGGTGGGGGTAGGTCTGGTCCAGAGGTTTGGAAGTGATTGGTGGCTGGACCGGGAGTCATTGTCTTGGTATGGTGGCTCTCGGTTTCCGGGATGTGGCAGGCACGGGGTTCTGCCAAAGTGTGGGGGTCAATCCGTGGGTGATTGGCACCTCGTCTCTGGGTCGGTGTGTTGCGGCCGGGGACAGGGGGAGTAGTAGTAGTGGACTGGGCCTACCCCGGGGGGTATTGTAAATGTTATTGTCTATTGTTACCGTTATGTGGTTGTTTTGGGTCGCCCGTTGGACGGCGTCCCTAAGGTACTAGTCTGTAAAACAATAGGCAATAAAAAGGCTGCTGTGGCCATTTGAACCAAGTCGCATGCAGTCCGTGTGTTTAATTTTAGAGGATAAGGGGGTTTGGTTACACAGACATCATGACCGGAGAATCCTCCCTCAGCTGGTCAAGAAAGCCACGGACCCACTTGGGGGGAGGGGCGACATGACCAAGGGGGAGGTAGGGAGTGATGGGTTAATAGGGACAGTGGTATATGCCTAATATGGCTTTGGGGGATGGTTTTAGCCGGGGAGGAAGAGGAGGAGCAGGGAAAGGGTTAGCTGGGAGAGGAAGGAGTTACCTCCTCTTCTGTTTCCGGACGCCGAACGATCCCCGCCCACCCTCCCTTTGTGTTGTCATGTGGGAGATGTTTTTGGGTAGTTGGGATACCTTTTGTCACAGTAGCGGTGGGGGTAGGTCTGGTCCAGAGGTTTGGAAGTGATTGGTGGCTGGACCGGGAGTCATTGTCTTGGTATGGTGGCTCTCGGTTTCCGGGATGTGGCAGGCACGGGGTTCTGCCAAAGTGTGGGGGTCAATCCGTGGGTGATTGGCACCTCGTCTCTGGGTCGGTGTGTTGCGGCCGGGGACAGGGGGAGTAGTAGTAGTGGACTGGGCCTACCCCGGGGGGTATTGTAAATGTTATTGTCTATTGTTACCGTTATGTGGTTGTTTTGGGTCGCCCGTTGGACGGCGTCCCTAAGGTACTAGTCTGTAAAACAATAGGCAATAAAAAGGCTGCTGTGGCCATTTGAACCAAGTCGCATGCAGTCCGTGTGTTTAATTTTAGAGGATAAGGGGGTTTGGTTACACAGACATCATGACCGGAGAATCCTCCCTCAGCTGGTCATGTCCTTTTACTTCTTGATAACTTCATTGATGTCATTGTGACTGCATTATTAGGCTATGTGCCCACATTGCGTATTTGCATGCAGTTACGCTGCGTATTGCACTGCAGCGTAACTGCATGCATCCTGCGTCCCCTGCACAATCTATGAAGATTGTGCATAATCCATGCCAATGTGGCGTTTTAGAACGCAGTGATTTGCATGCTACAAAATCGCTGTGTTCCAAAAAGCAACATGTCACTTCTTTCGTGCGCTTTGCATGCTGTCTCCATTCTGTCTATAGGGAGAGGCAGCATCCAGAGCGCACAAATTCTGCAGTCACCAAAATTTCAGAATGGAGCTTTTCAGCTGTGCTCTGAAGCGGACATGCAGTGACTTTACGCTGCTGTGGAGAGCGCACACAAGTGGGCACATAGCCTTAGGCGGGCTTTGCACACTACGACATCGCAGGTGCGATGTCGGTGGGGTCAAATTGAAAGTGACGCACATCCGGCATCGCATGCGACATCGCAGTGTGTAAAGCCTAGATGATACGATTAACGAGCGCAAAATCGTCGTAATCGTATCATCGGTGCAGCGTCGGCGTAATCCATAATTACACTGATGCGACGGTCCGATGTTGTTCCTCGTTCCTGCGGCAGCACACATCGCTGTGTGTGAAGTCGCAGGAGCGAGGAACATCTCCTACCGGCGTCACCGCGGCTTCCGTAGGATATGCGGAAGGAAGGAGGTGGGCAGGATGTTTACATCCTGCTCATCTCCGCCCCTCCGCTCCTATTGGCCGCCTGCCATGTGACGTCGCTATGACGCCGCACGACCCGCCCCCTTAGGAAGGAGGCGGGTCGCCGGCCAGAGCGACGGTCGCAGGGCAGGTGAGTGCATGTGAAGCTGGCATAGCGATAATTTTCGCTACGCCAGCTATCACACGATATCGTACCTGCGACGGGGGCAGGGACTATCGCGTGAGACATCGCAGCATCGGCTTGCGATGTTGCAACGTGCAAAGCCCGCCTTAGCCTCCTGCTGTTCCATTTCCCTGCTGTCCTGTTGAGCATTGCTTGTCCTACAGAGGAAGCTTAAAAGTGAACGTTTACATGTTTTCTATTGTCCAGCAGGTTTACTTTTGACATGGGAGAGGGTTACTCAGGCTGTGTCATGTTTACTGGCTTTTTAAATGTTTTTAGTGTTTTCGTACATTGTGTGGCTTCATTCTCTGAGAAACATAAATAAAAATGTATAATTTTTTGCCAATCATCTCTACATCATTCTTTGCATGTGGTGATCCCATGTATTAGGTACTCTTTTTCTATTAAATCAAAAAGTACACATTAGTTACAGCCATAAAATGGCAGGTGAATTTAAAATAACAAATACATGTAATTGTACCAGATAAACGAGGTATCATGAGTGGTAGAACTCCTAGGCAAGGAGTGTGATGCTTACAAGCTCTTTTCAAGGCAGTTTGTAAGTCCTACTCTTCAGGTAACTGTTTTGTTGGATCTGTCCAGATTCACTGACTCCGTGCTCCTCTGATGTTGATGAAGCAAATCTGCCTTGGCCTGCAGCATTAGACAGCGCACAGTTTGGCCTACTGCCCCATGTCCTGTAAATCAGGCAGGGGTGCAATCCTCTTAAAACTTGAGAAAAACCCTTAAATATTTTGTTCAGTTAGAGATAAGCAAAACACAAAGTTAAGCAAATGCAATCTTTTTGGATACAGTCACCCTTTATGGTGAATTTATTTTATATGGAACTTTATAGATTATTTTAAGCTCTATATCTCACTATTCTTACTGTCCTCCATTTTTGCTGATTGTCAGTTTCCATATTTTAATGACACTGTTACTATAAGATATAATTTCTCACATTAACTTCTTAAACCCAAAAGCAAGTGAAGAATGTGTTCTTGGCTAGAGTAAAGTGGAGGTACTGTGAATCACTGCTTCCAGAACACTGTGTTCCAGCCATGTGATTCACTGAAAATAGTGGATGTCAGAATATGCCTACATGTTCTGCTTAAGATTCATGTCATTTGTCTACTGAGTATAAGTCTTTACAATACAAATGGAGTGAAAGCCTGCTTTCCATTGTCTCCCAACGTCTGTACAAAGCTGATTCATTTTAATCTTAGTTGAATGAGTAATGTTGGATTTGATCTATATAACTTTTTATATATTACGTTAGATTCACCATAGCTGATAAACCAAAGTATAATTACTATGAAGAGTACAAGCAGCTCTGAGTAAGGCTCGGTGCCCACGTGTGCGTATTGCATGCAGTTACGCTGCGTTCTGTCCTGCGTCCCCAGCACAATCTATGAAGATTGTGCATAATCCATGCGCACATTACGTTGTAGAACGCAGCGATTTGCATGCTGCCAAATCGCTGCATTCTAAAAAGCAACATGTCACTTATTCCGTGCGCTTTGGATGCAGGTCCCGCTCTGTCTATGGTGGGGGCTGCATCCAGAGCGCATGAAATCGGCTTTTCACTGCATTCATTACGCAGTGTATCTGCAGCGATTTGAAGCGTGCATGTGCTGTTCAAATCGCTGCAGAAATTTCTTCAGGGACACAACGCAACGTGGGCACATAGCCTTTAGATCTTTAAATGTGGATTAACAACTAGGTTTCTATTCTGTATCTAATAGTAGAAGACAATTCTCCATTCCTCAAGGCTAGAAGTAGGTTACTACTGCTAAGATTTTGTGTTATACTGAGCCTGATCAAGAGACCTGAGTAGTCTTGAAAGCTTGCTATTATTACCATCTTTTCAGTTAGCCATTAAAACGTATCAACCACTAAGGACTCTCAGTTCTTTTAAACATTTTTTTTTTACTTCTAAGATGAATTCTTAAATTAAGAAAATACCTGAGTGGGTTAGGGACTAATGTGCCATTCTGAGTAATGTTTATAGAGCATTTCAAGCCTAAAAATATTTTTGACAGATAGCTGACAGTATAAAAAAAGATGAGTTATGCCCTTTTTATCAATCTCATGCTGCTTTTTTGCTGAGGTTTGCCATGTTCTCCATTGGTTACTCTTCAACAGGCTTCAGCTGTGTTATATTGTGTCAACTTGTTTGATAAACACTGGCTGCAATAATTTACCACAGTATTATAGACACAATACTAAAGCCAATGATTGGCTACAAGGGGGTTTCCCATGACACAATACAGAGTACACTGCAAAGCAATGACATGTATGGGTGTCATCCATGAAAGAATGCTCTCAGAAAGTCCATGCACAAAAAGTTCCCTCTTTAATTTGTTAGTGCATTTGCTGATAAATGTGAAAACTACTGTAACTATATACGTTTGAGGGATAAGACCAGAATAAATGTTTCTGGAACTGATGGCTTCAAGAAAAATGCATGGTGCCTACAGTGAAACATGGTGGTGGCAGTGTCATCATGTGGGGCTTTTGATGCTGGCGAGCTACATTTCATTGATGATATCATGAATTTACAGGTATACTGCTCTAAATTGAAAGTAAAGATGCTACCATCACTCCATGCCCTTGGTAGACGAGTAGAGTTGAGCGGATTGAGAGAGAGAGAGAGAGAGAAAAAAAAAACCCCGAACCCGGATCGTGCAGCCGGATTCCCGGATCTGGGTCAGACCCGGATCGGACGCTGAAACCGCGCGGATCCGGACTTTTACAGTTCGGGTCCACTCAACACTATAGACGAGCACTTTCCATGACAGTGATCCAAAGCACATATCTAAGGCTGCTGTATTTTGGCAGAAGAACAACGTGAAAGTGTATCAATAGCTAAGTATATCTTTTGATCTTAACACATAAAGGGAATTCTGAAGAGGCAAGTTGAGCATCCTTCTCTATCCAGCATCCAGGCTTTAAAAAAAGATTGTTTTTAAGAACTGAAAAAGACATATGTTGCAATATGTTGCCGATTTGTTCATTCTATGCCTAGAATACATGATGCTGTCTTTAAAAATGATATGTCATGAAAAATATTAGAGGTGTTTTTGATGTGGGGAATATTCATTTTTTCATCAACTAATTTAAGTAAAACTGAAGATTTTGTAATGAAAGTTATTATTACTCTTACATTCATGTTCAACTTTTTCAGCTAACTGCAGTGAACTTGTGTGTACATCGATTTTCTTCAGTCTTTCTCATCAGAAGATGCTGCTGTTTAGTCAGCCTGGATATGAATATAGAGATTTTTTTTATTTTTATAATTTTTTTCTGCAAAAAGTCAAAACCATCAGTTTGCCAACGTATCGGCTCAATGATGATCCTTTGTCAAGGCAAAATAATTCTGAGGTAGACTAGAGCGCGAATGATTTGTAAAACATGGGCACAAAAAATAGTACTGATGCCAGGGGATAGGAGTAGGCAGAAACAAGAGCATCCGGTCTAAACGCACCCACCCGGACCAGGCACAGTCCAGCGCTTGTCACATGCCCCCTGTCCTCCTCATGGCGATCTCTCTCAGGTTTTGCCCTGTAATGCTTGCAGCTGGTACTGTCGCTTAGCCACCAGATCATATGATCTTTCTCTCCTGATCCCACTGAAGACTTGACACTGGGGTATTCCACAGCATATATACCTATGTCTTCAATATGACAGATTAGTCACATGACACCCCTTACTTCTGGATTAGAAACACACGGTCCAGCCCTCTGACCGTGGTCCACTGTGATTGCATTTTTACCCTGATCTTCCAGGACATCTGCCTGGACATAATACCCTGTACATTTCATTGGGCTCGTTTTTTGCCCGGCAGTACATGCACAGAACACAAACAGTATTTCGCCTCCTAAGGCTTTGCTAACGAGACTCCTCCCATTTTTACGTGTAATTAGCGTGGTACTTAACCTGGGTTATACGGTCACAGCACCCAACCCTACTGTTAGACGCTGTTGACGATTACATATGTTGTCCGTTGGTGCATATTTATTTTCTGCAATACTCTAGTCTGATAGATCTCTTGAAAAAGGTCCAGTGTGTGGACCGAAACGTTGGGACAGACCTTATTTCTTGTTTAAATAAACATTTATTCAGCACCACCCAAGACCTTCTGCATTTTATTCTCTAAGATGTGCCGGAGCTACATTTATCTATCTAGGGGATAGGAGGAGGCAGAAACAAATTACAGAATGCTGTGATTGCACTAGTCTATCAAACACGACTCACTAATGCAAGTCAATTGGTGCGAAAAAGAATTGGATGCCGCCACACGTATGTCCATGTGGTGTCCGTTTTTATGGATACATTACCATTTTGTAGCAAAGAATCCTAAGTGGTCCTTGTAGAGAAACAAGGGTTATGGGGTGTTTTTGTCCGCTGGCCTGCCTGTCTTTAGGAAGATCGAACGGACCAGGGCTCATCCTACTGAATGTCCGCACTCCTTCCCCATGGGTAAAACAATACTCAGACAACACAGGGTGAGGCAACCACCTATTAGTAAGACTTCATTGGTTCACAAACAGGCAAAAAACATATTGTACATTCCCAAGAAGAACGCAAGATGATACAAGCGAGAGAGTCTCACCCTTCCACTGACCCGCCAGGGATTAGAATCTTTTAGACTTCAGGGCCAACTATCTTAGCCAGCAGCACCATGCTTTTGGTGGGCACCCACTAAGAGGAGATGGCAGCAAGCTTAGGAATCTGACCAAGTTCAGCAAAATATGTACCCAGGCAACCAAGTTTGTCCCAACATGGGTTGTCCAAGCAAATTGGTTGGCTCAGAACTGACGTAGTTCTGTTATCCTTCTGGTTGATTCATAACTCTTAATAGTTTTGTGACGTAATAGCAACCTCCCCAGCGACATTGCAGTGTGTGAAACACATCAGCGACCTGGCCCCTGCTCTGAGGTTGCTGATCACTACACATCTCTCAGGACCATTCTTTGGTCCTTTGTTTCCCGCTGTGCAGCATGATCGCTAGAAAGTCTCAGTGTGTAAAGGGGCCTTTACAGCGACTAGCTAGGTCGTTCTGCAGGTCCGTATTGCTGTTGCGTCATTTTCCAGGTATGCCTGTTTGACAGCTCACCAGCGACTCACCAGAGACTTTGTAGCGATCCCGGCCAGGTTGGGATCACTGGTGGGATCACTAGAAAGTGTCTCAGTGTGTAAAGGGGCCTTTAAGTTGAAATCCTGTAGAATATCTGAAGTGAAGCAGTTCTGTGATTCCCCCGCCTGGAACAGTAGTTCCTCGGCTGAGGTCATGTTGAATAACTTCCTGGTGACAGAAGAAAGGCTATTTTAAATCCCTCAGTTCTCTTACAGGATTTATAGAGATGGCTGTTTTCTCATTGGTCACTAGTTCAATCCAACTGTATTATTATTATTAATATCCATTTTTTGCCGGATGCGGCAAAAATCGTCACTTCAGCGGCCACACAGGACGCAGAGAGGAACGTTTTTTGCCAGCGGCAAAAAACTGCATAGTGCTGGGTGCGGCGCTGTGCGGCACGGTGCATAATGAAAGTCTATGCGCGCCGGATATGGTGGCATGCCTCAAATGCCGGAAGCATGTACTGGATTCGGTTTTTACTTCTGAGCATGCCCAGAAGTGATATAAATTCAGTATTTGTCAGAAAATCAATCAATCACTCACTCACTCTCTCTCAAACTCTCTCATTCACTGACTCATTCACTCACTCTCACCCACTCACCGATCACCGGCGCGGCGCTGCACAGCTGTCACAAAGCTCTGGTGGCTTCTCCTGATTTGAAAATGCCGGCCGCCCATTATTCTCGTATTCACTGCTTCCCCCACCCACCGGCGCCTATGATTGTTGTAGTCAGACAGGCCCGCATGCTGAGTGACAGCTGTCTCACTGCAACCAATCACAGCCGCCGGTGGGCGGGTCTATATCTTGCAGATAAATAAATAAATAAATAATTAAAAAAAATGGTGTGCGGTTTCCCCCAATTTTGATACCAGCCAAGATAAAGCCACACGGCTGAAGGCTGGTATTCTCAGGATGGGGAGCTCCACGTTATGGGGAGCCCCCCAGCCTAAAATTATCAGCCAGCAGGCGCCCGGAATTGCCGCATCCATTAGATGCGACAGTCCCGGGACTCTACCAGGCTTAGCCCGAATTGCACTGGTGCGGTGGCAATCGGGATAAGGGGTTAATCATGGCAGGCGTCTATGAGACATCCCCAATGATTAACCTGTAAGTGAAAGTAAATAAACACATACACCCAAAAAAATACTTTATTTGGAATCAAAGACAAAAAAACACCCTCTTTCACCATTTTATTAAAATCCCCAAATACCCCTCCAGGTCCGACATAATCCACAGAGGTCCCACGACTATTTCAGCTCTGCTACATGAAGCTGACAGGAGCGGCTGTAGAACACCGCCACTCTCTATCATCTCCACGCAGCAACTGAAGTGAATCGCGCTGTCAACGGGGACATCACTGAGGTAGTGCCGGGGCGTGTGCGGTGATGATGCGTGAGGTAGTGCCGGTGTTTGTGCGCTGATGATACGTGCGGTAGTGCCGGGGCATGTGCGGTGATGATGCGCAAGGTAGTGACGGGGCGTGTGCGGTGATGATGCGTAAGGTAGTGCCAGGGTGTGTGCGGTCATGATGATTGCGGTAGTGCCGAGGCGTGTGCGGTGATGATGCGTGTGTCACGGGCAGGAAGGACGCCGTCGCTGCTGCGCTCTCGCTAACGCTCGGGTCCGGCGCTGCTGCGGCTGCTGCTGCTCGGTGGCTCGAGCGGTGGGCCGGATCCAGGGACTCGAGCGGCGCTCCTCGCCCGTGAGTGAAAGGGGTGGTTGGTTTGGGGGATTTAGTCCGTGACGCCACCCACGGGTCGTGGTGAAGATAGGCACCACCGCTGCTGATGACGGGGATCCCGGGAGCGATGGTAAGGAGCAGCTGGGATGTTGTTTTCCCCCTCCGTGGGTAGGGGTCGGTGGTCCCGGGGCCCGGTTATGTTGTGACGGGGAGGCAGGGTTGGTGAGGTGCAGGGTTGCAGGGACAGCGCGGCGCGGTGCCAGATGGCACGGGTGTACTCACTCAGCAAGAAAGGTACAAAGTCCTCGGTAAACCAAACGGCTGGATGGACGGGTCCCACAGCCGGCTGCAGTGTCTCTCCCCGGACAGGTGATGGCGGCTGTCTTTCCCTGCACCTTGATGTTCTCTTTCTGACTACTATGGATTCCCAATGGTAGTCCGCTCCCCGGTGTATGGGTACCGGAGGAGCCCGTTTGCCCGCAGACGCTGGCCCTTGGGTCTCTAGCCTTAGGCGGTAGCTGTATACCCTCACGGTGTGGGCGGTTGCCTTCAATCGGGACTTTTGCTGTTGTGAAACCCCTGAGGTTCCAGTCACATTCGGATCTGACTATTGTCGGCGGCTCCAAGCCTAGTCGGGGTCCGATGGCCCTGCCTGTGTGTGCTGGCTTCATTTCGCTCCCCGGTCAGTACCGGCAGGCCGTTGCCCGACCCCGGTCCTACGGTTCCGCATTGCTCCACCACTCCTGCAGACGGCCACCACCATCTGCCAACCTTGCTGTCAGTGCCTGGGCCACAAACCCAGACACCCAAGTGTTCACTCCTCTCACTTCAAACTCCAAACTCTATCTGACACTTTTCCCGCCTCCATGCCTGTGAACTCCTCGGTGGGTGGGGCCAACCGCTTGGCTCCACCCCACCTGGTGTGGACATCAGACACTGGAGGGAGGCAACAAGGATTTTTGTTTGGCTGGTGTCCCTGTCTAATGGGGGTGGCGGTGTTTGTATGTTATCTGTGACGACCTGGCTAGGCCAGGGCGCCACATTCCTCCTTGGTGAAATGCAGACCGTCCGTGGGCTGCCCGTCCATCACCGGTTTTATTTTTCTTTTCAAAAACTGTAAAAAATATAAATAACAGGTAAACATTTTAAAACATATAAGCATTTTTGTTAGGTCACTTAAATGTTGCACATATAAACAAAACATTTTTAATAATGACAGATGTCTTCCACTCTCCCACCCAAGCAACCTAGCCCTGATGCTGCCCCTAAGAAGTGGGCAGCACCCCTTGACCACAGTCCAGGTTCAGGCTGCCCGAGCGGGAACGGGTACGGATTCTCGCACCCGTCTGTCACTTCAGGGGACCCCACGTCCTTGGGGGGCCCCTGACCCCTGGAGGATGGCCACCGGTGTTGGTGGTGGCCGGGCCCCAGCCTGCTCTGCTGCGGGCCCTTCCTCCAATCTGCCTCTCCGGAGGCGGCTCCGACGGAAAATCACCCCTCAACTTATTTACAAGCCCACAAGTTCGTGGGTGGCCTGCCAGTTCTCGAACATGTCCATGAGTAGTCTCTCATGCAGGGGGGGTAAAAGCACTCAGGGTCCTTCCGGGGACAACTTGCCGGCAACGGCTGGAATAATCACATGGACAATCAGATGAAAGTTCACGGTTCATTAAAGTCATTCAATCAAACTGCTGAGGGTCCCAACGGGGGACAACTGCTTGCAACGGCAGACCGCTACCACTACTTAAGGTCACCATCACCATTCACTTCCTCCGGATCCGCCCTAGGACTGTATGGCGGGGGAGGTGACCGGGGCTGCTCATAATCGTCATGGCTCACCCTTCTCCGGACATCCAAGGTGAACCAGCCCCTCTCTCCCAGATGGCAGGTGTAGGTGACCAACTCTCCCGCACAAAGGTCACATTCCAGATGGCCCAGAGGCAGTTGGCTGTGCACGTCCCAACGGGAGAAGAATGCTTTGACTCCCAGGCGGGGCTCGTAAATAAACCCCTATCCTCGCCAGGGGTGGAACTGCTGGACTTGACCTTCAAAGACCGGGCCCCGAGCTTGAGGGGAGGCCCTCCGGAGAGCATCCTTTGCTTCTACAGTACGGGCCAGGACTGCAGCCTTCTCCCGGGCCTCTGCCTGTCGTCCCATCAGGTCTGGCCACCGCTCCCAACATGGCGACTCCTCCAGCGCGGGAGTTGGGCCCAGCCAGTACCCCCCGATGCGGGCTACAACCGGCACCTTCTGATTAGGGGGGCACTGCTGTGTCATGGCCTGTTTTGCTGCCTTGCAGTGGCAACCCTCCGCAGCCTCAGCCAAGGCCTGGAGTTTGGGAGCAGTCAGCATCACCTTCCGGGCTTGAGGCGGGCTACCCTCCGTCTCTGTTCTAGTCGGGCGGACTGCCGGGGTCTCTTCAGGTGCGGCCGCCTCCGGGCGGGATGACTCCCTGGGGAGCGGGGTCGGGACTGGCCTGGCAAGTTGTCGTTCGCGGGCAGCACCTGCAGGTGGATCTTTGCAGGCGGGGGTGATGTCAGCTGTTGTCGGGTTCAGGAGCAGCTGGCTGGCCGACGGGGTGGCACTGACCAATACGGGCAGCGGGGAACGCAGCTGGCTGAGCGACGGCAGACCGGGCCTCTCGGTCGCAGCGACCGGTCCCTCTGGGACACAGGGGCATGGGTCACTCACCCGCTCCTCCGATTCTGTTTTTGCCTCACGGGCCTGCACGGTCATCACCACCTCCACCATTCCAGCCTCCCATTCCTGCACCAGGAGCAGGAGCCGGGTCTGCAGCCTGCGGCTTAGTTGGGCCACCCTAGCCTCCACCCATGCTGCTGTTCCGGGCGTGGGGCTGCTGGACGGGACGGACATCCTACTTGCTCGGCCTCCAGGAACAGGATATCTTGCAGAGTCCTGGCGTCCCCGCTTTCTATAGCCTCGGCTACATCAGGCAGACACACTCTCGCGCCCCCTTGGTACTCTTCAGCACTTCCGTTAGTTGGGGGCGGGGCTTTGCTTTCGCGCCTTCCATGCTCAGAGAAGACGCTCGAGCGGGAGATTTTCGTGCCAAGATGGTGGCGCTTCAAAATTTTCGGCCGGACACCGCCGGCGGAGATCACAAGGAGCACTTCTACTGGTAAGTAGAGGGGTTCAACCCTGTTGTGATGCCAAGTTGTCGCGGGTGGGGAGGACGCCGTCGCTGCTGCGCTCTCGCTAACGCTCGGGTCCGACGCTGCTGCGGCTGCTGTTGCTGCTCGGTGGCTCGAGCGGTGGGCCGGATCCAGGGACTCGAGCGGCGCTCCTCGCCCGTGAGTGAAAGGGGTGGTTGGTTTGGGGGATTTAGTCCGTGACACCACCCACGGGTCAGTCGTGGTGAAGATAGGCACCACCGCTGCTGATGACGGGGATCCCGGGAGCGATGGTAAGGAGCAGCTGGGATGTTGTTTTCCCCCTCCGTGGGTAGGGGTCGGTGGTCCCGGGGCCCGGTGATATTGTGACGAGGATGCAGGGTTGCAGGGACAGCGCGGCACGGTGCCGGATGGCACGGGTGTACTCACTCAGCAAGAAAGGTACAAAGTCCTCGGTAAACCAAACGGCTGGATGGACGGGTCCCGCAGCCGGCTGCAGTGTCTCTCCCCGGACAGGTGATGGCGGCTGTCTTTCCCTGCACCTTGATGTTCTCCTTCTGACTACTATGGATTCCCAATGGTAGTCCACTCCCCGGTGTATGGGTACCGGAGGAGCCCGTTTGCCCACAGACGCTGGCCCTTGGGTCTCTAGCCTTAGGTGGTAGCTGTATACCCTCACGGTGTGGGCGGTTGCCTTCAATCGGGACTTTTGCTGTTGTGAAACCCCTGGGGTTCCAGTTACATTCGGATCTGACTATTGTCGGCGGCTCCAAGCCTGGTCGGGGTCCGTTGGCCCTGCCTGTGTGTGCTGGCTTCACTTCGCTTCCCGGTCAGTACCGGCAGGCCGTCGCCCGACCCCGGTCCTACGGTTCCGCGTTGCTCCACCACTCCTGCAGACGGCTACCACCGTCTGCCAACCTTGCTGTCAGTGCCTGGGCCACAAACCCAGACACCCAAGTGCTCACTCCTCTCACTTCAAACTCCAAACTCTATCTGACACTTTTCCCGCTTCCAGGACTGTGAACTCCTCGGTGGGTGGGGCCAACCGCTTGGCTCCGCCCCACCTGGTGTGAACATCAGACACTGGAGGGAGGCAACAAGGATTTTTGTTTGGCTGGTGTCCCTGTCTAATGGTGGTGGGGGTGTTTGTATGTTATCTGTGACGACCTGGCTAGGCCAGGGCGCCACATTTGCGGTAGTGCTGGGGCATGTGCAGTGATGATGGGGGCTGTAGTGCTGGGGTGTGTGCGATGATGATGCGTGCGGTAGTGCCGGGGTGTGTGTGGTGATGATGTTTGCGGTATTGCCGGGGCGTGTGCTGTGATGATGGGGGCAGTAGTGCTGGGGTGTGCAGTGATGATGTGTGCGGTAGTGCCGGGGTGTGCACGGTGATGATGAGTGCGGTAGTGTCGGGGTGTGTGCGGTGATGATGGGGGCGGTAGTGCTGGGGTGTATGCAGTGATGATGCGTGCGGTAGTGCCGGGGCATGTGCGGTGATGATGCGTGCGGTAGTGCCAGGGCGTGTGTGGTGATGATGGGGCTGTAGTGCTGGGGTGTGCGCGGTGATGATGCGTGCGGTAGTGCCGGGGTGTGCACGGTGATGATGCGTGCGGTAGTGCCAGGATGTGTGTGGTGATGATGCGTGCGGTAGTAGCTGGGCCGTGTGCAGTGCTGGTGGGGGCGGTAGTGCCGGAGTTTGTGCGGTGATGATGGGGTCTCTCTCTCTCTCTCAGCATAAAAAAAACCGTATCCGTTTTTTTACCGGATCCGTCGCATCAGTTTTTACACAATCTGAGATGGATCCGTTGCATCAGGCACAAACCGGATTGTGCCTGATTGGAAAAAACGTATGTGTGAACTTAGCCTTACTTGTCGGGACAGTCCATTGGCATTTCCACGATCTTTACCCTTTTAATGTGACAGAAAAATTTGTGGATTTGTAAGGCCAGACTTTATTTGTGTAAACTCCCATTGTCCTCGGCAGTCCGATTTAGCCAACTTAAGGAATTGTGGTCGGTTAGGACCCCTTGCCATAGAGGTATGGCTGCAATCATCCCACTGAATGCCCGCACTCATTCCCTGTGGGCAAAAAATTGCTCAGAAAACACAGAGTGAGAGAAGCACACATTGGTAAGAGTTTATTGGTTCACCAACAGGAAAAAACATATTGTACATTACCAGCCAGTGTACAAGATGATACAAGTGACAAGTGAGTCTCTCCCTTCCACTGGCCCTCCAGGGATTAGAATCCTCATGACTTTGGGGCTTCCAGGGCCAACTATCCAAGCCAGCAGCACCCCGCTTTTGGAGGAGATAGCGGCAAGCTTAGGAAGCTGACCAAGCACAGGAAGATATGTAGCCAGGCGACCGAGTTTGTCTCAACGTGGGTTCTCAGAGTGAATTTATGAGTTCATAGTTGAACAGTGAAGCAGTTCTGTGATTCCACCAGCTAGAACCATAGCTCCTTGGCTGTGGTCATGTAGAATATCTCCCTGTTGATAGAAGCATGGCCCTTTTATATCCCCCAGTTCTCTTATAGGATTGATTGGCATGGCTGCTTTCTCACTGGTCACTAGTTCGATCTGGCTTTAAATTTTCCTCTCATTCATGTAGTCAAAGGGGCTGAGGGAATACACATTTACAGACCATAGGGTTCCGATCAGTCTGAGAAGAGACAATGATTAACTCCTTTTGATTTAACAAACAAAGGACCCATTCGTCGGGCCTAATTAAGAACAGCTCACCCCACACATGTGGCCAAACACTGAGTTATCACAGTGCTGTCAGTGATTGTAGAATAATAGCTGCTGAAAAAAAACCCTATATTGCATATGGATGTAATACGGATTTCATACAGATGCTAGGTAAAAAAAAAAAAAAATATCGCACATTTGCATACCACTCACATGACATACGGAATAAGAATTGAATTTCACTCTTCCCACTTTTCTGGATGAGAATGAGACTGATTTTTTAGATGAGAGTGTGAGAGAAACCTGAGGCCGGAATCACACTTCTGAGTGACTCACATGTGAACCACGTAAGGATCGCATTGCATCACTCGACACAGCCTGTGGCTCTCCCTACCGGAGTATTTTTATGCAGCTGAACGCTCCTGTCTGCAGAGATGATGCGACTCGATCCTTGCTGGTTAATGTGTGTGAAATAAACGTGCTGGACTTTTAAAGTGAAAGTGTTCCTGATATTACCTCAAGAAGCAAGCGTAGAGAGTTACCTAATCACAGTTAGCTGATATAGACAAAAAACTGCTAGGTAGATGAATGGCACCACGTCACTCCACTCCTTTATCTACATAGATCTGCTCGCATCATATCGCATCTCTAATCTTGTAGGCATCTTTTCTGTTATTTCATATATCTTGTCATGTATTTTAATTACCCGATGTGTACTCTGCTACGTGTGCAGGCAGCAGGGAGCCGGCTTCTGCGGATGCTGGTAACCACGGTAAACATCGGGTAACTAAGAAGCCCTTACCTTGGTTACCCGATATTTACCTTCGTTACCAGCGTCCACCGCTCTCACACTGTCAGTGCTGGCGCCCTGTTCCCTGCACTCCTAGCCACAGTACACATCGGGTTAATTACCCGATGTGTACTCCTGCTACATGTGCAGGGAGCAGGAGCCGGCACTGACAGCTGAGAGCGGCGGACGCTGGTAACGAAGGTAAATATCGGGCAACCAAGGAAAGGGCTTCTTGGTTACCCGCTGTTTACTGTGGTTACCAGCGTCCGCAGAAGCCGGCTCTCTGCTTCCTGCACATTTAGTTGTTGCTCTGTCACTGTCACACACAGCGATGTGTGCTTCACAGCGGGAGAGCAACAACTAAAAAATGGTCCAGGACAATCAGCAACAACCAGCGACCTCACAGCAGGGGCCAGGTTGTTGCTGGATGTCACACACAGCAACATCGCTAGCAAGTTGTGCCCCAGCAGCGATGTTGCTAGCGATGTTGCTTAGTGTGACGGTACCTTAAGAGCTGGACAGCTAAACATACTGTATCTCTATTGCTGAGGATGCAAGTGTCTTTGTCATTGACTTTGTCATTCTGCTGCTCTTTGCATATGCAACAACCAACATGAAAAAATCCTCAAACTATTAATTACTGGGAGACAATGCTTGGGAGATGTTAGAATAGCTTGTCTCTATCCACTAGCTCAGAGACAACTGAAAAGTAAAAATAAAAATAGAGTTTGTAGTGGTGAACTGGTGAAAAACTAAAGGTGCAGGTCTAATACAATGGCCAGAAATATATATTGTACTTATAAACTTTGAATGACTCATTTTTATGTCACTTTAATTTTAGTTTTTTAATAACCTATTTGTAACATAGTTTAACCACACATCCAAACATTGCAGATGGTCAAAACTGTTCACAATATTTGAACAAATTACATTTACAGACATGTCAGTTGCCTTCGCAGATATGCCAAGTAGCTCAGTAAAGCTTAACATACAAATTCATAAAACAAAGTTTATATTCCAAACCATAAATCACTAAAACAAGAATTAATATACAGGGTGGATGTTTGGAACCAGACATGTTTTGGAGCCAATGGTGCACTGAATGCAAGTAGACCCATACATTACATATCCCAAAGGAGAGACACTTTGGAATAGAAAGATTGTTCCAAAAACAGTTACTTTTCCTGCTTCTTGAATAACATGAAAACAAGAAAAGTACCTGTTAAACCATAAAGTTGAATATTTTTGGACTTTATATGAAGGAATAAAATTGATACACCAGCTGACTAGTCATAGTGAGGCCTAAAGGCTAGGTTTCCTACACATATTATAGCAGTAGTGACATTGCTTGCTGGCAATATGCAGTATATTTCAATGTTCACTACATAAAGTAACGTGTACTGCATGAAATACTCTAAATTGTTCATAATAAAAAAAGTCATAAAGACTTAAACTGTCACTAATTTTGGTGCAAAAAAAGGCAATATTCTGGCGTAAAGTAAAGTCCTTTCAATGTCTGACTTTTTAAATATTTTGTTATACTTTTCATCTGCTTCTTAGTTCCAAATTGTAGGTTCCTATATCATCCCAAGCTATTCCCACTGCTTACGACATTACAGATCCTATTTTCTTATACCTTGTCCTGTTCCTTTTCCCGGCTGCATCACTCATCAAGTCAAGTATTGAATCTCTTTCTTCTGGTATCTTTCCCTTCTTTGTAAACATTTGTCAAAAATTCAGAAGTGAAGATACATCTCTCAATTGAACCTGATCTGACATGTCCGCTTCAACTCTAAATTGTTGGAACCCTTCGTCCTATTTTGTCTAATCTGATTATTCTATGTTATTCTATTCTTGGCCACTAATATTCTCATTTCCAGACTCCATAGAAACTTCCCTTATCAAAGTCTCAAAGCTTTTCATGATAGCTAAATGTAATAGCAACTACTCTTTACTCCCTTGCTAACAAAATCTCTATGGCACTTTTTCCAATGCAGAGTAGATTACTACCTCAATATTAGTTTTAGAGCCTACATTATAATATAAATGTTTTATATGTTTTTAAATATTATGCCTCTCTGTGGTTAGGCCTCACACGATTACCAAGTTATTAGCCATCTGATGGCCCCTGGTTGCTATTTCAACCCATCAGGAGCCTTTGATAACTTTGAAAGGTAAGGGGTGGACAATGGGTTCCTGAACATATGCACGCTGGAATTACACGACCCTTAATGCCACTGTCAGAGATTGACAGCAGATTAACATAATGCTAGTTGTATAACACAGCTGGCACATACCCTGTGTGGCACAAGCTAAGCTCCTGAGCTCCATCCATACTCTCACAACCTATCCATGGCATATTATTACATCCTGGCTAGAGAAGGAATTTTTAATATCTAGGCTAGAAAACTAAAATACTAAACTAAAACTAAATAAGGCTACTATGTTTTTTTAACATCCGTCATGAACGTTTTTTAACGCAAATACGGATCCAGTGCAAATGCGTTTTCATTTCAATGCATTTGCAATGGACTCGCATCAACATGCGTTCACCTGCAATTGCGTGCGTTATAGTGAGTATCCAGCAAGTTGCAGTTTTTTAACATTTTTCAAAAACGCTACTTGGATGCTCGCAACCAACGTAAATGTCGGGTATCCAAGCAAGTTACCCGATGTTTACCTTGGTTACGAGCCTCTGCAGCTGTTAGAAGCCGGCTCCCAGTATATCACGTTCAGTTCCACTGACTCTCGATTACATGACTCCAATGCCCGCCCATAAACTTAAAGTGACAGGATCCTGCAAAATAACACATGCGTTTGTATGCGTTTTTTTGCTGTAAAAGCAGGATCCGCTTTTACAGCAAAAAAACGTTCATGACGCATGTTAAAAAAGTGTGAAAGCAGGCTAAGTCTTCTCTTCTCCCCTCTCTAATCTAGCCTGAGTGCAGTATCTAAGCTTCTTTCCTACCATCACATATATCCCTCCACATTCTAGACTGCCAAAGTGGACTGCATTGTCACTTGCCTATCTACACCGTGTGCAGAATTATTAGGCAAATGAATATTTTGATCACATGATAATTTTTATACATGTTGTCCTACTCCAAGCTGTATAGGTTTGAGAGACAACTACCAATTAAGTAAATCAGGTGATGTGCATCTCTGTAATAAGGAGTGGTGTGGTGTAATGACATCAAGACCCTATATAAGGTGTGCTTAATTATTAGGCAACTTCTTTTCCTTTGGCAAAATGGGTCAGAAGAGAGATTTAACGGGCTCTGAAAAGTCCAAAATTGTGAGATGTCTTGCAGAGGGATGCAGCAGACTTGAAATTGCCAAACATTCCCTAAGAACTGGGTGCAGCATGTAGAGGGTTAACAGTGGGCAGATGTGAGACCCAATCCCTTAGCTGTTAGCCTAGAGAAGGGCCATGGCTAGTGGGAAGCGACAAGGGTTGCTAGGCAGAGTAGGCAGAGGAAAAACGACTGTTGGAAGAGTGACAATTGAAAGGAGTCTGTGAGAAGGGTGTAAGGATTGTGAGGCGACTCCAAAGGGCAACTAGGAGGTAGTAGCCTGAGTGTAGACAGAAGATCCCAGGTACTATGCACGATGGGGTACTGGACCCCAGAGTAGATGACAGCTCCAGGTGGTCTGCTGATCCAGCCATGTGTGGTGACCTCCAGGATACCACACCACCCATAGGCTCAGGGACAGGGCCTCATATATAGGACCCAAGAGAGGGCACCGAGAAGTAGCCTACCCCACAAGGGACCGCGAGGCCTGTCATACTGGGCCTGGAAAAACAAAGGAGCAGAGCACCGCAGGTCACTAACAGCTTCAGGCAAGGGGAAAATCAGCTCTGCATGTGCACGGAGGGCTCAACTGGGTCTCACGTCAGCACCGGGACAAAAGAAAGTCGGTTGACCAGCTGTGCTAAACTGTACTTGCAACATCCTGTGAGTAAATACTGGTGTATCTGCAAGAACTGTGTCGTGTCTGTTACTGGCGCACCACAAGGCGCAGCACACCCACACCCACAGTACATGGGACTTAAGCCCCTTCTGGCGGAGAGCGCAAACACACTTGCTGCTATAGCATCTGTCCCTAAAACCACAGTAGCGGCAGGACATCTTATTACTGCAACCCACCAGTGGCATCGCGAGTGACATACAAAATAACCCTGTTACTGAGCGCCCCCCCAGGTCACGGAACCGGGCACGGCCACCTGTGACGATGATCCCCTTTATCCACTGGACCGGAACAGAGTATCCCAAGGGCCTAGGGCGTGGCATGATCACCAAACAATCAAGCGTTCCATGGCAAATAGCCAACAGAGTCGCAAGAAGCATGTTGAGCAAAAAAGGCACAAAATAATTCCAATGAATTGAGGAAAATCAAGCGTGAAGCTGCCAAGATGCCATTTGCCACCAGTTTGGCCATATTTCAGAGCTGCAACGTTACTGGAGTATCAAAAAGCACAAGGTGTGCCATACTTAGGGTCATGCCCAACGTAAGGAAGGCTGAAAAACGACCACCTTTGAACAAGAAACATAAGATATAATGTCAAGACTGGGCCAAGAAATATCTTAAGACTGATTTTTCAAAGGTTTTATGGACTGATGAAATGAGAGTGACTCTTGATGAGCCAGCTGGATGGGCCAGAGGCTGTATCAGTAAGGGGCAGAGAGCTCCACTCCGACTCAGACGCCAACAAGGTGGAGGTGGGGTACTGGTATGGGCTGGTATCATAAAAGATGAACTTGTGGGACCTTTTCGGGTTGAGGATGCAGTGAAGATCAACTCCCAGATCTACTGCCAGTTTCTGGACGGCAACTTCTTCAAGCAGTGGTACAGGAAGAAGTTGGTATCGGTCAAGAAAAACATAATTTTCATGCAGGGCAATGCTCCATCACATGCATCCAACTACTCCACAGCGTGGCTGGCCAGTAAAGGTCTAAAAGATCTACAGGGAGGGAAAAAACGACACCTCTCAGAACAGTGTCTGGGAGGCTGTGGTGGCTGCTGCATGCAATGTTGATCATAAACAGATCAGGCAACTGACAATCTATGGATGATAGGCTGTTGAGTGTCATCATAAAGAAAAGTGGCTATATTGGTCACTAATTTTTTGGGGTTTTGTTTTTGCATGTCAGAAATGATTATTTCTAAATTTTGTCCAGTTATATTGGTTTACCTGGTGAAAATAAACAAGTGAGATAGGAATATATTTGTTTTTTATTAAGTTGCCTAATAATTCTGCACAGTAATAGTTACCCGCACAGATATCCTCCTAAGATAGCCAAATCTAAAAAACCCCACTCCAACTTCCAAAAATATTAAGCTTTGATATTTATGAGTCTTTTGAGTTGATTGAGAACATAGTTGTTGATCAATAATAAAAAACACCCTCTAAAATAAAACTTGCCTAATAATTCTGCACACGGTGTACTTCAGGATATAGTAACTTAAACTTAAGCCTCACCTACCAAACTTTCCATGGTACTGCCTTACATCTCATCTCTTATCTACTAACAGTTTGCTCCATTCTGCCAAGGATTTTATACTAATATCATGCATTTTTTGGAACCTATTACTCACTCCTATACTTTTTTCTAGTTACATTGTTATTCTTGAATATGTTACACTGCACAATCTAATTAAATCCTAATGTCACAATTTTAGGCATACCCTAAAATCACATTATTTTATTTTTAAACAGGTAGGTAACATTCTTATTACCATTTACAATATTCCCCAAATTCTAATCAATTTGTAACCCCATTACTTTTTGCACCATAAAGAGATCATATGTGATTAATTTGTATAGTTGCCTATGCTTGCAGCCGTTGATAATAAACAACACATCAATGCTAGTGATGACCGAGCACTAAAATGTTTGAGTACTCATTACTCAAGTGGAGCTGGTTGGATGCTCGGACAGTCTCGATTCGAGTAATGAGTATAATAGAAGTCAATGGGAAACGCAAGGATTTTTGCAGTAGACCCTAACAGGAGGGCTGGCAGGCTGAAAAATCTCTGAAATCGATGGAAACAGTGCTCAAATTAATGGGAACAGCATGGGGAAGACACCTCGATAAATCTCTGACTCTGAGGTCGTTGCTGGGAACTGAATAAATAAATAACTTAAAAATATGAAGTGAGGTCCCCCCCATTTTTGATAATCAGCAAATGTAAAGCAGACAGCTGGGGGCTGATATTTTCAGGGTGGGAAGGTCCTTTGTTGTTGGGCCCTAGCCATCCTAAAAATAGCAGCCCGCATCCACAGCAGAATTGGCTCATCACATTAGATTCCGTGCACTATTTCAGATCTTCATGACTTTTTTTAATACATTGGTCTAGAACTGGGGTGCATTTTTAAAATAAAATATTTGGGCATGTGTGTCATTTTTTCTTTTAACCTAATAGGTTGCTAACCCCCGGGCTTGAAGCCAGTTAACATTACTCACCTGACATCAACCCCAAAAAATATTACCCTGATTGGCACACCAGGGCCAGTGGGAAAAGCCAGTTAAAGCGCTAGATCTTATGTGATACTCCACTTCTGGGGTGGCTGTTGGCTGGTATTTTTAGGCTGTGAAGGGAAAAAAACATAGAACCCCCCTGACTAATTATACCAGCTCTCAGCTGTCTGATTATCAAAAATATTAGGGATCTCACATCGTTTTTTCAATTATTTTTATTTATTAGATCAAACAAGCCTAAAAACACCCTTTAGTGCCCCATAAAAGGCACTAAAGGGTGTACGTATATAAACCCTGCTCTAATCGTAGTTCTCCCTCCTACAACAACTCTATCTGAACTACTTCCAGAGGACAGTGAGTCGAACATCGCGCTCCGGGTCTCATATAAGAACCTATGATGCGATGCAGCCAGCCAGTCACAGTAATGCCAGAAGCCAACATGGCTATAGCATTACCATGCATGGTCAGTAATCCCTAATAAGTTGATTGTCAGTCTAACAGCTGCAAAAAATACATTGTGGGACTCGAGCATGGGACTCAAGTACCCGTTATACTTTGCTGAGCAACGAGCATGCCTGAGTATACTGATGCTCGATCGAGTATCAAGCAATGCCAAGCATGCTTACTTATCACTAATCAATTGCTTTTCTCTGCTGCTGCCCTAGGTTTGTTTTTTATAGATGCTGCAGCTGTAATGTCTTAACAACTGCACCAGACAGGTACAGCCAACCAATGGACACAGCAGTACATGCCTTTTTATTAAAGCATCACTGCTGAGTCCACTGATTAGCTACAGGAGTCACATGTTCTGTACTCATGATGCCACCTCTGTAGCCTGTCAAAAAATGCAAGAGCAAAGGTGGAGAAAAGTACTAGACCTGGAGAGGATGAGTATTGCTGTGTTCATTATTTTCAATATCTGTGAGTCTATCAGCAATAGACTGTGAAAGGGTTGCACAGGCCTAGGTTGTGGCTCTAAATACTAGGGAAACAGGTTCCTCAGAGTATGTGTGTATTGTTAACCTCTGCATATGTTTCTCTCTATGGCTGCCTACATCTAGATGCCACAGGAACAGTGAATTCACAATTGTGACAAGGAAGATGTCAGTCCACTTTACAAAAAAAAAAAAATCGATTTTACTGTAAAACTTGATGAAACATATATACAGTTGGTAGCAGACAAAAAGCTTAGTGGTTACATCTTTTTATTCAACAGAGGTACAAACCTAATGGTTACATCACTTGTTAGCAACATTTCAATTACACATTATAGCTGATCACTTTTAAGGTGGCTTTAAACGCTACGAGATCGCTAAAGCAATCTCGTTGGGGTCACGGAATTTGTGAAGCACATCCAGCCGCTTTAGCGATGTCGTTGCATGTCACACCTATTAGCGATTTTGAATCGTTGCAAAAACGTTCAAAATCGCTAATCGGTGACATGCCCCCCTCTTCCAAAATCTCGTTGCTGCAGTAACGATGTTGTTCCTCGTTTCCGCGGCTAAACACATCGCTATGTGTGACACCGCAGGAACAAGGAACCTGTCCTTACCGGCATCCCGCCAGCAATGAGGAAGGAAGGAGGTGGGCGGGATGTTCGTCCCGCTCATCTCCGCCACTCCGCTTTGATTGGGTGGCCGCTTAGTGACATCGCTATGACGTTGAATGAATCGCCCCCTTAGAGAGGAGGCGGTTCGCCGGTCACAGCGACGTGGCAGAGCAGGTATGTGCGTGTGTCACTGCCGTAGCGATAATGTTCGCTACGACAGCGATCACCACATATCGGTCGTACGATGGGGGCGGGTGCTATCACGCTCAACATCACTAGCATCGGCTAGCGATGTCGCAGCGTGTAAAGTGGCCTTTAGGTCTGGTCTACATATAGCTTTAGCACCAACTGCTTCTGTGCTGCCTCAGCATTCCCTCAAACCCACAAGGGAAACAACTGAAGCTTCCTGGGCTGCTGGCTCTGTACCCACTGAAGCGGAGATCTCCTTTCTCTTTACACCACTTTCCAGAGCATCAAGGATGTTCTGGCCTTGTGTGGGATTTAAACTGCCACTTCTCACTCAGTTTTGTTCATGTTACCTATGTCTCCTTCCTTGTACATACACTCAATCTGCAACCTTACCCCTAGCTTCTCAGTCTTCAGGTAGCCACAGCTAACTGCTTAATGAGGAAGCATCCTTTATTTGCTCCCAAAACTCCTCAAAACTACATGGCTGGCTAGCTGCAACTCTTTCTTGGCCAGTAGCCAACGCTTTCTGCCTAGATAGCTTCACTGTACCATATATTTACTGACTGCAGAAAATACACCAATGAACTGTAGAACAGGCAATACAGGGTATGACATAGTTTAGCATTAAATTAATATCATCAGATCTTCATAGGGTCTCAGCTATCTTCTGCTCCTTTACAACTGCATCTGGCTCCTATCCCAGTGAATTACAGTAACTATGCTCTATGTTAGCTCATCATCTGCTATAGTTCTTTCCTCTTGCATAATGATGTTTCCTTGATGCCTAACACTCATGGTTCTCAAAAGAACGAAGCATGTGACCCACTATGCAGTATCTCTATAGACTTCCTATCATAAACTCTAGCCTCTAGCCTACAGTCATATTCTTGTGATGAACAAGATGTTCCATTCTCCATCTTACCAACTCATCTTTGATGGTTAAGCCCCTGGCTAACAACTACCTAGGTCAATCCAGGCGACAGCAATACCTAAACCATCCACATTCAGCTCCATGGTGCAAAATCACTCCCTGTTTAAGCTTATTTCCTATCTATTCTATCACCATTGTGGCGTAGGGGGTTCAGAGCTATGCCTACCCCTGCAAAAGTAGCCAGCACACAGGTGGTTGATGTCAAATGTTAAATATACATGAGTATTGTGTAAGTCGCCACCAGGTGGCAGTTTAACTCAGTGATAGCAGTCCTGGCACCTGGGTTGGCAGTCTAGGGGTTAAGGAAGAGGAGGGGAAGACCATATGAAAATAACAGTGTGGGGGAAGAGAGGGAGGAGAGTCCCCACGAGGAAAAGCAAAGAGAGAGAGCCCAAACATAAAGAATGAATTACAGATCCTAAGGGTCACTCCTTGATCACTGACACGTGGGGTTCTGCATGTAGAGGACTGTGGAACTGCGTCCCAGAAGCGGGTCTAGTTGGTCGGTCGGGGAGGCATCCGTTTCTTGGAAGCAAAATACCCTAAGAACCCCTCCGCGAGACCGAAGGTCAGTTGCGCTCTCAGGAGTAGAGTATGTTGTGGTCCTGGCCTAAGCACGAGCGGAGGAGTACTGTCATGCGTGGCTCTTCCAGTGCATTAGCAGTCCCTGTAGGTGAGATGGAGCAGCCTAAGAAACGTTTTGATTCTGTCCATGCAAGCGTGATGTCAGACAGAGGGATGAAGGGGCCTAGTTGTGTCCTATGAAGCCCAGGTGCCAGGAAAGCGGTTGGCCGCTACATTGTATTACAAGAAAGTCTGGAGGGAATCCCTATTGAACCACAAGCGATGAATGCGTAGTCTGTGTAGTAAAGACAGGAAGTAAAGCGATGATAAGAGACATTGTAAATATAGAGAAGAAACAAAGTAAAGTCCTGTTGTTTAATGAGAGAACTGTGTCACACCATTTATTGTCTCAGAGTGAACATGAAGTGCATGGACTGTTTGTAAGTCATCCTGCGTGGCGTGGTGACGGGGAGGCATGGGGTTAACAAGCAGTCACACTGCGGTCTGATGACCCCTGAATACACGGCTACCTCTGCCTGCCCTGTGCCTCCCACAGTGGCACAGCATTCCAGAACCAAAACACACACTCACACCAAGCTCTTCCTGAACCTAGATTGATGCGGCACCTCCATCTGCAACTGATAGCCCAGGACAGCTATGGTAAGTAAAAGGCAGCTACTATGACAATTCAAGTGCTGCTACTGCAAAAAGTGGCCCACCATTCCATCAAACTAGGGGCTTCATGGTGCAGAGTATAGGTTTTCACAGTGCTATACATTATGTATATTATATTGTCAAAATATATACATATCAATAGTAACAATACAATGCAATTAAAAAGTCTTTTCACTAGTGGTGTAGCTAGAGTCCGATAAGTCCAGGTGCAAAATTTGGACCTGGGCCCCCAACCTGTTGGTCAAATGTATGGGTGTTTGTAGTGTTCTAAATCCTATAAAGATATGTATTTCCTTCTCATAAAGTGATAATGACCCCCATCCTGTACTAATGTCTTAGGTCCCTAACTGATATAATGTATTCCATCCTTGGCTACTCCTGCTAATAAAGTCTGACATCCTGTGCCCCTCCCAGTTAGAATGTTCACAATACTAAAACCCTTGAAGTAATAATGTCCAATATCCTAGGTCCCTTCCTGATATAATATTTTCCATCCTGCGCTCCTTCCAGTAATAATGTCTTTATCCTAGTGTAATGTTACCATCCTGGACCATTCCAGTAGCAAATGTCCCCCATCCTGTGCCACTTACTGATATAATGTCCCTTATCCTGGCCCCTTCCTGGTAGAATGTCTCTTTTCCTGGGCCATTCTCAGGAATAATGTCCTCAATCTTGACACCTATCATTAATGATGTACTAAGGTCCAATATCTTGGGCCCCTTCCTGGTATAATGTTCTCCATCATAGGCCCTTTCCAGTAACATTGTCCCCCATCCTGGTGTAATGTCCAAATCGTGGCCCTTTTCAGTAGTGTATGTCATCCATCCTAGGCCCATTTCTGGTATAATGTCCCCTATTCTGGACCCCTTCCTGGTATAGTGTCCCCATCCTTTGCCTCTACTCCATATAATGTACCAAATTCTAGGACCTATCAGTAATAATGTCCCCATGCTGTTATAATGTCCCCCATCCGGGGCAACTCCTGGTATCATGTTCTCCATCCTGGTACAATGTTCAGTCTCCTACCAGTAATAATATCCCTCATCCTGAGCCCCTTTCTCGCATAATGTCCCCTCTCATGGGTTCCTCATGTAATAATGTTCACTGTTCTGCTGCTGTTGTCCTACACATTTAAAAAGAAAACAAAATACAATTCTTCAAACCTTTCTCTGGTTCCACAATATGTGGTGTCCTCTTTTATATCCTATGCTGAGGCCGGCAGCTGACTTTGGTGTGCTTCCTATGGGTTACGCATGGTATTGACGCCTGTGACTGACACGCTGAGAACAGCTGCCAGCCTCCAATTGGCTGGTGGGGTGTATTGAAGTGCTGGGACCTGACGGGTCTCTGCACCACAATAATTTCAGCTGAATGTATGTCCTTATACACACATTCAGTAGAAATAGGCGCTGGTGTCGGTAGGCCCCCCTGCTACACATGCCCTTTTGCAGTTGCCCCCTCTGTACCACAATTGTTACACCCCTAGTTTTTAATTTAAGGGAGGAGTGTGACATTTACCCTCTTCAAATGTGGCTGTAAATATAGTTTTTTCAATCTTCAATATCTTCATATCCTGAGAAAACAGTCCTTTAAAGTCCATACATGGATTAAGAATCTGCCGTGTTCAGTAATACCCAAACTGAGCCTGGGAATAGAACTCTTTTCAATTTCCCATATATATTTGATTTGCTATGTGCACATGGCAGCTAATCTCATAGTAAAATTCTGTAAATCCCAGCTACCTCAGGAGTTAACACGGGTGTCTGCTAAATTGTTTAATGGAAAATATGGAAGTTGTTCATGAAAACTCGGACCTATGACAGCATTGTGTACTGATGCTTTTGGAAACCAGATGTGATGTTTTATATTTTCTTGTAGAGTGGAAAATCAACCCTATATAATGAAAAAAGGAAAAAAGATCTAAAAATGTAAAATAAATTGTTGTATTGACTCTCTATGATTTCAAAGAAAAAAAGGACAAATATAATCAACATCGTGTACCTTTTTTTTCTATTTATAAGCAAGATAACCCAACTCACCAATGCTATGGGCGGCACTAAAATATTAACTATAGGGCATGTTTAGTGCTATATTGGAGACATCATAGCAGATTCCATCAATTTAGCCTGAACAAATATAGCCGCTGTGTATTCATCTGGTGAAATGACATGCATCCTAACAGAAACCTGACTGTCTCCATTATGTCAGTGAAGTCTTTTTTGCACCCTTGTGGTGCCTTATTAAATGTAATGAATATTTGGACGGTTGGGGTTAACAGAGGCATGTGATGCGGCCGCGGAGTCTTGGGGAATTACTCGTCACCGGGCCGGTCTTAGGGGAGTTTGGGTTGTCACAGTGGCCTGGCCCGGCTCCGTGATCCCATGGTGTGAAACAAAGATGATGGGGATGGCTGTGATGACTTAGTTGAGTAGTTGACTTTCATAACACCAGCTGTGGTATGCGGCTATGAGGGGAGCCGCCACTGCACAAGGTATCTCTCTGCTGGTGCGAATGGTAGCGCAGCTCAGATGTTGAGAGTAGTTGTCCACCCCAGTGTGGGAAGCGCGGGGCATGGGAAGAATCAGATGACACAGCTTTTGCAGTTATGGTGTTTACTCACTGAGTTGCTCCTGCTGTTGGACTGCCAGACTCCGCTGTGATGGGATCTAGACGATCCCGGATAGTTTGGGGGCCGGTACTGGAAGGATACTTCATGAGTCCTTCATCCTTGCACTCTTTTGTGTGAGTCCCTGCGACTTGAAGCTACACAGGGACCTCGGTCCTTTGGAGTGGTTATGTTCCCCATCCCATCTAGCAGGCAGTGCGAGTCTGTTGATGGGCCGCCCTATGGTCATAGCACCTGGCTCTATATGCTGCTTTTCCCTGGGCATTGTTGTGGGCCAGAAGACTTGAAATCCTCTGCCCAGCGGATTCTGCTGACAGGCCTTGAAGTGCCCACCAGCCTAGGGCTCCGCACCGTGAGATGTGCACTGGTCCTGAGGGAGCTATTAGCTCTCCCCTCTGCGACTGTATTCTCCTGCGTCTCACTTCGTTCCCAGTGGTGACTAGTCTGAATAAGTGTGTGTGTTGCTCCTGATCCCCAGATCAGTCGAGTCCCTGAGCTAGTGGGAGGGAGGCCCCAGATGATATGGTGACCATCCTAAATGACTCTAACCTAACCTTGTCTCGGTGAGTGGGCAACTGGCTTATGTGTGAATGTGGATGTTGTAAACCGGCACCAACCTCCTCCTTACCCAAGATGAGTAGCGCACCTCTGGTGAGATGCAGTACCCTGTGGTGACTGAAGCCTCAGGGGCGCCACACATGGGCACTGAAAATGAGCTAAACTAATATTGCCAAAGAGCAACAAAGACATATCTCATCACTGACAATCATGTGTAAATAGTTTTTGGAAGCAGTCATCTTTCCCAAATCCTACATTTTACTTTTTCATACCAAAGGTGTGACTGGGTCTCCAGACAGCTATAAACAGAATATGCACGCCTTTCCCAGGGATATTTGGACCCAGCACTTTGCATTGCTTAGCCCTAGTTAGAGAGTTAAGTATTTTTCCAATCTTTAAAATGACTATCTGGATTTATTTTTACATGCTGGATTATATTTTTTAACTGAGGGTTTATGGCACTGTAATGCATTTATCATACCCAGAGTACCACAATAATGGCATTGTATAATTGTAGAGTCTTATAGATAAATCTGGCCTGGCTTCCAAATGTTTAGCATGTTTTCACTTCACAAGACCGATACAAGACAAATGGGATCTTGCATATACTAAGGAGGCATAAATCTCTCGTATTTTTTCTTGCAGAAATAGAGTTTAAGTCAAGTATGTCAATGATGCTTGTAATGAGCCTCAGTGGAGTTTTAAGAACATAATCGAAATTCAAATGTCTTCAAAAGTACATTGTAAAAGACACTGGTTCATCTATGGATACCTGAATGTATTTATTTTCCGTTGTCCTGATTAATCTCCGAAACATTTACAACAGTCTCTGAAGGACGCTAAAGCTCTGGGAGAAAAATTATTAAAGTCTTGGATACATACTAACTATTAACACCAACAGTATAGGATAGTAACACAGGTCAGGATTAATTTCCTTTTATACATAATTAAAGCAATGTTAGCTTTAGGGAAATTCACACATGGAAGATTTGTTCCAGAAATTTCAGTTCCCGTTCCAGAGGGCAATATTTCCTGCTCATGCCGCCCTAAGCATTGAGACTGATTTTGCCTCCCTTAAATTACATATCTAATTACAACATGTTCTATGCCGGCACTTGAAAGTTCAAATGCTTTTGTATGAGACCTAACAACGGCAAAGGTTTCCATCTGTAGCGCCTGGTCCCACCAGACCCCGTGGGGGGCGCGCTCCCTCACATGTGCCCAGTCCCAGCATGGCTCCCACTTGCACTCCCAGTCATAGCCCCAGGCTGCGACGGCCTTCCTCTTACCGGTCTCATGACTCTGCTCCTGCTCACTCCCGGGTCAGACATCATGCTCCTGGGGCTGCTTTAGCCTCTTCCTGTCTGCAGAGCACACACAGTTCTGCAGTGTCTGATTCTAGGCTGTGCACGAGGCCACGCCCCTTTCTTAAAGTGGTAGCGCCCAATTACCTGAAAGTGACCTCAGAGGTCACCTGTTGCCATATGGTATTTAAGTTCACCTCCCCTGGCAGCAGGCGCCCGAGCAACGCCTCAATTAGTGCATTGCCAGTGTCCAGAGCCGTTTGTGCTATTATTTGATATTCGTGCATTTGATACCTGGTTCTAATCCTTTGTCTCACCGTAGTGCCATCTATACCATTCCGGCTGGGGACGTCACCGCTTATACCTACCGTGGACGTCACCGTGCCATACCTGCCGCGGACACTATCTATACATACCCGCAGTGGACGTCACCGGCCATACCCGCAGTGGGGGTCACCGCTCATACCTACAGTGGACGTCACCGGGTCCTACCTGCCGTGGACATTATCTGTACCGTACCTGCTGTGGACGTCACCTGCTGTGAACATCTCCGGTGCCGTTTCCGTGTTCTGCCGGCTGTGGACGTCACAACCCTGCTACACCTGGCCCTATAGAGACTCCTACTACCGGTTCCTGGCTGCCGTGCATTTAGGCCTTCTGGGGAGGCGCCGCACAGTCCCTGTATAGGGGTTTGCTGCTGGTCGCCTTCTCGGGGGAGTCCGGTGCATGGTCCAGTGGGTCCACCTCCGGATGCTCGCCGCTCCTCGGTGAGCGTAACACCATCTAAGCTTCCAAGAATACGTTTTTTGAAAGTTGAAAATTCCAGTGGAATCCATACCTACACCTTAATTTAGAATCTGTATTCAGTCTAACCATCTTAGACCCACAAGATGAATTTACACAGCCGAAAACCCTCAAAATTAATTAAGACTGAGGACCCTCAAATAATTCAGACCTGAGAACACAGACTCCTAGAAAAATGGAATTGAGAGTTAAACCCCCAATGCAATGTACTGTAGACCCCAGACTTAGACCTCCAAAGTAATACACACATCAGACTTATACCCTCTAAGCAATACAAATCCCAGAAGCAAATTGCAAATTCAGACCTCCACTATAATACAGACTACAGAAAAATTAATACAGAAAATTAATTTAGATCTCAAAGTCATACCCCTAACATAATGCAGTAGAGATCGCACAATTAGATGTTGAAAATTAATTCAGACCACAGAGTCAGTTGAATTATAAATCACCCTGTACATGTTTTTCTTAATTCTTAATTTCTCAGTAAATCGAGCAGATGTGGCCAGGAAAAAGGGTCAGGCACTAGTGACCAGCTTGGAAGTGCTTGAAGGTACTTATCTCCTTGAAGGAAAGCCCTGTCATCTACTTGATAATCACATGTTGAGGTGTGCTGCTGAGAAGTTATGTTAGAAGTCAGGTGTAGTGATAGATGGACCCGAACTTTAAAGTCTGGATCCACGCAGCTTCAAAGTTGTCTGGGTGCAAGGCCTGGGCTCAGGATTCCGGCTGTTTGATGCAGATTTGGCACTCAAGAAATTAAAGAAAAAAAAATGAAGGAAAAATAAAGAAAATAAGAATGAAGCGAGCACTTCATACTTACCAAGGCTCCCACTAGGCTGTACGCTGATCCTGCGTCCTTCCTGGGCTGCTCATCATTGCTCATACATATGCACTGCTTTCCCTGCCCACCGGCGGGCCTGGCCTCTGTGATTGGTTGCAGTCAGATGCGCCACCAGCCTGTGTGACATCATCTGACTGCTCATCACAGCTCATTCATTCTCTGCACTCACAGCAGGCAGTCATGCTTTATGGCTGCATGCTGTAACTGAGACGCAGCAGAGCTGGAATCGCCCTGGGACCTCGTATGGATTACGTCGGACCTGCAAGGGTGTGTTGGGGTTTATAAAGTGGTAAAAGAGGTTGCTTTTTTGCATTTTATTCCAAATAAAGGATTGTTTAGGTGTCTGTGTTCATTTACTTTCACTTACAGATTAGTGATGGGGTGTCATAGATGTTGCCATCACTAATCTAGGATTTAAAAGCAGATGTGGGCTGTTATTAACCCCTCATTGCCCTGATTGCCATCATATTTGAGCAATCGGGAAGAGCCGTATAAAGCTCCGGGCTTGTCGCATCTAATGGATGCAACAATGCCTGGCGGATAGAGGCTGATATTTGTAGGTTGGGTCTCCTTAACCTGAGAATACCAGCCCCCAGCTGTTGGGCTTTATTTTGGCTGGGTATCAAAATTGAGGGGACCGCACGTCGATTTTTCAAATTATTTATTTAAATAATAAAAAAAAAATTGAATGCGGTTCCTCTTTTTTGATACACAGCCAATATAAGCGCAGGACTGGGGCTGCAGCCTGTAGCCATGGGCTTTATCTGAGCTGGGTATCAGAATACAGGGCGACCCTGCCAATTGTTTTATTTCTTTTTATACCATGATACTGACAGTAGATGCTAGAGTGTCCTTCCAGATATGATATAATTTCAACATGTCCCCTATCACATGATAGGTGCGTGTTCAAAATGTCGTTTGACGTTTCCAGCCAGAATAAATATTCTTTTGCCAAGTCCACATGGGCATGGATTTGTTTTTAATAGAAACTGGGGTGTGGGTGTGAGACCCTTCAGATACAGGGAATGTAGGGGGGGCGAAGCCCCTTGCATGATTATGGTGAACGAGAGGAATATCCCGATGCCCACCAACCAAGCAAGTTACGCCCACTAACCTGAAAAGAGCCCGTACATTCTAGGCTCACGGTAGATGCTAGATTGTATGGGATACTTCAGTTATACTGCTTTCCATGCCCAGCAACAGACCTGTCGCCTGTGGTTGGATGCAGTCAGCTGACACACTGCCACTCAGGGTGGGTGTGTGTCTGACTGTAATAAGTGGCCCAGGAAGTGAATGCAAGGCCTGGGAGCAGCATACAGCCGTGCAGGAGCCTTGATAAGTACAGTGCGCTTGCTCCTATTCCCCTATCCCTTCTTCCACCATTTTTAATCTCCAGATTCTGCTCCCTATAGACTTATATGGGGCCGGATTTTGGACCGGATCCAGATTTTTTAAAAAAGTGAACAGTGATCTGCTGGTCCTGGCTATCTGCGAGTCTACCCATCTCTAGCAAGGAGCTCATAGAAGGTTGTAACACTGTACCGCCAGTGCTTAATGCTGAATATGTACTCTTATTTGGATATTGTTGCAAAAATGTTTCATTCTAATCCTATCAAAAACTGTGAAACCGTTAGATGCATTAAGTAGACTTGTTCTCCTTGTATTCCTGAGCTCTCTTTTTGAAAATTTGCATACTCAAAAAGATATTAAAGAGGTATTCTCACTTCCAAGATCCTATCCTAATATATAGTAGGTGTAATAATAATTATAATATTAGAAAATACCTCCAATTATAAATGTAGTCTAGTTGTTCGATTCACTATGTTAGGGCATGTGCAGGGCATTGCAGAACCTTAGGTATCCATGGTTATGAACACATAGTCACAGATAGTTAGTTGCTAGTGGTCGTAACCATGGATACCTAAAGTCCTGCAATAACTTAAACACGAGGCAAGTGACCAGAAGAACTATACTACATTTCTAATTGGAGGTATTTCCTATTATTATTATTATTATTATTATTATAATACATATTGGGATAGGATCTTGGAGATGGGAATACCCCTTTAAGTATTTAGCAATTGAGATGCCCCATGGTATAAGAATGGTTTGCATTCAGTTCTCGCTTTAAATCTCTGTTGATTTAGAAGCTTGCCAAACAATATGAATTAGGTCAAAACACAATTTAACCCCCTAAAGCCAATATTTTCGTAGTCGGACCCAGGCATACATCCATAGATGATGATATTTATTTTTGCCTTGCACAACTGTGGCGCCCCTGAGTCTTCAGTCACCACAGAGTATTGTATCTGTCTTAAGGTGTAATGCTTATTCCGGGTAAGAGGAGGTTAACCGCTAGTGCTTGGAGCTTACACAATACACTTACATAAACATCCAGTTAGTGAGCCAGCACTTACATTACTCAGGAAGCCAGAATGGGAAACTCCCGGACAGGATGAGTCATCAAAAAGGTGGGGGCTGCCTGGGACATGAGCAAACACACTTAGTTTCACTTTAGAAGGAGTTTTACTTCAGAACAGTTTGGATGCAGGAGAGAGAACAGCTTGAGGCAGAGAAGAGCAAGGCCTCTGGAGGGGGATGCTATGGCTCCCTCCAGAGGGGCCAACCAATTGCTGGGCAGACAGAGTAAGAAACAAGACATAACCGAGTGGAGCTGTGAGACAGAGGAGCAACTCGGTAGCCAGACGGTGAGCCATCAGCAGCCCCTTTGGGACTGGTGCCAGTCAGGGTGCAGAGTCCTTGGTTAGGGGAACCTTCATGAACTCTAACAAATTTGCAGGGAAAGGGGATTTCACGTCCCATTGCCAACCACCAAAAGTCCCAGGGCACAGCAGTAGATAGAGGCAGAAGCCATGATCACGGTCGGGTCCATGACAAGTTTTGCGCTGCCTGTGTACAGGGCAGCAACTAAAGCCAAGGACACTGAGGTCCCCAAGTAGCGTTACGCCATGGGAATCCACACTACAGGGCACAAGGAGGAAGGTCTCACATGCTTCACAACACTAGTGGTGACCTCTGCTTCATCCTGGATCAGCTGGGGCCCATCACGGCAATAACTGGTACTCTGTGGGCGCAGCACACGAACTGTGAGTAAAACACCTTGAACCGCAGCCCCTATGTGAGACTTTAATGTGCCGGCACCACCGCCCCGTGCTTCGGCGCCAACGGCCCTTCCCCTGTCAACACCATCCTCCTCGGGGCTCGCTCCACCTGTCGTGAGCTGGACTATCTGGGCTGCGGTAACATCAGTCCCGGAGCAGAGCGACATCTCGCAGCAGCAGCTAATCCCTGGCCGCGCACCATGGGTGGCACTGCAAAGCAAACCCCCCCATCCCCCATTTTTTTACTCTTTGCCTGTAGTCGATGGGGCTACAGAGCCGGCTCAGGCCATTCACAGCAACCCCACAAAACCACTGGCCCGGTGACGAGTTATGCACTTCAGGTCCCGTGGGGTGCTACACAACCAAATACCATCTTCATAGCTAAATCTTTGTTTCGTATCATCTTATGGGGTTTTTGTTTTATAGAAGTTAGAAAAGTATTTGGGATTCCCCAAGCTTTGTGTCAATGTCTAACATCATGTCAAAAGCACATATATTCAGTTGCTAGAAAGAGTTATAGTTTTATAATACTTTATATTGGCATACAAATGCAAACTTTTGGAGACATTTTAGGTCTGGTCCTCTGGAAGCAAAGGTCAAAGATATCAGCAGAAAACAGTTTGGAAAATTAACATTTGTGATATACAGTACTTAACAATGATAACATTTTTATAAGTCCAAATTTTGTATATTTAATGCTAAGAATGGTACCATACTTTTTTTCAGTGTTTAAGCAGTTACAGTATGTTGTATCAATTGGAATTTTAAATAGCATGCTGTACTCACACGAATTTTGGAGGAATGATTTCAGGGATGTGGTAGGTAGGGATAAGTGAACCTATTGAAGTTCAGTTTGAGGATTCAGCAGGACTTTGGATAAAGTTCGGTTTGAGACCCGGACTTGCCCTGAACCCCAATGCAAGTCACTGATTGACAGTTCAGGGCTTTCCGCACATGCAGCCAGCCATAAACAGATAATTTCTAGGGGAGGATGGGCTGTTTTTTTCCATTTTTTATTTTTGGGTACACATTACTAGAGATGAGCGAACCGGTCCCGGTTCGGCTCGAGGTCGGCTCGCCGAATGGGGGTCACGTTCGAGTTTGGTTCGTCGAACGTTCGACGAACCGAACTCGAACGTATAGGCTATAATGGGAGGCAATCACAAACACATAAAAATGCATTATAAATGTACACAAACAGTTAATAAACATTGCCATAACACTTACCGGTCCTCGCGATCCCTTCTGCACTCTGTCTCCTGCCGCTATTCCATCCGATGATCGCTGAATCCTCCTGGTGACCTGCACTGCCAGCAGAGATGCAGGACCTATCGTGACGTCAAAATAGCCATGTGACCAGTCACGTGGCTATTATCTCATTGGCTACAGACTGGTCACATGACTATGACACGTCATGTAGGACGTGCGAGTGCATCTCTCCGGTACACGGTGCACATATGTGTATCGCCGTGTACCGGCGACATGCTCTAGCACACGGTCGACTCCCCGTTCCGTTAGGGACCGGCTGACACAGCCGGTCATTAACGGAGATCACCGTTGCCATAGCAACGCAGTTAGCGGTGACGTCACCGCTAACCGCGGCTCCGAGAGCACCGTTGCTATGGTAACGCGTCTGTCAGCGTTACCGCTGTTACCGCTGACAGCCAGCACTGATCACTCACGGAGTGAAGGCTGCACGCTGCTTCCCAATTGTAGTGAGGATTGTACTGAGGATGAGGTTCCTCAGCCCATGATGGGCTGGTGCACCTCATCCTCACTACAATCGTCACTACTACTACACTAGAAGACAGAAGAGCAGGATCGTGGAGGGCTGACAGGGGGTAATAAAGATGGAGTCTCTAATGTGTCTGTGTATTTATTTCTATTAAAGTATTTTTTCTCTGTGTGGTGATTTTTTTAACCCCTTATTGGAGATTCTTAATGGCCGGGTCAAACGTGCCTGACATTAAGAATCTCTGGCTTAATACTGGCTAGTAAAACAAAGCCAGTATTAACTCATGATTACCCAACAAGCCACCCGGCTCCAGGGCTGTTGGAAGAGTTGGATACAGCGCCAGATGATGGCGCTTCTATGAAAGCGCCATTTTCTGGGACGGCTGCGGACTGAAATCCGCAGCAGAGGCGCCAAGAAACCTCGGGCTAACCTGTGCTGCGGATTCCAATCCCCAGCTGCCTAGTTGTACCTGGCTGGACATAAAAATGGGGCGAAGCCAACGTCATTTGTTTTTTAATTATTTCATGAAATAAGTGAAATAATTAAAAAAAACGGGCTTCCCTATATTTTTGGTTCCCAGCCGGGTACAAATAGGCAACTGGGGGTTGGAGGCAGCCCGTGGCTGCCTGCTGAACCGTCATTTACAGCCAAGGCACGTGAGCGCCGGCGTCCACACAAGCTCAGAAAACATACCCTAGGCGTTCCTGATACCCCTTTCACATCATATATGCAGCCTTTACCAATACATCTATACAGCATTCTCCCTGGAATACAGAACTATTGGTGACAGCAGACTCTGTGAACAAGGCCTGTGGCCGCAACGTCAGAGCAATTTTCTGTCCTTTAGTTCATTTCCTTTGCATGGTTTTTATGAATGTTCAATAAATCAATATATTATTCATTTCATTGAGTGTGCAGTGTACTTCTATATATATACTCAAGGGATTCTCCCATTCACTAGCACCTCACCCTCAAATTAGTGTGCACGCCCCTCTTTTCTATTGCTGTACCTGGCTAGCATACAAAAATATGGCAAAGCCCACGTCATTTTTTTGGTGGGCAAAACAATTCTGCATACAGTCCTGGATGGAGTATGCTGAGCCTTGTAGTTCTGCAGCTGCTGTCTGCTCTTCTCCATACAGATAGACAGCAGCTGCAGAACTACAAGGCTCAGCATACTCCATCCAGGATTGTATGCAGAAGTTTTTTGCCCCCTGAAAAAATTATGTGGGCTTCGCCATATTTTTGTATGCTAGCCAGGTACAGCAGGCAGGTACGGCTGCCCCCAACCCCCAGTTGCCTATTTGTACCCGGCTGGGAACCAAAAATAAAGGGAAGCCCTTTTTTTATTATTTCATGAATTTCATGAAATAATTAGAAAACAAATGACGTAGGCTTCGCCCCATTTTTGTGTCCAGCCAGGTACAACTAGGCAGCTGGGGATTGGAATCCGCAGCACAGGTTGGCCTGAGCTTTCTGGGCCCCACTGCTGCGAATTGCAGTCTGCAGCCGCCTCAGAAAATGGCATTTTCATAGAAGCGCCATATTCTGGCGCTGTATCCAACTCTTCCAGCACCTGCCTGCTATACCTGGCTAGCATACAAAAATATGGCGAAGCTCACGTCCTTTTTTTGTAGTTTTTTGGCAAAAAAAATAAAAAATGCTTCCCTGGATTTTCCATTGCCAGTGAAGGTAACACCAAGCAGTGGGGGTTAGCAGCCAGTAGCTGCTTGGATTACCCTTAGCTAGCAATACAAAAAATGCAGCGGGAGCCCATATATATTTTTTTTAATTATTTATTTAAATAACTAAAAATAAAATGGGCTTCCCTGTATTTTGATTGCTGGACATCACAGTGCTGTAAAAATAAATCTTTAAAAAAATGACGTAGCGCTCCGCGGTATTTTTGATTCTCAGCGCAGATAAAGCAGACAGCTATGGGTTGCCACCCCCATCTGCCTGCCGTTACCTTGGTTGGCAATCAAAATACAGGGAAGCCCATTAATTTTTTCTATTTAAAAAATAGTTAAAAAAAAAATGACGTTGGGTCCCCCCATTTTTGATAGCCAGCTAGGGTAAAGCAGACGGCTGTAGCCTGAAACGACAGCTGGCAGCTTTACCGTGGTTGGGGATCCAATGTGGAGGTCCCCTCAGGCTCTTTTTTATAATTATTGTATAAATATTAATAATTACACAATAAAAGTAGGGTCCCCCCCAAATTGGATCACCAGCCAAGGTAAAGCGGACAGCTGTGGTCTGGTATTCTCAGGGTGGGAAGGTCCATAGTTATTGGGCCTTCACAGCCTAAAAATAGCAGGCCGCAGGCACCCCAGACGTGGCGCATCCACTAGATGCGCCAATCCTGGCGCTTCACCCCAGCTCATCCCGTGCCCTGGTGCAGTGGCAAACGGGGTAATAAATCGGGTTGATACTAGCTGTAAAGTAACCTGAGATCAAGCCCAGCAGTTTGTGATGTCATGGCGTCTATTAGATACTCAACATCATAAACTGTCAGTACTAACAAAAAAAAAAAATCGACAAAAGAAATTTATTTGAAAAAACAGTCCCCAAAACATTTCCTCTTTCACCAATTTATTGTAAGAAAAAAAATAAAGGGGTCCCACGACGACTCTGGACCGTCTAGAATATGGGGGGGAGACACTCAGGGAACGTATCCCCCATTTTCTAGGAGTGCGGACCCTTCATGTGAGGAGTGTGGGTGCAATGAATCTCCATAAGTGGAGAAAAAGTGGAGAAAAAGTGGAGAAAAAAAATGGAGAAAAAGTGGAGAAAAAAATGGAAAAAAGTGGAGAAAAAGTGGAGAAAAAGTGGAGAAAAAGTGGAGAATAAAATGTAGAAAAAGTGGAGAAAAAGTGGAGAAAAAAATGGAAAACAAGTGGAGAAAAAGTGGAGAAAAAGTGGAGAAAAAGTGGAGAAAAAAATGGAGAAAAAGTGGAGAAAAAGTGGAGAATAAGTGGAGAAAAAGTGGAGAAAAAGTGGAGAAAAAGTGGAGAAAAAAAATGGAGAAAAAGTGGAGAAAAAAATGGAGAAAAAATGGAGAAAAAGTGGAGAAAAAGTGGAGAAAAAGTGGAGAAAAAAATGGAGAAAAAGTGGAGAAAAAGTGGAGAATAAGAGGAGAATAAGAGGAGAGAAAAAGTGGAGAAAAAGTGGAGAATAAGTGGAGAAAAAGTGGAGAAAAAAATGGAGAAAAAAATGGAGAAAAAGTGGAGAAAAAGTGGAGAAAAAGTGGAGAAAAAGTGGAGAAAAAAATGTAGAAAAAGTGGAGAAAAAATGTAGAAAAAGTGGAGAAAAAATGGAGAAAAAGTGGAGCACCCTTTGGTGCCTTTCATGTGGCACTAAGGGGTGCTTAGCTTTGTATTTAGCCAAAAAAATGAAAAAAAAAATGACGTAGGGTTCCCCCTAGTTTTGTAGCCAGCTAGGGTAAAGCAGACGGCTGCAGCCTGCAGACCACAGCTGGCAACCTCACCTTGGCTGGTAATCCAAAACTGAGGGCACCCCACCCTGTTATTTTAAATTAAATAAATAATTTAAAAAAAAAACACGTAGGGGTCCCCCAAAATTGGATCACCAGACAAGGTAAAGCAGACAGCTGGGGCCTGATATTCTCAGACTAGGGAGGTCCATGGTTATTGGACTCTCCCCAGCCTAAAAATAGCAGGCCGCAGCCGCCCCAGAAGTGGTGCATCCATTAGATGCGCCAATCCTGGTGCTTCGCCCAAGCTCATCCCGCGCCCTGTTGCGGTGGCAAACGGGGTAATATATGGGGTTAATACCAGATGTGTAATGTCACCTGGCATCAAGCCCTGGGGTTGGTGAGGTCAGGCGTCTATCAGATACCCGACATCACCAACCCAGTTAGTAATAAAAAAAATAGACGACAAACACATTTTTATTTGAAAAAACACTCCCCAAAACATTCCCTCTTTAACCAATTTATTAGAATGAAAAACAAATCCAGGTCTGGTGTAATCCAAGGGGTTGCCATGATGATCCACACTGTCCCAGTCAATGAAGAGCAGGATGTTCCCCATTGGCTGGGAGAGCAGTGCAGTGACCTGAGCTAACATCAATGGGTCAGCCCAGGTCACTGCAGGGGATGACAAGTGCTGCTGTCAGCGAGGTACATTACCTGCGCTGATCTCCAGCACACTGACAGCCCCTGTCACTGAGTTCAATGACCGGCGCCTTCACACCAAGTATCGCGAGAGGTCCGTGACGTCACCGCTAGTCAGTCTCAGGTCGGAAGCGAGAGGTGATGTGACAAGCGGCGGCCATGGAGGACAGTGACAGTGCTGAGGTCGGGATGGCGGGACTTCATCACCGCAGGTAAGCCGAGCGGGGGGGGGTTGTGTGTGTGTGTGTGTGTGTGTGTGAGTGTGTGTGTGTGTGTTTGTATGTATGTGTACATGCCGCGGGCAGGAGGGGGCGGAGCGAGCTGAGCGGGGAAGTGTGGGTTTCCTGCACGTAACTAAGATAAACATCGGGTTACTAACCAAAGCGCTTTGCTTGGATACCCGATGTTTATCTTGGTTACCAGCTTGTGGCAGGCTGCCAGCGATGGCTCCTGCACACTGTAGCTGTAAAAAGCCCTGCTTTTTGCTGCTAGAACCGTTCTCGAACGTATCTAGAACTATCGAGCTTTTGCAAAAAGCTCGAGTTCTAGTTCGATCTCGAACAGCCCCCAAAATCACTCGAGCTTAGAACTGGAGAACCTCGAACCGCGAAACGCGCTCAACTCTACACATTACATCGGATCACGCTGTTGTTGCCCCTAGTGTGAGCTGATCAAACACGACAAGTGGCTCACAGTGGGCCGAGCACCAAGCATACCTGAGCATAGCGATGCTCATTCAAGTGGTTTGTATACGTAAAGCACCCGAATTCCGAACTCGAATTCTGTTTATTTTGTAAAGTCTCTGTTCGGTGCGGACACCAAATATCAAACCTTGGGTTCCCTTATTTCTAGAGGTAGGTGTCCTTATTCGTCCTCCATTTATTTTTCTTAATATTCTAATTTTTCTTACTAATTCAATTGTTTGCATTTTTAATGAAGATTTTGGTAGATTGGGCTGTTCGCCCCTAATACATGACCAGCGACTCAGTTCTTTGTGAACATTGTATCACACTCTGCCCTAATTGAGCTTTTAAAGATATTGCTGAACTGCAATGGTTAACATGATGGTGCCAATGTACAGTCAAGCTGAGAAAATGCAGCTTCTGGAAATTCTATTCCCTGGCACCCAATAAGGTTTTCGTCTGTTTTCTACGAAAGTTGCCATTAATTTCATTCAGCTGCTGATCGTTTTAAATTTACAGCACCGACTGAACCTTCTACACGGAGGTATTTTCCAGACACCACAAAAACAAATGCATTCATTTAAGTTCAAGGTTGTTTATATATTGACTGAAATAAACTATTCATCTATTTGTTTGACTGACTGATATTAATGTAAATGTTTAATAATTTAAGGCTTTTCAGGTTTACAAAGCAAAACAAGTGTAAATATCTAAAGTTCTGAACTGGACACAGATGCAGGTCAAATATCAGCCTATATATTACACCATGCCGAGATTCGTGTACTGGACAAACAAAATGTTCTGAGCTATTAATGCCTCTTTTATTTGATATTTTCTAAAGGGGTTGTCCACTACTTTGACATTGATGGCCTATCCTTACGATAGGTCATCAATGTCTGACATGCTGCACCCCCACCAATCAGCTGTTCTTGGCAGCAAGTGACCGGAAATGCTCAGTTCCGGACGAGCTCCATCTTCTGATAGCGGCCGCGGCCAGGTACTGCACATCCGCCTGCTATTGATTAGAATGGGAGGCGGATGTGCAGTATACGGCAGAAGATGGAGTAGTGCCAGAACTGAGCATTTCTGGCCACCGCCGGGACCAAGAACAGCTGATCAGCGGGGGTGCAGTGTGTCAGACCTCGGCCGATAAGACATTGATGACCTGTCATAAGGATAAGCTATCAATGTCAAAGTAGTGGACAACCCCTTTAACTACTTTACTTTTGACTAAAGTCATCATACACCACAAATTTGTTCATGGAAAGGCCATCAAATATGTATGGAGGCAAATGATGTCAGACACCTGATCCTTTTGTTCTCCCAGGAAATAAGCCACTGCCCCTGCCAAAGGTGTCTAATAGTCATCATTTTCTTAACTCTACCTTGTTGAAACGAAAGAGTTGGGAGAGACAGTTTTTGTACAATAGTTATTTAGGCATCTTTAGTTTTTAAAGTACTTATCACATTTACTGTCCTCATTCAATATGTTTTCTTTTAAAGGATTGTCCAGCAGTCAGCAGGAAAATGTGGGAAATCCCAACTGCAAAAATTGAAAATTTTTAATTGCCCTTGCAGTTCCATGATATGGTAAAAATAATAATCCACATTTGCAATTAAAATTATTGGAATTCCTACTAAGATATTTCCAAATTTAAGACATCTCTTTTTAGTTTATCTGCTTATTTTGGGAAAAAGTGTAATCTATATTTTTAGGTTTTATGTGCTGTTTTAATTGTATGGCATGGGGAGCAGGTAGTTTGTGATCCTCTCTGAACTGTTAAAATACAGGAATTGCTGAAGTGAGATGCGGTGTCATTCCATTTTCACCATGTGTCACAGTTGCAATGGAAGAGAGGAGAGTACAAAGCCTAATAACACTGTATGGCTAGTTTAAACATTATATCTCATATTCATGGCCGGCTTTAGGCATGTGCGACTTGTGCGGCTGCACAGGGCGCCGACGGCCATGCTTCAGGGGGGGCGCCGCAGAGCGGTAAGAAGTTAATTTCCTGCCTTACTGTGTGGGCGGATGGCCGGGTGCCAGCCTCTCTTTACGGGGGGCGGCCGGGTGCCTGCCTCTCTGTGCGGGCGGCCGGGTGCCTGCCTCTCTGTGTGGGCGGCCGGGTGCCTGCCTCTCTTTGCGGGCGCCGGCTGCTTGTTTGTGTGGGCGGGCGGCCGGCCGCCTGCCTCTCTGTGCGGGCGCCAGCCGCTTGTCTGTGCGGGCGGGCAGCCGCCTGCCTCTCTGTGCGGGCCACCGCTTGTCTGTGCGGGCGGCCGCCTGCCTCTCTGTGCGGGTGTGCCGGCCGCTTGTCTGTGCGGGCGGGCGGCCGCCTGCCTCTCTGCGCTGGCGGGAGGCCGGCCGCTTCTCTGCGCGGGCGACAGGCTGCCTCTCTGCGCGGGCGACCAGCTGCCTCTCTGTGCGGGCGACCGGCTACCTCTCTCTGCGGGCGCTCGGCTGCCTTTCTCTGCGGGCAACCGGCTGCCTCTCTCTGTGGGCGGCCGGCCGGCTGCCTACCCCTCTGTGCTGGAGGCCGACTGGATATCTGTCTTTGCGGGCAGTGGTGGCTGTGTGGAGCAGGGCGGTGTGGCTGATGTCCCAGATGCTCTGGGTTCAAATGATGGTGTCCGGGGCGGCGCGTGTGCAGATGGAGCCCTTAGCTCAAGATCTTGTCATTGAACAGAGAGCTCAATCTGCTCCGGAGGCTATTTCTTTGAAGCCCGCACCGCTGACAGAGCATCTGGGACACCCGCCACACCAGCCTGCTCCACACAGCCAGCACAGCTTCCGCTGCCAGCACAGCTAACGCTGCCAGCACCGCCACACCGTTCCCACCGCCGTGCCTGCCTCCTGTGACTCTGCTACCTCTCCAGTAAGAGAGAGGGGAGCCAGCACGATCTGAAATTGGCATGCATCATATAAAAAGTGAAAATTCACAGATTTATTCCAACTGTACTACAATAAAAAAAAAAAAAATGAGATTTTTAGCAAATAATTGATCAATTTTTTGAGCCACCCCTGCCAACGTCACGGCAAATCTCAATAGGGGGGTCCTACTCTACATTCTGTATTTCATGTGCCATGCGGCCTCCTAGATAAAGTTAAAAGCAGAACCATAATAGAGCACACATACCTGTAACCTGTATATAACCGCTTCTATGTTGCAAAAAAGGCACTTGTGGATAGAGACCAGCCCAGGTCCCAGCATGTGGAGCAAGCTCTGCACCATACCAGGACTATATCAGAACTGATCCTCCCAGAGCCAACCAGCAACCATTGATAAAGGCGGACCAGATCCAAGATGGTGCTTAATTAGCATTGCCTGTGGAAAGGGGTGAGGTAACTGAATCTGAACAGCTACCAACAGGAGGAATACAAAGCAAACCAAAATCAGGCGTGCATGGCATGGTGGTGACCAGCCACCAGAATTTGTAGCATAACTACGACCAAACAGAGAGAGAGGGGAGCCAGCACGATCTGAAATTGGCATGCATCATATAAAAAGTGAAAATTCACAGATTTATTCCAACTGTACTACAATAAAAAAATGAGATTTTTAGCAAATAATTGATCAATTTTTTGAGCCACCCCTGCCAACGTCACGGCAAATCTCAATAGGGGGGTCCTACTCTACATTCTGTATTTCATGTGCCATGCGGCCTCCTAGATAAAGTTAAAAGCAGAACCATAATAGAGCACACATACCTGTAACCTGTATATAACCGCTTCTATGTTGCAAAAAAGGCACTTGTGGATAGAGACCAGCCCAGGTCCCAGCATGTGGAGCAAGCTCTGCACCATACCAGGACTATATCAGAACTGATCCTCCCAGTGCCAACCAGCAACCATTGATAAAGGCGGACCAGATCCAAGATGGTGCTTAATTAGCATTGCCTGTGGAAAGGGGTGAGGTAACTGAATCTGAACAGCTACCAACAGGAGGAATACAAAGCAAACCAAAATCAGGCGTGCATGGCATGGTGGTGACCAGCCACCAGAATTTGTAGCATAACTACGACCAAACAGAGAGAGAGGGGAGCCAGCACGATCTGAAATTGGCATGCATCATATAAAAAGTGAAAATTCACAGATTTATTCCAACTGTACTACAATAAAAAAATGAGATTTTTAGCAAATAATTGATCAATTTTTTGAGCCACCCCTGCCAACGTCACGGCAAATCTCAATAGGGGGGTCCTACTCTACATTCTGTATTTCATGTGCCATGCGGCCTCCTAGATAAAGTTAAAAGCAGAACCATAATAGAGCACACATACCTGTAACCTGTATATAACCGCTTCTATGTTGCAAAAAAGGCACTTGTGGATAGAGACCAGCCCAGGTCCCAGCATGTGGAGCAAGCTCTGCACCATACCAGGACTATATCAGAACTGATCCTCCCAGTGCCAACCAGCAACCATTGATAAAGGCGGACCAGATCCAAGATGGTGCTTAATTAGCATTGCCTGTGGAAAGGGGTGAGGTAACTGAATCTGAACAGCTACCAACAGGAGGAATACAAAGCAAACCAAAATCAGGCGTGCATGGCATGGTGGTGACCAGCCACCAGAATTTGTAGCATAACTACGACCAAACAGAGAGAGAGGGGAGCCAGCACGATCTGAAATTGGCATGCATCATATAAAAAGTGAAAATTCACAGATTTATTCCAACTGTACTACAATAAAAAAATGAGATTTTTAGCAAATAATTGATCAATTTTTTGAGCCACCCCTGCCAACGTCACGGCAAATCTCAATAGGGGGGTCCTACTCTACATTCTGTATTTCATGTGCCATGCGGCCTCCTAGATAAAGTTAAAAGCAGAACCATAATAGAGCACACATACCTGTAACCTGTATATAACCGCTTCTATGTTGCAAAAAAGGCACTTGTGGATAGAGACCAGCCCAGGTCCCAGCATGTGGAGCAAGCTCTGCACCATACCAGGACTATATCAGAACTGATCCTCCCAGTGCCAACCAGCAACCATTGATAAAGGCGGACCAGATCCAAGATGGTGCTTAATTAGCATTGCCTGTGGAAAGGGGTGAGGTAACTGAATCTGAACAGCTACCAACAGGAGGAATACAAAGCAAACCAAAATCAGGCGTGCATGGCATGGTGGTGACTAGAGTTGAGCGCGGTTCGTGGTTCGTGGTTCTCCAGTTCTAGGCTCGAGTGATTTTGGGGCATGTTCTAGATCGAACTAGAACTCGAGCTTTTTGCAAAAGCTCGATAGTTCTAGAAACGTTCGAGAACGGTTCTAGCAGCCAAAAAACAGCTAAATCATAGCTTGGTTTCTGCTGTAATAGTGTAAGTCACTCTGTGAATCAAACTATTATCACATTTCAGTGTATAGTGTGCGTGAACAGCGCCTTCAGATCACTGCTGTTTCTATAATGGCGATCGCCATTTTTTTTTTTTTTTTTCTTGTCTTCCTTCCCTAAGCGCGCGCGTCTTGTGGGGCGGGCCAGCATGTCAGCCAATCACAGACACACACACAGCTAAGTGGACTTTGAGCCAGAGAAGCAACGGCATGTGTGATAGGATCTGCATGTCACATGTCCCTGCATTATAAAACCGGACATTTTCTTCACGGACGCCATTATCTGCCTTCTGCGTCTTTGGTGTCAGACATCACTGTCGCAGCTCCGTCTTGAGTCCTATTGCTGATACAGCTGTATGCGCTGCATACACAGCGTTAGACAGCATAGGGAGAGCACTTTATAGCAGTCCTTTTAAGGGCTCAAACCGGCAGGGTCAGAGTTAAGGTGACAGGTCCTGAAAACAGCGCCAGCGTCTGTGCAGCCAAGGTCAGGGATTTCCTCCCTGCATTTCACCATTAGGAGGGAATAGAAAGGCAGGCTTCCATTCCTCTACCCAGAGCACCACAATCCTGCCACTGTACCCTCTTTGTCCTCTGCACACTCCAACTCATAACTAAGCCATTATACTAGCAAACACTCAGTGTACCTAGTGGCATCCTATCTGTGGCTATTGGACTTTGCTATAGTCCCACTAGTGCAAAGACATTTGCAGAGCGCATCTGCCTGCGTTGCACACTCCAACTAATTATAACTAAGCCATTATACTAGCAAACACTCAGTGTACCTAGTGGCATCCTATACGTGGCTATTGGACTTTGCTATAGTCCCACTAGTGCCAAGACATTTGCAGAGCGCATCTGCCTGCGTTGCACACTCCAACTAATTATAACTAAGCCATTATACTAGCAAACACTTAGTGTACCTAGTGGCATCCTATACGTGGCTATTGGACTTTGCTATAGTCCTACTAGTGCCAAGACATTTGCAGAACGCATCTGCCTGCGTTGCACACTCCAACTAATTATAACTAAGCCATTATACTAGCACACACTCAGTGTACCTAGTGGCATCCTATACGTGGCTATTGGACTTTGCTATAGTCCCACTAGTGCCAAGACATTTGCAGAGCGCATCTGCCTGCGTTGCACACTCCAACTAATTATAACTAAGCCATTATACTAGCACACACTCAGTGTACCTAGTGGCATCCTATACGTGGCTATTGGACTTTGCTATAGTCCCACTAGTGCCAAGACATTTGCAGAGCGCATCTGCCTGCGTTGCACACTCCAACTAATTATAACTAAGCCATTATACTAGCACACACTCAGTGTACCTAGTGGCATCCTATACGTGGCTATTGGACTTTGCTATAGTCCCACTAGTGCCAAGACATTTGCAGAGCGCATCTGCCTGCGTTGCACACTCCAACTAATTATAACTAAGCCATTATACTAGCAAACACTTAGTGTACCTAGTGGCATCCTATACGTGGCTATTGGACTTTGCTATAGTCCCACTAGTGCCAAGACATTTGCAGAACGCATCTGCCTGCGTTGCACACTCCAACTAATTATAACTAAGCCATTATACTAGCACACACTCAGTGTACCTAGTGGCATCCTATACGTGGCTATTGGACTTTGCTATAGTCCCACTAGTGCCAAGACATTTGCAGAGCGCATCTGCCTGCGTTGCACACTCCAACTAATTATAACTAAGCCATTATACTAGCACACACTCAGTGTACCTAGTTGCATCCTATACGTGGCTATTGGACTTTGCTATAGTCCCACTAGTGCCAAGACATTTGCAGAGCGCATCTGCCTGCGTTGCACACTCCAACTAATTATAACTAAGCCATTATACTAGCACACACTCAGTGTACCTAGTGGCATCCTATACGTGGCTATTGGACTTTGCTATAGTCCCACTAGTGCCAAGACATTTGCAGAGTGCATCTGCCTGCGTTGCACACTCCAACTAATTATAACTAAGCCATTATACTAGCAAACACTCAGTGTACCTAGTGGCATCCTATACGTGGCTATTGGACTTTGCTATAGTCCCACTAGTGCCAAGACATTTGCAGAGCGCATCTGCCTGCGTTGCACACTCCAACTAATTATAACTAAGCCATTATACTAGCACACACTCAGTGTACCTAGTGGCATCCTATACGTGGCTATTGGACTTTGCTATAGTCCCACTAGTGCCAAGACATTTGCAGAGCGCATCTGCCTGCGTTGCACACTCCAACTAATTATAACTAAGCCATTATACTAGCACACACTCAGTGTACCTAGTGGCATCCTATACGTGGCTATTGGACTTTGCTATAGTCCCACTAGTGCCAAGACATTTGCAGAGCGCATCTGCCTGCGTTGCACACTCCAACTAATTATAACTAAGCCATTATACTAGCACACACTCAGTGTACCTAGTGGCATCCTATACGTGGCTATTGGACTTTGCCATAGTCCCACTAGTGCCAAGACATTTGCAGAGCGCATCTGCCTGCGTTGCACACTCCAACTAATTATAACTAAGCCATTATACTAGCAAACACTCAGTGTACCTAGTGGCATCCTATACGTGGCTATTGGACTTTGCTATAGTCCCACTAGTGCCACGACATTTGCAGAGCGCATCTGCCTGCGTTGCACACTCGAACTAATTATAACTAAGCCATTATACTAGCACACACTCAGTGTACCTAGTGGCATCCTATACGTGGCTATTGGACTTTGCTATAGTCCCACTAGTGCCAAGACATTTGCAGAGCGCATCTGCCTGCGTTGCACACCCCAACTAATTATAACTAAGTCATTATACTAGCACACACTCAGTGTACCTAGTGGCATCCTATACGTGGCTATTGGACTTTGCTATAGTCCCACTAGTGCCAAGACATTTGCAGAGCGCATCTGCCTGCGTTGCACACTCCAACTAATTATAACTAAGCCATTATACTAGCAAACACTCAGTGTACCTAGTGGCATCCTATACGTGGCTATTGGACTTTGCTATAGTCCCACTAGTGCCAAGACATTTGCAGAGCGCATCTGCCTGCGTTGCACACTCCAACTAATTATAACTAAGCCATTATACTAGCAAACACTCAGTGTACCTAGTGGCATCCTATACGTGGCTATTGGACTTTGCTATAGTCCCACTAGTGCCAAGACATTTGCAGAGCGCATCTGCCTGCGTTGCACACTCCAACTAATTATAACTAAGCCATTATACTAGCAAACACTTAGTGTACCTAGTGGCATCCTATACGTGGCTATTGGACTTTGCTTTAGTCCCACTAGTGCCAAGACATTTGCAGAACGCATCTGCCTGCGTTGCACACTCCAACTAATTATAACTAAGCCATTATACTAGCACACACTCAGTGTACCTAGTGGCATCCTATACGTGGCTATTGGACTTTGCTATAGTCCCACTAGTGCCAAGACATTTGCAGAGCGCATCTGCCTGCGTTGCACACTCCAACTAATTATAACTAAGCCATTATACTAGCACACACTCAGTGTACCTAGTGGCATCCTATACGTGGCTATTGGACTTTGCTATAGTCCCACTAGTGCCAAGACATTTGCAGAGCTCATCTGCCTGCGTTGCACACTCCAACTAATTATAACTAAGCCATTATACTAGCACACACTCAGTGTACCTAGTGGCATCCTATACGTGGCTATTGGACTTTGCTATAGTCCCACTAGTGCCAAGACATTTGCAGAGCGCATCTGCCTGCGTTGCACACTCCAACTAATTATAACTAAGCCATTATACTAGCACACACTCAGTGTACCTAGTGGCATCCTATACGTGGCTATTGGACTTTGCTATAGTCCCACTAGTGCCAAGACATTTGCAGAGCGCATCTGCCTGCGTTGCACACTCCAACTAATTATAACTAAGCCATTATACTAGCACACACTCAGTGTACCTAGTGGCATCCTATACGTGGCTATTGGACTTTGCTATAGTCCCACTAGTGCCAAGACATTTGCAGAGCGCATCTGCCTGCGTTGCACACTCCAACTAATTATAACTAAGCCATTATACTAGCACACACTCAGTGTACCTAGTGGCATCCTATACGTGGCTATTGGACTTTGCTATAGTCCCACTAGTGCCAAGACATTTGCAGAGCGCATCTGCCTGCGTTGCACACTCCAACTAATTATAACTAAGCCATTATACTAGCAAACACTCAGTGTACCTAGTGGCATCCTATACGTGGCTATTGGACTTTGCTATAGTCCCACTAGTGCCAAGACATTTGCAGAGCGCATCTGCCTGCGTTGCACACTCCAACTAATTATAACTAAGCCATTATACTAGCACACACTCAGTGTACCTAGTGGCATCCTATACGTGGCTATTGGACTTTGCTATAGTCCCACTAGTGCCAAGACATTTGCAGAGCGCATCTGCCTGCGTTGCACACTCCAACTAATTATAACTAAGCCATTATACTAGCACACACTCAGTGTACCTAGTGGCATCCTATACGTGGCTATTGGACTTTGCTATAGTCCCACTAGTGCCAAGACATTTGCAGAGCGCATCTGCCTGCGTTGCACACTCCAACTAATTATAACTAAGCCATTATACTAGCACACACGCAGTGTACCTAGTGGCATCCTATACGTGGCTATTGGACTTTGCTATAGTCCCACTAGTGCCAAGACATTTGCAGAGCGCATCTGCCTGCGTTGCACACTCCAACTAATTATAACTAAGCCATTATACTAGCAAACACTTAGTGTACCTAGTGGCATCCTATACGTGGCTATTGGACTTTGCTATAGTCCCACTAGTGCCAAGACATTTGCAGAGCGCATCTGCCTGCGTTGCACACTCCAACTAATTATAACTAAGCCATTATACTAGCAAACACTTAGTGTACCTAGTGGCATCCTATACGTGGCTATTGGACTTTGCTTTAGTCCCACTAGTGCCAAGACATTTGCAGCACGTCTGCCTGCGTTGCACACTCCAACTAATTATAACTAAGTTACAGTGTCAGGGATATTTATTCTTTATTATTCTGCTGTTAATAAAGCTAGACCACCACTGCAATCTTCACCACCTCTCAATTTTTACTACCACATTTTCAGTCCACAATCTTGTCGCAATCAACATGAGTGGCAAAATGACAGATGCTGGTGGAAAGGGGAAGAGGCGTGGTGGAAAAGGCAAAAAAGGTTTTGTCAGTGGGGAAGGTGGCAAAGCTCCATTATCATCTGCTGCAGATAGACCATCTACTAGCAAAAGTAAGATGTCTACTACTTATTGTGGACAATCCGATGTGCTCCCTTTTTTACGGACACGAACAAGAGGAACAAAGGTAGATGATGGGCAAAAAAGGAAAATGCTTGAATGGATCTCAAGTGGTCCAACAAGTGCCCTCTCAGCCACTTCAAGTACCGCATCCAAAAAACACCAGTCCTCTGAGTTGTCATCCCAATCACACTTGATTTCTCCCAGCTCTGAAGTCTCCATCAGCCCTGCACAGTATGGTGGAACTGAGATGGCTGAGTCTGCAGAGCTGTTCAGTCACACTATAGCCTGGGAATCAGAGGTCTGCTCCCAAGCTACAGTGAGTACAGAACAGGAAATGGTCTGCAGTGATGCCCAGAACCTTTGTGACTCTGATTCAGGCCGTGAGGACCAAGTTTCTGAGCATAATGTTGACCCTTTGTCACAAACTGTAACACCTGTGGTTATAGACAATGAGGAACATACTGATGAAGATGAGACGCAGATACCCGATTGGGATGACAACTTAAATATTCGGTCAGGGCAAGAAGAGGCTCGGTCTGAGGGGGAGGGGAGTGCAAACACAACAATTGATGATGACGTTCTAGATCCCACCTACTGTCAACCCCCAGTCAGGCACTCGAGGAGGTCAACAGAGGCGGTGGAGGAGGATGCAACCGACGACGAAGTTACCTTGCGCCTTCCTGGACAGAGTCGGAGCACTGGTAGCACGTCTACAACTGCATCCTCAGCCACCACTCTGCCTATGAGCATTATTCGGGGTGGATCAACAGGTCGCATGGCCTCTAAGCCTTGCCTAGCCTGGTCCTTTTTTCACATCGAAAAAGATCGCCCAACTCATGTGATATGTAACATTTGTCATGATTCTGTTAGTAGAGGTCAAAACCTCAGCAGTTTGACAACTTCTTCCATGAATCGTCACATGACTAAATATCATAAGTCCCGGTGGGAAGCTCACCGTGCTGCAATGCGGCCTAGCGGAGCGAACCATCCACCGCCCGCCCCTTCCAGTGCATCCGCGCGCTCTTCATCTTCTAGGACTGTGGGGACAGCTGTCACACCTGTTTTTCCACGCAAAACTTCCACCACTGTAACCGCAACAGGCAGTTTGCTTGTAAGGTCGTCAGTTGGTTTGGAAGGGGAAACAAGTGAGTGTGTACAGCTCTCTCAGACATCGATAGCACCAACGTTGGATGAAGGCAACATCATGTCTCCGCCTGCACTTTCCTCACAAAACTGCATTTTTCCAGGGACACCCTACTCAACACCGTCTACACACAGCAGCCAAATCTCTGTCCCTCAGATGTGGTCAAATAAAAGGCCACTTCCTCCAACCCATGACAAAGCTAAGAGGTTGACTCTATCCCTCTGTAAGCTGTTGGCTACCGAAATGCTGCCTTTCCGCCTAGTGGACACACAGGATTTTAGAGACCTTATGTCTGTCGCTGTGCCCCAGTACCAGATGCCTAGTCGCCACTACTTCTCTAAGAAAGGTGTGCCCGCGCTACACCAGCATGTCGCACACAACATCACCGCTTCCTTGAGAAACTCTGTGTGTGAACGGGTGCATTTCACCACCGATACTTGGACCAGTAAGCATGGACAGGGACGTTACATGTCGCTGACTGGGCACTGGGTAACTATGGTGATAGATGGTGAAGGGTCTGCTGCACAAGTCTTGCCGTCCCCACGACTTGTGTGTCAATCCTCTGTCTGTCCAAGTTCCGCCACTGCTTCTGCATCCTCCACCTCATCTGGGTCCTCCACCTCCGCCCCAAGCCTGCCTGGTCAGGCCACCAGCGTTCTCACTGCGCAGAAGGAATCACGCACCCCTCATTACTATGCTGGCAGCAGAGCGCAACGGCATCAGGCGGTCTTTAGCTTGACATGTCTTGGTAATAAGAGTCACACAGCTGAGGAGTTGTGGTCAGCTCTGCGGTCCGAGTTTAATAAATGGTTGTCTCCACTCAACCTGCAGCCTGGTAAGGCCGTGTGCGACAATGCTGCAAACCTGGGTGCGGCCCTTCGCCTGGGCAAGGTGACACACGTACCTTGTATGGCTCACGTGTTGAACCTTGTCGTGCAGCAATTTTTAACACACTATCCCGGCCTAGATGGCCTTCTGAACAGGGCACGAAAACTGTCTGCTCACTTCCGCCGTTCAAGCGCCGCAGCTGAGCGACTTGCATCGCTCCAGAAGTCTTTCAGCCTGCCGGTTCATCGCCTGAAATGCGATGTGGCGACACGCTGGAATTCAACTCTCCACATGTTACAGCGACTCTGGCAGCACCGCAGAGCCCTGGTGCAATACGTCATGACGTATAGCCTGGGCCAACGAGATGCAGAGGTGGGGCAGATCACCCTGATGGAGTGGTCTCAGATCAAGGACCTATGCACCCTTCTGCACAGTTTCGACATGGCGACGAATATGTTTAGCGCTGACAATGCCATTATCAGCATGACGATTCCAGTCATTTACATGCTGGAGCACACGCTAAACACTATTCGGAGTCAGGGGGTGGGACAACATGAAGGGGAGGAACTACAGGAGGATTCATATGCGCAAGGGACAACAACATCACCAAGGTCCAGACGTTCATCATCACCAACGCAGCAGGCATGGGACCAAGGGGGACAGGGATCGACAAGGGCGCATAGTAGCAGGCGAAATGTTGAGCAAGGTGCAGGAGAACATGAAGAAATGGAGGACGAACTGTCCATGGACATGGAAGACTCAGCGGATGAGGGAGACCTTGGTCAAATTTCAGTTGAAAGAGGTTGGGGTCAGATGTCAGAGGAAGAAAGAACGGGTAGCACCTCTATGCCACAAACACAGCGTGGACTTGGTCCGCATGGCTGCGCAAGACACATGAGTGCCTTTTTGTTGCACTACCTCCAACATGACAGTCGTATTGTCAAAATTAGAAGTGATGATGACTACTGGATTGCCACACTATTAGATCCCCGGTACAAGTCCAAATTTTGTGACATAATTCCAGCCATAGAAAGGGACGCACGTATGCAGGAGTATCAGCAGAAGCTGTTACTAGATCTTAGCTCGGCTTTTCCACCAAACAACCGTGCAGGTGCAGGGAGTGAATCTCCCAGGAGTATCTCCAAATGAACATCGATGCCATGACTGTGCAACTGGAGCCTTGCTCCTTTTGGGCTTCAAACCTAGAAAAATGGCCAGAGCTCGCAACTTACGCCTTGGAGATTTTGTCGTGTCCAGCTGCCAGCGTTGTCTCTGAACGTGTATTCAGTGCTGCTGGGTGTGTGCTGACAGATAAGCGCACGCGTCTGTCCAGTGACAATGTGGACAGACTGACGTTCATCAAAATGAACAAGTCATGGATCCAGAAGGAATTTACTACCCCTGTGTCATCCTGGGGAGAGTAAATGCTTGTTGATTTGGAATGTGCTTGATGCAAATCAAAACATCCTGTTTGCAACTAGGGCACAAGTGCTGCCACTGAATGGGTGGGTGTGTGGGGCCCAATTTTTGGAAAAAAAGGGAGACTCCGCTTGGAGTAACCCTTGCTTACATTGTTTTTAAAAGAAGCCAAGATGAACAGAGCTGGGATCAGGAAAGACTTTGCTACCTACCCTGGTGTCATCCTGGGGACGGTTAATTATGGCGTATTTTTGAATGTGCTTGATGCAAATGTAGCTGTGAAGTGTACAACTGGGGCACAACTGCTGCCACTGAATGGGTGGGTGTGTGGGGCCCAATTTTTGGAAAAAAAGGGAGACTCCGCTTGGAGTAACCCTTGCTTGCTGTATTTTTAAAAGAAGCCAAGATGAACAGAGCTGGGATCAGGAAAGACTTTGCTACCTACCCCGGTGTCATCCTGGGGACGGATAAGAATGGCGTATTTTTGAATGTGCTTGATGCAAATGTAGCTGTGAAGTGTACAACTAGGGCACAACTGCTGCCACTGAAGGGGTGGGTGTGTGTGGGGCCCAATTTTTGGAAAAAAGGGAGACTCCGCTTGGAGTAACCCTTGCTTACATTGTTTTTAAAAGAAGCCAAGATGAACAAGTCATGGGTCAGCAAAGACTTTGCTACCTACCCCGGTGTCATCCTGGGGATGGATAAGAATGGCGTATTTTTGAATGTGCTTGATGCAAATGTAGCTGTGAAGTGTACAACTAGGGCACAACTGCTGCCACTGAAGGGGTGGGTGTGTGTGGGGCCCAATTTTTGGAAAAAAGGGAGACTCCGCTTGGAGTAACCCTTGCTTGATGTGTTTTTAAAAGAAGCCAAGATGAACAGAGCTGGGATCAGGAAAGACTTTGCTACCTACCCCGGTGTCATCCTGGGGACGGATAAGAATGACGTATTTTTGAATGTGCTTGATGCAAATCTAGCTGTGAAGTGTACAACTGGGGCACAACTGCTGCCACTGAATGGGTGGGTGTGTGGGGCCCAATTTTTGGAAAAAAAGGGAGACTCCGCTTGGAGTAACCCTTGCTTGATGTGTTTTTAAAAGAAGCCAAGATGAACAGAGCTGGGATCAGGAAAGACTTTGCTACCTACCCCGGTGTCATCCTGGGGACGGATAAGAATGGCGTATTTTTGAATGTGCTTGATGCAAATGTAGCTGTGAAGTGTACAACTAGGGCACAACTGCTGCCACTGAAGGGGTGGGTGTGTGTGGGGCCCAATTTTTGGAAAAAAGGGAGACTCCGCTTGGAGTAACCCTTGCTTACATTGTTTTTAAAAGAAGCCAAGATGAACAGAGCTGGGATCAGGAAAGACTTTGCTACCTACCCCGGTGTCATCCTGGGGACGGATAAGAATGGCGTATTTTTGAATGTGCTTGATGCAAATGTAGCTGTGAAGTGTACAACTAGGGCACAACTGCTGCCACTGAAGGGGTGGGTGTGTGTGGGGCCCAATTTTTGGAAAAAAGGGAGACTCCGCTTGGAGTAACCCTTGCTTACATTGTTTTTAAAAGAAGCCAAGATGAACAGAGCTGGGATCAGGAAAGACTTTGCTACCTACCCCGGTGTCATCCTGGGGACGGATAAGAATGGCGTATTTTTGAATGTGCTTGATGCAAATGTAGCTGTGAAGTGTACAACTAGGGCACAACTGCTGCCACTGAAGGGGTGGGTGTGTGTGGGGCCCAATTTTTGGAAAAAAGGGAGACTCCGCTTGGAGTAACCCTTGATTGCTGTGTTTTTTATAAATGATCCAAGCTGCACAGAGCTGGGATCAGGAAAGACTTAGCTACCTACCCTGGTGTCATCCTGGGGACGGTTAATTATGGCGTATTTTTGAATGTGCTTGATGCAAATCTAGCTGTGAAGTGTGCAACTGGGGCACAAGTGCTACCACTGAAGGGGTGGGTGTGTGTGTGGCCCAATTTTTGGAAAAAAGGGAGACTCCGCTTGGAGTCACCTTGCGGTGTTTTACATGATTTTAGAAGGGCGTGCCATGCCTATATCTGTGTGTCCTCCTCTTTTTCCTTGTCCAGCTGTTTTGTTTTCGCATGAGTATATGTCCTTGTCACTTTCCAATGTGTTTGAGTTGTTTGTCACCTTTAGGACACCTTTGAGGGTGTTTTCTAGGTGTTTTTCTGTGTTTGTGATTGCCTGCCATTGTTTCCTATGCAGTTCGAGTTCGGTTCGTCGAACGTTCGACGAACCGAACTCGAACGGGAGGTCCGTTCGGCGAACCAACCTCGAGCCGAACCGCGACCGGTTCGCTCATCTCTAGTGGTGACCAGCCACCAGAATTTGTAGCATAACTACGACCAAACAGAGAGAGAGGGGAGCCAGCACGATCTGAAATTGGCATGCATCATATAAAAAGTGAAAATTCACAGATTTATTCCAACTGTACTACAATAAAAAAATGAGATTTTTAGCAAATAATTGATCAATTTTTTGAGCCACCCCTGCCAACGTCACGGCAAATCTCAATAGGGGGGTCCTACTCTACATTCTGTATTTCATGTGCCATGCGGCCTCCTAGATAAAGTTAAAAGCAGAACCATAATAGAGCACACATACCTGTAACCTGTATATAACCGCTTCTATGTTGCAAAAAAGGCACTTGTGGATAGAGACCAGCCCAGGTCCCAGCATGTGGAGCAAGCTCTGCACCATACCAGGACTATATCAGAACTGATCCTCCCAGTGCCAACCAGCAACCATTGATAAAGGCGGACCAGATCCAAGATGGTGCTTAATTAGCATTGCCTGTGGAAAGGGGTGAGGTAACTGAATCTGAACAGCTACCAACAGGAGGAATACAAAGCAAACCAAAATCAGGCGTGCATGGCATGGTGGTGACCAGCCACCAGAATTTGTAGCATAACTACGACCAAACAGAGAGAGAGGGGAGCCAGCACGATCTGAAATTGGCATGCATCATATAAAAAGTGAAAATTCACAGATTTATTCCAACTGTACTACAATAAAAAAATGAGATTTTTAGCAAATAATTGATCAATTTTTTGAGCCACCCCTGCCAACGTCACGGCAAATCTCAATAGGGGGGTCCTACTCTACATTCTGTATTTCATGTGCCATGCGGCCTCCTAGATAAAGTTAAAAGCAGAACCATAATAGAGCACACATACCTGTAACCTGTATATAACCGCTTCTATGTTGCAAAAAAGGCACTTGTGGATAGAGACCAGCCCAGGTCCCAGCATGTGGAGCAAGCTCTGCACCATACCAGGACTATATCAGAACTGATCCTCCCAGTGCCAACCAGCAACCATTGATAAAGGCGGACCAGATCCAAGATGGTGCTTAATTAGCATTGCCTGTGGAAAGGGGTGAGGTAACTGAATCTGAACAGCTACCAACAGGAGGAATACAAAGCAAACCAAAATCAGGCGTGCATGGCATGGTGGTGACCAGCCACCAGAATTTGTAGCATAACTACGACCAAACAGAGAGAGAGGGGAGCCAGCACGATCTGAAATTGGCATGCATCATATAAAAAGTGAAAATTCACAGATTTATTCCAACTGTACTACAATAAAAAAAATGAGATTTTTAGCAAATAATTGATCAATTTTTTGAGCCACCCCTGCCAACGTCACGGCAAATCTCAATAGGGGGGTCCTACTCTACATTCTGTATTTCATGTGCCATGCGGCCTCCTAGATAAAGTTAAAAGCAGAACCATAATAGAGCACACATACCTGTAACCTGTATATAACCGCTTCTATGTTGCAAAAAAGGCACTTGTGGATAGAGACCAGCCCAGGTCCCAGCATGTGGAGCAAGCTCTGCACCATACCAGGACTATATCAGAACTGATCCTCCCAGTGCCAACCAGCAACCATTGATAAAGGCGGACCAGATCCAAGATGGTGCTTAATTAGCATTGCCTGTGGAAAGGGGTGAGGTAACTGAATCTGAACAGCTACCAACAGGAGGAATACAAAGCAAACCAAAATCAGGCGTGCATGGCATGGTGGTGACCAGCCACCAGAATTTGTAGCATAAATACGACCAAACAGAGAGAGAGGGGAGCCAGCACGATCTGAAATTGGCATGCATCATATAAAAAGTGAAAATTCACAGATTTATTCCAACTGTACTACAATAAAAAAATGAGATTTTTAGCAAATAATTGATCCATTTTTTGAGCCACCCCTGCCAACGTCACGGCAAATCTCAATAGGGGGGTCCTACTCTACATTCTGTATTTCATGTGCCATGCGGCCTCCTAGATAAAGTTAAAAGCAGAACCATAATAGAGCACACATACCTGTAACCTGTATATAACCGCTTCTATGTTGCAAAAAAGGCACTTGTGGATAGAGACCAGCCCAGGTCCCAGCATGTGGAGCAAGCTCTGCACCATACCAGGACTATATCAGAACTGATCCTCCCAGTGCCAACCAGCAACCATTGATAAAGGCGGACCAGATCCAAGATGGTGCTTAATTAGCATTGCCTGTGGAAAGGTGTGAGGTAACTGAATCTGAACAGCTACCAACAGGAGGAATACAAAGCAAACCAAAATCAGGCGTGCATGGCATGGTGGTGACCAGCCACCAGAATTTGTAGCATAACTACGACCAAACAGAGAGAGAGGGGAGCCAGCACGATCTGAAATTGGCATGCATCATATAAAAAGTGAAAATTCACAGATTTATTCCAACTGTACTACAATAAAAAAATGAGATTTTTAGCAAATAATTGATCAATTTTTTGAGCCACCCCTGCCAACGTCACGGCAAATCTCAATAGGGGGGTCCTACTCTACATTCTGTATTTCATGTGCCATGCGGCCTCCTAGATAAAGTTAAAAGCAGAACCATAATAGAGCACACATACCTGTAACCTGTATATAACCGCTTCTATGTTGCAAAAAAGGCACTTGTGGAAAGAGACCAGCCCAGGTCCCAGCATGTGGAGCAAGCTCTGCACCATACCAGGACTATATCAGAACTGATCCTCCCAGTGCCAACCAGCAACCATTGATAAAGGCGGACCAGATCCAAGATGGTGCTTAATTAGCATTGCCTGTGGAAAGGGGTGAGGTAACTGAATCTGAACAGCTACCAACAGGAGGAATACAAAGCAAACCAAAATCAGGCGTGCATGGCATGGTGGTGACCAGCCACCAGAATTTGTAGCATAACTACGACCAAACAGAGAGAGAGGGGAGCCAGCACGATCTGAAATTGGCATGCATCATATAAAAAGTGAAAATTCACAGATTTATTCCAACTGTACTACAATAAAAAAATGAGATTTTTAGCAAATAATTGATCAATTTTTTGAGCCACCCCTGCCAACGTCACGGCAAATCTCAATAGGGGGGTCCTACTCTACATTCTGTATTTCATGTGCCATGCGGCCTCCTAGATAAAGTTAAAAGCAGAACCATAATAGAGCACACATACCTGTAACCTGTATATAACCGCTTCTATGTTGCAAAAAAGGCACTTGTGGATAGAGACCAGCCCAGGTCCCAGCATGTGGAGCAAGCTCTGCACCATACCAGGACTATATCAGAACTGATCCTCCCAGTGCCAACCAGCAACCATTGATAAAGGCGGACCAGATCCAAGATGGTGCTTAATTAGCATTGCCTGTGGAAAGGGGTGAGGTAACTGAATCTGAACAGCTACCAACAGGAGGAATACAAAGCAAACCAAAATCAGGCGTGCATGGCCCTCCTGGCACTGGGAGGGTCAGTTCTGATATAGTCCTGGTATGTGTAGAGCTTGCTCCACATGCTGGGACCTGGGCTGGTCTCTATCCACAATTGCCTCTTTTGCAACATAGAAGCGGTTATATATACAGGTTACAGGTATGTGTGCTCTATTATGGTTCTGCTTTTAACTTTATCTAGGAGGCCGCATGGCACATGAAATACAGAATGTAGAGTAGGACCCCCCTATTGAGATTTGCCGTGACGTTGGCAGGGGTGGCTCAAAAAATTGATCAATTATTTGCTAAAAATCTAATTTTTTTATCATAGTACAGTTGGAATAAATTTGTGAATTTTCACTTTTTATTTGATGCATGCCAATTTCAGATCGTGCTGGTTCCCTTTTTTTCTCTGTTTTGACCGTAGTTATGCTACAAATCTGGTGTCTGACCAACACCATACCATGCACGCCTGATTTTGGTTTGCAATATATTCCTCCTGTTGGTAGCTGTTCAGACTCAGTTACCTCACCCCTTTCCACAGGCAATGCTAATTAAGCACCATTCTTGGATCTGGTCCGCCTTTATCAATGGTTGCTGTTTGACACTGGGAGGATCAGTTCTGATATAGTCCTGGTATGTGTAGGGCTTGCTCCACATGCTGGGACCTGGGCTGGTCTCTATCCACAAGTGCCTTTTTGCAACATAGAAGCGGTTATATATACAGGTTACAGGTATGTGTGCTCTATTATGGTTCTGCTTTTAACTTTATCTAGGAGGCCGCATGGCACATGAAATACAGAATGTAGAGTAGGACCCCCCTATTGAGATTTGCCGTGACGTTGGCAGGGGTGGCTCAAAAAATTGATCAATTATTTGCTAAAAATCTCATTTTTTTATCATAGTACAGTTGGAATAAATTTGTGAATTTTCACTTTTTATTTGATGCATGCCAATTTCAGATCGTGCTGGTTCCCTTTTTTTCTCTTTTTTACCTCTCCAGTAAGACAACAATGGAGTATAAGACGGACCCCATTTTATTACCTTTTTTATCTCTAAATTTGGGGTGTGTCTTATAATCCGGCACATCTTATAAAACAAAAAATATGGTATGTGCTTTTGTTACCATCAAGGATATGTGAGTGTGTTCCTGGAGTGGGCATCATTTTCATGCAAGGGGTGATGTGTGTGTGTGTGTGAGTCCTTACATAGTAGTATATTAATATGCACCATTACTGTAAAATGGCACCTCCTTGAAGCATAACCACATACACCATTTGTAATAAAATGATGCCCCACTCCAGTCCATAAAAGGGAAGTCCACTACTTGGACAACCCCTTCTCATTCCTCTTGTTTGCTACAGAAAAATAAAGAAAGCTATACACCCCTCCAGTGCAGCCTCAGTTCCAGCGATGTCTAAAACTGTGTTCCAGGGACATCTGTGACATTGTTATGACACACGAGCCCCAAAAGCAATCAGCGCCGGCTTTCTTATGCCCACCTTTGGACATTTCGGCAGAAATTCAGTGTAGTGCTCACATCCTGCTCAAATGTCTGAAGGCGGAGAGAGAGACACTGGGCGCTGTTTGGTCAAGAGGCCTCATGGAACGCAGCTTTAGACATCGCTGGAACCGAGGCCGTACCGGAGGGGAGTATAGCTTTATTTATTTTTCTGGGGCAAACAAGGGGAATGAGAAGGGGTTGTTGACATCCCTTTTATGGATTGAAGTGGGGCATCATTTTATTACAAAGGGTGTATGTGGTTATGCTTCAACAAATGGAATGAATAGGGGTTGTCAAATTTAGTGGACAGCCCTTTTAAAGGGGCTGTTCTTTTAGTAAATGTCTAACCTAAGGTGTAGGTTATTATAAAGAAATTATAATGCTGTTAAGCAAACACCGTAAATTAAAAAAAAAAAAAAACTTTGGAAAAAATCACTCCAAAAATGTTTTTTAGTCTTACTGAAAACACAAAAATTGAATAAAAAGCCAACAAAAGTCATATGTGAAAAAATAAGCCCTAAAAGCTCTTTTGAACAAAAAAATTAAAAAAGTTACAGCTCTCAGAATATGGCGATGCAAAAAGAAATTAATTTTTGTAAAATATTGCATTTAGTGTGCAAACGTCGCAAAGTATAAAAAATTGTATAAATCTGGTATAGTGTAATCGTTCTGACCCGAAGAATAAATCAGTCATCACTTTTATCGCATGGTGAACTGAGCAAAAAATGTAAAAGAATAAGTGAATCGCTGGTTTTCCCTCAAAAATCTAAATGAATAGCAATCAAGAACTGGTATGTACCCCATAATAGTACCAAAAATCCTTCAGTTTATTGCACAAAAAATAAGCTTCCACACAGCCCTGTTCACTCCAGAAAGAAAAAAGTTAGTTCTCACAATATGGCGGCGAAAAAACTTTTTTTTTTTTTTATAAAAAAAAGCATTTTCACTGTGATAGAAGCTGAACAATATAAATCTGGTATCAATGTAACAGCACCAACAAAGAGAAATCTGTCAGCAGGCTTTTGCTACCTCACCAGAGATTACTGACTGCATCTGTTCTGACATATGCTAAGATTTAAGATTTTAGGCCTGTTTCGCATGTCAGTGAAAAACAAAGACGTTTTTCACTGACATGTTAAAAGCGCATGTGTCCCTCTGTGTGCCGTGATTCACAGCACACGTGGGTTGTCAATGTGCAATCCGTGATCTGTGATTCATGATGGCACATGGAGATAAACTCACCTGTCCCCGCTCCTGCTGTCCATGGTGCTGAACCTCTCCGTCTCTGCTTTATCTGGCTGCCGCTGTGTCTCCCCTCTGCAAGTACTTCCGGGTCGGCTGTGCCATGCATGAATGAAAAATGCATGACAGTAATTAGCCGGGCAGGAAGCAGCAGCCAGCAGAGGCCGGAGACAGCGGGAGAAGTTGAATGTAAAAAAATCACTTTATTTTCAATGTCTGTGTTTTTCTGGTACATGTTTCATGGATCACACAATAGTGTGGTCTGTGGGACATCAGTGATGCCAGACAAAAGCGGACATGTTTCTGTGCACAACAGATAAAGCGTGTGAGGAACAGGGAGTACCTGACTAAAAAAGTGCTGCAAATACACCATAGCAAAGGGACATGATGCACAGCAATTTCAAAATGATTTTGCTGTGCACATGTTCCGTCTTTGGTTAATTATTTTAGGTGCTGTAGGCTTCAAAAGCCATGAAACGGCTAAAAGAAGTAACCTTCTCATTCATGGGGCGGCTAAAATTGGAAGAAGCCCCTCGCTCTATACTTAGAGGACACAGAATATCGTCATTGAATGGATACCAGAAATGAAGCCAGTAACAACGGCGCATACATATAGACTTTCAGGATGTTTTTTGCAAATGATTTTTATTTTTTTTAAATAACTAAATTGCAGTATGCTTAGGGTGAGGCTTTTTTGTCATTTTACAGTACATGAAAAAAACAAACGCAGCATAAAAGCAATACAACCGGGCACCGGCGTCTTGTGATCTGCAGCCAATCAGCGGCTGCTTCACTATCCCACTTTCAAAACTGTAATCCAGAAGAAATGAGAGCTGCTGCTGTTTTATGACTTCCTCTGGATGTCAGTTTTATCTAAAGGATGAGAGAGTAAACCAGCTGCTGATTGGCTGCAGGTCGCCTGTGACATGGTTTGGGGGCACCAAAGGGTAATTTGGCACAGGGCGCCATTTAGCCTAAGGCCGGCCCTGCTCATATTGCAATACGATACGTAATACCTTTCTCGCGGGCGGGGAGGGGGGCCGCTGCTCTCACCGCGCTCGGGTCCGGCTCTGGGCTGCTGCTTGCTCGCCGCTGCTCGGTGGCTCGAGCGGTGGGCCGGATCCGGAGACTCGAGCGGCGCTCCTCGCCCGTGAGTGAAAGGGGTGGTTTGGGGTTGGAGGGTATGGTCCGTGACGCCACCCACGGTTTGTGGTGAGGTTGGGACACCACCGCTTCTCTGGACGGGGATCCCGGGAGCAATGACAGGGAGCAGCCAAGATGTTTCTCTCCCCTCCGTCGGTAGGGGGATTTGGTGGTCCCGTGGCCCGGTGAGGTGTCGGGGGAGGCAGGGTTGGCGAGGTGCAGGGTTGCGGGGGCAGCGCGGTGCCTGACGGCACGGTGGTACTCACTCAGCCAATGATGAATACAGAGTCTCCGGTAAAACAAACGGCTGGATGGACGGGTCCCGCAGCCGGCTGCGGTGGTTACTCCTGGACGGGTGGTGGTGGCTGCCTTTCCCTGCACCTGTTGTGTGTCTTCGGTCCCGATGGCTTCCCACCGGTAACCCGCTCCCCAGCTTGGATGTGTGCTGGAGGAGCCCCTTTTGCCCGCAGGCTCTGGCCCTGGGAATTCTAGCTGTGGCGGTAGCTGTATTTCCCTTTCTCGGTTGGGACGGTTGCCTTCTATCGGGTTTTTGCTGCTAGGAAACCCCGGAGGTTCCAGTCGCTAACGGATTTGACCAGTTTAACGGCGACTCCAAGCCTGGTCGGGGTCCGTAGGCCCTGCCGGTTTGTGCTGGCTTCTCTTCGCTCCCCGGTTCGGTACCGGCGGGCCACCGCCCGTCCCCGGTCCTACGGTTCCGCGTCGATCGGCCTCTCCTGCAGACGGCCACCACCGTCTGCTAACCTTGCTGTATGTGCCCGGGCCACGTACCCGGACACGGTCAGACTGCTCTTTCTCCTCAACTACCACTTCTCGCTCCTTCACTTTCACTCTCCTAAATTCAACTACTCTGCACTGACTTCCTTTCCCACCTCCAGGACTGTGAACTCCTCAGTGGGTGGGGCCAACCGCCTGGCTCCACCCCACCTGGTGTGGACATCAGCCCCTGGAGGGAGGCAACAAGGATTTGTGTGTGCGGCTGATGTGCCTATCTCGGGGTGTGGGGTGTGTTGTTGCAGTACCTGTGACGGCCTGGCTTGTCCAGGGCGCCACACCTTAATTTGCCTAAGAAGTCAACTTCATTGGCAAAACATTTCAAGGTCTAATTTTATTAGAGATTGTCCAAAAGGTGAGGTTCCTGCTAAGGGGCCCATTTGTAGCACTGTCTACTATTCATGTTTAGTGTCCAATTTAGTCACAATATAGATAAATATTTGCAAAGAAATGGATATCATGTTAAAAACTTGTTTGAATATTTATACAACCTAAAAAAAAACAAAAACAATTTAAACTATTGTGATTTTTTTGTTATTTTAATCAGTATTTTTAAATGCATCAAAAATGACTTTTCAGTATTTTTTTCATGTTAAATTGGACACATTATGTTTTGTTTTTTTTTTAACGTGGCCTCTCCTTTGCAGACATATAAACAAAGTATTTGAATTAACGTTTGATCAGTGGGTGTTATTAGACATTTTTTACTGGGGTCATCAACACGCCTTGTATGAGTTGACCAATCATAAATATATCTTTATGTCTTAGACACTGAGAAATTGAAGCTATGGTGGAGGCAAGTTTTTTTTCTGTTGTATTACTGTCTGTTTATAATTGGTAAACTCATACAAGGCGAAGTTCATGCCCACAACTAAACTTAGCTTCACTTCATAATCATGGAGGATGTTAGACCAGTACATGGGCGTACCCAGGATCAAAACTAGAGGGGGGCAAGCCATGGTCATTCAGGTTGTAATATTAGAACGGAAAAGGTGAATGAAACGAAAATTTTAACTATTTACTAGCCGAATAATGAATAATGCAAATAGTGAATAGTAATGATTACATTTGCTCATCAGACTATTATAGACCTATTGGAAAACATGGAATTTATGGTTAAATGTCTCTAGGATGGGTTGCTTCCTCTCAATTTCATTTCCTATTACTTAACTTACCATTTTGGAACCAGTTTCCTATATCCATTTAGGCAGCCTCAATGTCTTCTAAATGTAAATAAGAAGGCAAACTAATAAATTATAACTGGAATAAATTCGAAAGATTAGTTGTTTTAAAGAAAAAGGTGCATTCACATGCTGCGTATTTCTGCATTTATGCAGCGCAGGACCTGGAGCAGGACCTTAAAAAGCACCATGTGACTGGGCAACGTCACCAGCCACATGGTGCTTCCTGGTCCTAGAGCCCCCCCACAAACACATACTGTATACAGCCCCCCATAGGGCTCCCATCTCATATAAAGTCCTCCCTTAGGGCTCCCATCTCATATACAGTCCCCCTTAGGGCTCCCATCTCATACACAGTCCACCCATAGAGCTCCCATCTCATATACAGCCCCCCATAGGGCTCACATGTCATATACAGCCCCTCATAGGGCTCCCATATCATATACAGCCCCTCCATAGGGCTCACATGATAGGAGCCCTATGGGGGGCTGCATCTCATAAATAAAGAAATAAAGAAATAACATTTGGAACACCATTCTAAGTCGGAACCGGGTGCAAAAACCTAAAAAAATCACTATATGGAGAGAAGGTATGCACACTAGTGACTATGCAAGGGGAATATATTCCCCTTGCATAGTCACTGGTGTGCATACCTTCTCTCCATATAGTATATCTCATATAAGGCCCCCCCCATAGGGCTCCCATATTCAGCCCCCCCATCATATACAACAGCTCACCAGACTGTCTGATTTAATATTTACATTTTTTTTACTTGTGGCAGCAGTCTCCCCAGCCTCCTAGCAGTCTCCCCAGCTTGTGACAGTGTCAGTCGCTCTGCACTGCAGGACTCGACACAACGGGGTGCAGAGTGATGATGTCATCACTCCAGTCCAGTCCCCGCTGTGCTGATTTGCAGTGCAGAGCGGCCGGCAGGCACTGAGGACGGGATTTTACAGCTCCTACTAGGAGCGGCTGCGGGAGCAGTATTCAACCTGCCCTGCGGTACTAGTGGGTGACGGGTGCCGATGCACCATGCCGCCCTGTCCTCTCCTCACCACCCGCGCTGCCTGATGCACCCACTAACTGACAGAGACAAGTCATAGTAGGTGCGTGCCCCTGCTTCTGGGGGGGGGGCAGCTGCCCCCCCCTGCCCCATGCTGGGTATGCTTATGGACCAGTAGATTATGAACTGCAGCTGAGTTTAGTTGTGTCACATTGCAAACCCATTTTTTAGCTCTCCTCATCATGACAGATGAGCGGTTCCATTGAGGCTCGGTTCGTCAATAGCAAACAAGCCTAGCTCCACAGGAGCTTGACCCGAATCCCAGCTCAAGTCACTGATTGGCAGTTTGAGTCTCCGCCCACATACAGCCAGTCATAAGCAGAATACTTCCGAGGCACGGTGGGGCTTTTTTAAAACTTTTTTTGTTGCTGCACACTACATACTGATCACGCTGTTGTTACCCCCAGTGTGCACCGTTCAAACACTAAAAGCAGCTTGCACAGGGCTGAGCACCAAACATATCTGAGTACAGTGTTGCTTGCACAAGTTTTGTTCACACGTATAGCATCCATCCAAGAACCCAAACCTTGATTTGTAAATTAGGTGTTCAAAAACCGAACCTCAGGTTCCCTCATCTATACTTGTCATAGATCTTTTCCTCTAAGATCTGCCTTAGTGCCTCTCCCACCATAGTGTCTGTCCAGAGATAAGTTACATTAATGTACCACCCCGCTCTCAGCAGCCGAGCTGCTCGGATCTGGCACTTCTGTGGATGGCTCGAGGGTCTCTGGACCCGGGGGCCTCACGGTTACTTCAAATGAAAAGGGATAGTGTTGGGATGGTGGATGTAGGACGTATATGTACGGGGTGAGCCGTACGGAGTTCGTGATGCCACCCACAGTGTGTGGTGATATTGGACACCACCGCTGCAGTTACGGAGCACCTGGGGGAGATGTTGTGCAGTAAGTTGTTAACCCCTCCGTGGGCAGGGATGGTGGCCCCGGGACCCGTTGGGGGTTTGGCGATGCAGGGAGATGGGCGACAGCAGGGTGCTGGTGTACTCACTATTAGAAAACACACGAGTCTCTGGTAAACCAAAGTGATGGTGGTCGGTGCCCGCAGCCGGCTGCGTTCGGGTTCCCTCATCCGGCTGGTGGTCTCTGTCTTTATCCTGCACCTGTTTAGAATGGTGGACTGCCTGCGCTTGCAACTTCAGGAGTCCGCTCCCAGCTTGTTGACGCCTGAGAAGCCCTTTGCCCGCAGACGCTGGCCCGTGGGATCTCTTGAGCCGTGGCGGTGGCCTTTTATCCCCCTCGGTGGGCTGTTGCCTTCAGTCGGGACTTTGGGTGGGACAGGACCTCTAGTCCTTGCCGCAATCAGTTAATTAACTAAGTCCAGTCGCTTCTGGGCCTAGCTTTAGGGTCTGAGTACCCCCCTGTGTGCTCCGATTTCCGAGTCGGTTCCCCGGGTCGGTACCGATGGGCCACTACCTTGTCCCGGTCCACCTCGGTTCGACCAAGCCATCTTCCCGGCTCCTGCAAACGGAGACCGCCGTCTGCCTCCTAGCCAAAGGCACCAGGGCTCCTACCCTGGTACCTGTTCAATTTGGGTCTTCACCTCTGCTGGAGCTGCACACAGCTCCAGCCCACACTCCTCTCCAACTTGAACTCTAAACCTTATCTGGCTACTTTCCCGCCCCGGGCTATCTAAAACTCCTAGGTTGTGGTCTTCCAACCACCTGGTTCCACCACCTGGTGTGTCTATCAAGCCCATAGGGGGGTGACTAGGGTTTAAAGGGTTGGCTGATATCACCTGTGAGGGAAGGGTGTAATGCGGGGCCCTATTGGTGACTACCTGGCCTGGCCAGGGCGTCACACTAATGTCTATTGTGCTCACAGCATCTTGCAATCCATCTGCATTAAGAGCAGAGCAGGATGTTATTACATCTCACACAGGAGTAGCTTGTTGTGCTTTAATTCAGAGAGATTAAAAGTTATCCTCCTGACTCCTTAGCACAACAAACATAAGAGTGAATCATCTGAAGTGTGGCTACCGAACAATCAAGCGTTTCATGACAAATAGCCAACAGGGTCACAAAAAGCGTGTTGGGCAATAAAGGCGCAAAATAACTGCTCATGAATTGAGGAAAATCAAGCATGAAGCTGCCAAGATGCCATTTGCCATCAATTTGGCCATATTTCGGAGCTGCAACGTTACTGGAGTATTAAAAAGCTCAAGGTGTGTCATACTCACTCAACATGGCCAAGGTAAGGAAGGCTGAAAAACGACCACCTTTGGACAAGAAACATAAGATAAAACGTCAAGACTGGGCCAAGAAATATCTTAAGACTGATTTTTCAAAGGTTTTATGGACTGATGAAATGAGAGTGACTCTTGATGGGCCAGATGGATGGGCCAGAGGCTGGATCAGTAAAGGGCAGAGAGCTCCACTCCGACGCCAGCAAGGTGGAGGTGGGGTACTGGTATGGGCTGGTATCATCAAAGATGAACTTGTGGGACCTTTTTGGGTTGAGTATGGAGTGAAGCTCAACTCCCAGACCTACTGCCAGTTTCTGGAAGACAACTTCTTCAAGCAATGGTACAGGAAGAAGTTGGTATTGTTTAATAAAAGCATGATTTTCATGCAGGACAATGCTCCATCACATGCATCCAACTACTCCACAGCATGGCTGGCCAGGCTCCCTTGTTCACCTGTTCTGAACCCCATAGAGAAGCTGTGGTCCTTCATAAAATGTAAGAGCTACAGGGAGGGAAAACAGTACACCTCTCGGAACAGTGTCTGGGAGGCTGTGGTGGCTGCTGCACGCAATATTGATCATAAACAGATCAAGCAACTGACAATCTATGGTAGGCTGTTGAATGTCATCATAAAGAAAGGTGGCTATATTTGCCACTAAGTTTTGGGGGTTTTGTTTTTCCATGTCAGAAATGTTTATTTCTAAATGTTGTGCAGTTATATTGGTTTACCTGGTGAAAATAAACAAGTGAGATGGGAAGATATTTGGTTTTTATTAAGTTGCCTAATAATTCGGCACAGTAATAGTTACCTTCACAAACAGATATCCTCCTAAGATAGCCAAATCTAAAAAAAAAGCACTCCAACTTCCAAAAATATTAAGCTTTGATATAGATATAGTCTTTTGGGTTGATTGAGAACATAGTTGTTGACCAATAATAAAAAAAATCCTCTAAAATACAACTTGCCTAATAATTCTGCACACAGTGTATAAACGGTACCTTTCTATCAGAATAAACTTTCCTGCAACTATATAGAATTATTAAGGGAAAGGAAAAGAGGGTTGGATACTCAGTTGTCTGATTGGAGTGGCTTGGTTGTCTTTATTTTCGCTCCACGTAATGACACAGAGTAGGACTCTCTTTCTTGGAAGACCTCAGGACGACTTCTTTGCTTCTCCATGGATCAACCTGCACAGAAGTATACTGGATTTCCTTCTTCCTTGTACATGAAGAACTGCCCTTTTTAAACCCAATCCTATCCACCACTTCCCTTATTCTATAAAACATCTTACAGGGGCACTGGATACCAGTAACAGTAAGATTTGTATTGTTTTCTACATTACGAACGAAATGTGTTGCACAGAAAAAGTACATTTCTACAACCTAGCAAAATAAAAACATTCTCTCTAAGCTTTTGTAAGGCTAAACGGACATGCTCATAGTATTATTACAAATCAAGCGGAAAAAAATAGAATATCATCCAGACAGACTACGATACACTTTCTCCCAAAAAATTAATTCATAAAGTTTTGAAACACTACTGGCTCATTAGTTAAACCAAAAGGCATGACAAGATTTTCAAATAGGCCCTCAGGCATTAAAAACTCTTTCCACTCATCACCCTTCTGGATCAAATTATTATACCCTATAAGTTAAAGTTTGGAGTTGATTATCAGTTGGGGGTAAGTGGAAGTATATACAGTTAGGTCCAGAAATATTTGGACAGTGACACAAGTTTTGTTATTTTAGCTGTTTACAAAAACATGTTCAGAAATACAATTATATATATAATATGGGCTGAAAGTGCACACTCCCAGCTGCAATATGAGAGTTTTCACATCCAAATCGGAGAAAGGGTTTAGGAATCATAGCTCTGTAATGCATAGCCTCCTCTTTTTCAAGGGACCAAAAGTAATTGGACAAGGGACTCTAAGGGCTGCAATTAACTCTGAAGGCGTCTCCCTCGTTACCTGTAATCAATGAAGTAGTTAAAAGGTCTGGGGTTGATTACAGGTGTGTGGTTTTGCATTTGGAAGCTGTTGCTGTGACCAGACAACATGCGGTCTAAGGAACTCTCAATTGAGGTGAAGCAGAACATCCTGAGGCTGAAAAAAAAGAAAAAATCCATCAGAGAGATAGCAGACATGCTTGTAGTAGAAAATCAACAGTCGGGTACATTCTGAGAAAAAAGGAATTTACTGGTGAGCTTGGGAACTCAGAAAGGCCTGGGCGTCCACGGATGACAACAGTGGCGGATGATCGCCGCATACTTTCTTTAGTGAAGAAGAACCCATTCACAACATCAACTGAAGTCCAGAACACTCTCAGTGAAGTAGGTGTATCTGTCTCTAAGTCAACAGTAAAGAGAAGACTCCATGAAAGTAAATACAAAGGGTTCACATCTAGATGCAAACCATTCATCAATTCCAAAAATAAACAGGCCAGAGTTAAATTTGCTGAAAAACACCTCATGAAGCCAGCTCAGTTCTGGAAAAGTATTCTATGGACAGATGAGACCAAGATCAACCTGTACCAGAATGATGGGAAGAAAAAAGTTTGGAGAAGAAAGGGAACGGCACATGATCCAAGGCACACCACATCCTCTGTAAAACATGGTGGAGGCAACGTGATGGCATGGGCATGCATGGCTTTCAATGGCACTGGGTCTCACTTGTGTTTATTGATGACATAACAGCAGACAAGAGTAGCCGGATGAATTCTGAAGTGTACCGGGATATACTTTCAGCCCAGATTCGGCCAAATGCCGCAAAGTTGATTGGACGGCGCTTCATAGTACAGATGGACAATGACCCCAAGCATACAGCCAAAGCTACCCAAGAGTTCATGAGTGCAAAAAAGTGGAACATTCTGCAATGGCCAAGTCAATCACCAGATCTTAAGCCAATTGAGCATGCATTTCACTTGCTCAAATCCAGACTTAAGACGGAAAGACCCACAAACAAGCAAGACCTGAAGGCTGCGGCTGTAAAGGCCTGGCAAAGCATTAAGAAGGAGGAAACCCAGCGTTTGGTGATGTCCATGGGTTCCAGACTTAAGGCAGTGATTGCCTCCAAAGGATTCGCAACAAAATATTGAAAATAAAAATATTTTGTTTGGGTTTGGTTTATTTGTCCAATTACTTTTGACCTCCTAAAATGTGGAGTGTTTGTAAAGAAATGTGTACAATTCCTACAATTTCTATCAGATATTTTTGTTCAAACCTTCAAATTAAACGTTACAATCTGCACTTGAATTCTGTTGTAGAGGTTTCATTTCAAATCCAATGTGGTGGCATGCAGAGCCCAACTCGCGAAAATTGTGTCACTGTCCGAATATTTCTGGACCTAACTGTAAGTATTCTTAACCATAATTTTGTTTAATTCACGGAAATTGCGGCCAGGACGGAGACTCCAGTCTTTCTTTTTAACAAAGAAAAACCTAGCATCTAAAGATGAGGAAGAATGATGAATATGAACCTTTCGTAAACTTTTGTTTACATATTCTTTCATAACAGTCCGGTCAGGATCCGATGGACTATACAAGCAAGCTTTTGGTAATTTGGCATTGGAAATAAGATCAAAGGCACAGTCATAAGGATGATGGGGAGGTAACATCTTTGCTTGTTTTTCCAAGAACACCCCCAAAGTCTTTCAGGAACTTCGGAAGACCTCCAGACTAGAGGAGAAAACCTGTACAGAATTAAGACATTTCTTATGACAATACGGACTTCACTTAACAATAACCCTCTGACCCCAATCAATGACAGGATTGTGAATATGTAACCATTGAAATCTCAATACCAACCCTACAGGTAAGTTATCAAAAATATAGCAGGATATTGACTCAGAGCAAAGTGTTCCCGCTTTAATTGCGAATTCCACTTTTACCACCTGGACAAGGCTTTGGGGTAACTTTGTCCTGTCAATGGCAACAATTAGAATGGGTCCTTGGAACCTAACTGTCCCTAGTCCTAATCTCAGGACCAGTCCTGAATCAATAAAGGGGGCTACACACCCATAATCAATGAAAGCGAATGCGGAAACTGACCGATCTTGGACAAATAGTTCTACATTTAGCAGTAGATCAATTCTCAGAGCACAGGTACAAGAGAACAACTAGTGCAACTCAGCAGAAGACTAAAGGGCGCTTTACACGCTGCGACATCGCTAGTGATGTCACTAGTGATCACACCCATCCTCGTCGTTTGTGCGGCACGGGCAAATTGCTGCCCGTGGCGGACAAAATCGGTAGTGCTACAGATTTTAAAAAAAGCTCAAAGAAGTCAAGAATAATAAAATACTTTTTCTTTATTGAAATGTCTTTTCTTTTATAAAAATATATATATATAAATAACTCCACTATATAGTACCCAAGGACAGGATAATACAGGTCATAAGTTAATTTATCCCGCATCAGCATATGGATTCAAAGAATCATAGTGCCCTACAGTTCACTGAATGTATACAAGGCTGCAATGAAGATTTAAACCTCCTTTTTTCTTTATACAGAAATTATATAGTAACAACAATCACAGCAGCATACCATGTGGCAAACAATATATAGGTGCAGAGTATCATATGTCAATTCCCTATCTTCATGCCCCCTGAAGAAGAAAAGGCGAAACACGTGTTGGGGTCGCAGGACGTGGATTTCAGGTCTCCAAATAGGTAATGCATATATTAGTGTTCTCTGTGGTGGATTTGTGGAGTCACTACTCTTATTGAAGCTATGAGGCTGGTTATTGTGTAAATTAAAACGGAGTGGTGTTCTATCTACACGCCCACAGAACAGGGAACGTACTTAATGATTGAGAATCCCGTATCGGCATAGGGAATTGACATATGATACTCTGCACCTATATATTGTTTGCCACATGGTATGCTGCTGTGATTGTTGTTACTTTATAATTTCTGTATAAAGAAAAAAGGAGGTTTAAATCTTCATTGCAGCCTTGTATACATTCAGTGAACTGTAGGGCCCTATGATTCTTTGAATCCATATGCTGATGCGGGATAAATTAACTTATGACTTGTATTATCCTGTCCTTGGGTACTATATAGTGGAGTTATTTATATATATATATATTTTTATAAAAGAAAAGACATTTCATTAAAGAAAAAGTATTTTATTATTCTTGACTTCTTTGAGCTTTTTTTAAAATCTGTATACCTTTAACAGATTTTGTGTGCTCAATTCTGAAATAGAAGCTTTACCACCTTGGTGGTGGAAGTATGTTACAATAGGCAAGATTTTGTGAGTTATTAAAATCGGTAGTGCGCCTCATACGTACTTACCTTCCTAGCGACGTCGCTGTGGGCAGCAAACAACCTCTTTTTTAAGGGGGAGGTTCGTGCACCAACTTAGCGACGTCACACAGCGGCCCACCAATAGAAGCGGAGGGGCGGAGAGCAGCCGAATTAACAACATGCCCACCTCGTTGCCGGAGGACGCAGGAACCGTGTTGTACGTCGTTCCCTGGGTGTCACACATAGCAATGTGTGCTGCCTCAAGAACGATGAACAACCGGCATCCAAAATGAGCAACGACATTTGGGAAATGAGCGACGTGTCAACGATCAACGATTAGGTGAGTATTTTTGATTGTTAGTGGTCGCTCGTAGGTGTCACACGCAACGACATGTCTTAAGCAGCCTTAAGACTGGCTGTGGTTTTGGACTGGCTTCTCTGATAAATAGATGGGCAATCAGACCAAACAGGGCACACCTGGAAAACCCAAAAACGCTCAGTCTCTGATTGAACAGCTGAGCTGTCACTGAACAGATCACCAGCTCAACATTCCCCTGTACTAGATGGGACCACTCAGCTGTCCATCATCATACTGACAGATCAGCACACCCAGAATCTGAAGTGCATTAGTCACCTATTGCATCCGAGACGCACAGGAGGAATCATGACATTTTTATTCCACTTTGCAGCCACTTTTGAATTACAGTATTTTTTGGACTATAAGACACACTTTTTTCCCCCAAATATTGGGGGAAAGTGGGGGTGAGTCATATAGTCTGAATGTGGCTGCGGGGAATGAGGGTGCTGCGGTGGAGCGGGTCATCGGGGGCATGAGCAGGCTGTAGTAGCCTGCCGTGACCACGTGGGCCCGCTCATTTCATATGCACGCCCATCATCCAAAAGTAATTGGACAAGGGACTCTAAGGGCTTCAATTAACTCTGAAGGCGTCTCCCTCGTTACCTGTAATCAATGAAGTAGTTAAAAGGTCTGGGGTTGATTACAGGTGTGTGGTTTTGCATTTGGAAGCTGTTGCTGTGACCAGACAACATGCGGTCTAAGGAACTCTCAATTGAGGTGAAGCAGAACATCCTGAGGCTGAAAAAAAAGAAAAAATCCATCAGAGAGATAGCAGACATGCTTGTAGTAGAAAATCAACAGTCGGGTACATTCTGAGAAAAAAGGAATTTACTGGTGAGCTTGGGAACTCAGAAAGGCCTGGGCGTCCACGGATGACAACAGTGGCGGATGATCGCCGCATACTTTCTTTAGTGAAGAAGAACCCATTCACAACATCAACTGAAGTCCAGAACACTCTCAGTGAAGTAGGTGTATCTGTCTCTAAGTCAACAGTAAAGAGAAGACTCCATGAAAGTAAATACAAAGGGTTCACATCTAGATGCAAACCATTCATCAATTCCAAAAATAAACAGCAATCATGACATTTTTATTCCACTTTGCAGCCACTTTTGAATTACAGTATTTTTTGGACTATAAGACACACTTTTTTCCCCCAAATATTGGGGGAAAGTGGGGGTGAGTCATATAGTCTGAATGTGGCTGCGGGGAATGAGGGTGCTGCGGTGGAGCGGGTCATCGGGGGCATGAGCAGGCTGTAGTAGCCTGCCGTGACCACGTGGGCCCGCTCATTTCATATGCACGCCCATCATCCCTCAGCACTGAAGCTGACAGGTGGGTTGGATGATTGGCGGGGGGTGCGCGCATAGTAAAGAACCGGCCCGCGTGATCACCCCTGGCAACTACAGCCTGGAGTGATCATGTATGGCTTTATTCACTGCCCCCCGTGCATCATTATCAGCGCAGTGGGCAGTGAATCAGTATACTCCCCCGTCACCGTTGTCTGCAGCATCGCGATCTCCTCCTGTCTGCCGGCCAGCTGATCTGTGTGTAGAGAGCGGTGAGCACAGCGATGACGTCATCCCTGTGTGCACCGCTAGTGTCCACATAGGTCAGCTGACAGGCAGACAGGAGGATGAGCGATGCTGCAGGGAACGTGGACGGCTCCATACTCCAGCGGCGATGCTGCCGGCACTGACAGCAGGAGGAGCGATGCTGCATAGAGCGAGGAAAGGTGAGTATAAACGTTTATTTTTTTTTGTGTGCCACCGGATGCGGGCCATATAGCAGGATGGGGGCATATAGCAGGATGAGGGTATATAGCAGGATGGGAGTATATAGCAGGATGGATGGGGGTTTATAGCAGGATGGATGGGGGTATACAGCAGGATGGGGGTATATAGCAGGATGGGGGCATATTTCAGGATGGCAGTATATAGCAGGATGGGGGTATATAGCATGATGAGGGAATATACCAGGATGGCGGTATATAGCAGGATGGGGGGTATATAGCAGGATGGCAGTATATAGCAGGATGGCAGTATTAAGCAAGATGGCAGTATATAGCAGGATAAGGGCATATACCAGAATGGCGCTATGTAGCAGGATGGGCGCTATACCATGATGGAGGTCTATAGCAGGATGGGAATATATACCAGGATGGGGTACATATATATTACGATGGGGATCATCTACAAGGCAGGAGGATCATTACCAGGATTGGGTACCTTAGTAAAGAATTTGGGGACATTATCCCCATAACAGTGTCAGCAGCAGATTCTCGCCCCATAAGTCTGTCATGACCACATTTTTTGCTTAAAATTTTATTTTCCTATTTTCCTCCTCTAAAACCAGGGTGCGTCTTATAGTCCGAAAAATATGGTATGTGACTAGCTCAACATAAAAAAAATTTGTGAAAGGTCCTCGTTAACAACAAATACATGTTCTTTCAGTTTTACACCCCTCTCACCCAGAGCTCAACTCGAATAAAGGATATATTTTTACCAAAATTTAAAGCACTGTCATCAAGTAACATTATGTAACATAGTCCAATGTGCACATAGAGTGGAAGTGATTGCAAAAGATTGTAATATTTATATATCATCACTATTGTGATGTTTATTTGTTGGGACATACATTTTTTAGAATTATATTGTTCACCAAAACTTTTCTGAGAAGCCCACCCAAAAGTGTTCTTTAAGCAAAGAAGCCCATTATGCATAATATATGATGGGACAAAAATCTTATGGTAAATCTGATCTGGGTAGATCTGGGTAATCTCTTTTCAAAGAGATTGTCTTGGAAAAAGGATCTTGCAGATAAAGGCTAACATGAAGCTAAGAATAGCTTTTAAGGTACAGTCATATGAAAAAGTTTGGGCACCCCTATTAATGTTAACCTTTTTTCTTTATAACAATTTGGGTTTTTGCAACAGCTATTTCAGTTTCATATATCTAATAACTGATGGACTAAGTAATATTTCTGGATTGAAATGAGGTTTATTGTACTAACAGAAAATGTGCAATCCGCATTTAAACAAAATTTGACCGGTGCAAAAGTATGGGCACCCTTATCAATTTCTTGATTTGAACCCTTCTAACTACTTTTTACTGACTTACTAAAGCACTAAATTGGTTTTGTAACCTCATTGAGCTCTGAACTTCATAGGCAGGTGTATCCAATCATGAGAAATGGTATTTAAGAAGGTGGCCACTTGCAAGTTGTTCTCCTATTTAAATCTCCTATGAAGAGTGGCATCATGGGCTCCTCAAAACAACTCTCAAATGATCTGAAAACAAAGATTATTCAACATAGTTGTTCAGGGGAAGGATATAAAAGTTTTCTCAGAGATTTAAACTGTGACTTTCCACCAGTTGGGAGGAACATAGTAAGGAAATGGAAGAACACAGGTACAGTTCTTGTTAAGCCCAGAAGTGGCAGGCCAAGAAAAATATCAGAAAGGCAGAGAAGAAGAATGGTGAGAACAGTCAAGGACAATCCACAGACCACCTCCAAAGACCTGCAGCTTCATCTTACTGCAGATGGTGTCAATGTGCATCGGTCAACAATACAGCCCACGTTGCACAAGGAGAAGCTGTATGGGAGAGTGATGCGAAAGAAGCCATTTCTGCAAGCACACCACAAACAGAGTCGCCTGAGGTATGCAAAAGCACATTTGGACAAGCCAGTTACATTTTGGAAGAAGGTCCTATGGACTGATGAAACAAAGATTGAGTTGTTTGGTCATACAAAAAGGCGTTATAAATGGAGGCAAAAAACACGGCATTCCAAGAAAAGCACTTGCTACCCACAGTAAAATTTGGTGGAGGTTCCATCATGCTTTGGGGCTGTGTGGCCAATGCCGGCACCGGGAATCTTGTTAAAGTTGAGGGTTGCATTGATTCAACTCAGTATCAGCAGATTCTTGACAATAATGTGCAAGGATCAGTGACGAAGTTGAAGTTACGCAGGCTATGGATACTTCAGCAAGACAATGATCCAAAACACCGCTCCAAATCTACTCAGGCATTCATGAAGAGGAACAATTACAATGTTCTGGAATGGCCATCCCAGTCCCCAGACCTGAATATCATTGAAAATCTGTGGGATGATTTGAAGCGTGCTGCCCATGCTCGGCGACCATCAAACTTAACTGAACTGGAATTGTTTTGTAAACAGGAATGGTCAAATATACCTTCATCCAGGATCCAGGAACTCATTAAAAGCTACAGAAAGTGACTAGAGGCTGTGATTTTTGCAAAAGGAGAATCTACAAAATATCAATGTCACTTTTATGTTGAGGTGCCCATACTTTTGCACCAGTCAAATTTTGTTTAAATGCGGATTGCACATTTTCTGTTAGTACAATAAACCTCATTTCAATCCAGAAACATTACTGAGTCCATCAGTTATTAGATATATGAAACTGAAATAGCTGTTGCAAAAAGCCAAATTGTTATAAAGAAAAAAGGCTAACATTATTAGGGGTGCCCAAACTTTTTCATATGGCTGTAACTTAGGTCTCTTTAGGTATGGTATAATAATTATGTAAGAAACATACGCACTCAAAGAATTCTAGCAAAGATGTAAAGATAAAATGTCACTGTCTAGTTCAGATGCACATGGCGCCCGTGAAAAAAAAGTAGGCAGTCTCAATGCCTGTAGCTCAGTCAAAACACTGCTGTGATTGTTTTGTTTTCTCAAGATAAAGATTCTTCTACACTGACTCAGAAAATTGGTGAAGAGAAACCTGTCTTACAGATGTAGTAAAGTCAGGGACAGTTTTGGACAAAGAGGGGCCCTGGGCAAAAGTTTAAGAGGGGGCCCTATATGCTCACATATTGCTCCATCACATGCAGCTATGTAGGTTGCATTTACACTACCTGACAGAAGTTCTGTCGCTTATCCATGTTATGTAACCTGTGTAACCTATGTATACCTGACTTGTAGACTGTGAGCCCTCGCGGGCAGGGACCTCTCTCCTCCTGTACCAGTCTGTGCCTTGTATTGTTTATGATTATTGTACTTGTCCCTATTATGTACACCCCTTTCAAATGTAAAGCGCCATGGAATTGATGGCGCTATAATAATAAATAATAATAATAATAATCATAATAATGTAAATAAAAGCTTATAACCTGACTTTAAATTCATCCATTGGTTTTATAAATTACTCTTTTGAAAGCTGAAACCCTTCCAATTTTGATTTAGGTTATGAAAACAAAGATGCTGCAAAGCTGAAATATTGATCATTTAATGATAAGCGACAGAACTTCTGTCAGGGAGTGTACATGTGCTGAGTTCAGACTGATAAATAATTGACCGACAATATTTAAATCCTTTGACGTTTGTTTCCCAGATTCTTTGCGCAAGAAGATGAAGAATGATGGGCACATAACGATCACTAGTAGATAAATCTGTACAATACAGTATCATGTTATCAGCAGCACATCTGCAGTTTGCATTTGGCAATGTGCTGCCAACAAGGATTTTTGTTCCACCATAAACAATACAATCACCCAATGGATGAGCAGTTTTTTTCTCATTCATTGAGTGATTGAAGTGTTTCAAGAAGGGGAGTGTCGGGCCGCTCAGGCGCCACTCTGCTTTGTTATTGATACCCTGGCTGTGTGTGCTTCTATATGTAGGATGCATAGCACTTACTTGCTCCTGGCGGACACTGTTCATCATATGAGTCCTGAAGACACAGGGTAAGGGCCAGAGTCCATGGGGCAAAGGGGAAAGATCTATGGGGGCAAAGGGGAAGAGTCCATGGGACAAGGACAGTGTAGAAAATCCAGAAGCTAGGGCAGAGTCCAAGGCTGGGAGCATGCAGCTCTCCCACAGCTCACTGTCCTGCAATCCAGCAGAGGGGTGTGCTACAGGCGTAAAACAGCTTGGGAGGGGGAAAACAAACAATTTGTTTTGGCTGCTCTGGGCCAACATCTTCAAGGAGTCAAGTCTCTTGACCTGCCTCTCCTTTTTCAGGATGCAGAACAGTCCCGATAGACTATGTGCAACCAGCACAACTAAGTAGGTGCTGCAGAGCTGGCTCCTCTCACAGCTACTTTAACCCTGCTCCTGGTCAGCTTCAGACCCAGGTCATTCCAAACTCAGCCATCTTCACATACACGTTCCACGTTCACCATTGCCAGAGCACCAGCCCACACCAGCAGGCCCAAGACTTTGATCTCAACAGAAGAGGCCGCAGCACTGGATTCGGTTTCTCTGCTGTTCTGCCAGACATGCACAGGTGGCTTCAGGGATGTAGGGGCCTGAACTGCTGACACTTCTTTGGGGTGGCACTCGGTTCTCACAGTTGCTGCAGATTTTAACTGCATGTCCCGACCACAGGACTTTGGCCCTCTGGGAGTAGCCACTGTAGTCGCCTTTAAAGGTACTGATTCTCGGTCTCTTTTGAGGATCTCTGGTCTCAACAGGCCTCCTGGCTGCAGCACCTCTTCTTGCCACTGCAGCCACTTTTTTCAGCCCACACACCGCTTACTCTCAGGCCACACTCTACACTGCTTCATTGCTGTCTTTTCACTAACCAACAATGGTGCCAGCCTGCTCGGTGGTGGGAGTATCCCTTCTCCCGCTAGCTCCTCCAAGGAGGTGCCTCTTCCAGCTCCCCTACCCATTTCTTCATGGCTGACACCCATTCCCATCAGCTTGCTGTGATGGGCGGCACCTTTACTTTCATCGCACCCACCAGAGGTCGGCACAGCTGACCAGGGGACATCTTCTTTCCAGTATCCTTTGCACAAGCGGAGCCTGTCTTCACTCTCTTTTCCAGCCATAACATCTACAATGGGTGTGGTTTCCTCTCTGTAGTGTGCCATCATTCACCATCATTTTCTTTAACTCTTTTAAGTTTAGGTTTCTTTCCTGCATCTGAATGCCTCTCGACATGTGGGTAATGACCCTGCTTGCAGCCCCACTTGAAGGAGGAGGGTGCCAGGACACTCACGAGCCGCTCTCCTTTGTAGGGGGCATAGCACTTATTTGCTCCTGGCAGACATCATCCATCTCTCCATCCACACTGGCAGGGGCTTCCGGGCAGAGTTTGCACCATACCTGAGTCTCTTTAACACAACAGTCTTCACTTTCAGTTATCAGTTGCATAGCAGACAAGTTGTTAAATATTCTTCCTGTCTGACTAGGATATTTCTCCCTTTAGGACTACCATATAAATGCAGTGGTAGTCCTCCTTCCATCGACAAGCTCCCACTATTGGTGCAGTAGTAGCTTTGCCATTCCCATGCCACTGAATAAGCAGGGGTGTCTTCTACTTTATCCTTCAATACTCTTAGGCCCCTTTCACACGTCAGTGATTCTGGGACGTTTGTGCTTTTTTTAAAACATACCAGAATCACTGACATACGCAGACCCATTATAATGAATGGGTCTGCTCACACGTCAGTGATTTTTCACTGCACGTGTCTCCGTGCGGCGTACCCGCGTGTGCGTGATTGCCGCACGGAGACATGTCCATTTTTTTCTGGCATCACTGATGTCCCACGGACCACGCAGTGGTGTGGTCCGTGAAACACGTGCCAGAAAAAAACGTGCTTTTAAAATAAAAAAACATTTTAACTCACCCGGCGTCCAGCGATGTCCTCTGCAGCCCATTCTCCCTGCTGCTTCTGAGCCGGCTCATTATTGTCGCGCATATTCATTATGCGCGACACAGCCGACCCGGAAGCAGCTGCTGCGGGGGTCACCGCCGGCCGGATGCTGCACCGCGGGAGCGATCAGCACCATGGACAGCGGGAGCGCGCACAGGTGAGTTGTTTTCTAAGTGCAAACACGGGACACGGAGAACGGAGCCCGGATTGCACTTAGACAACCCACGTGTGCCGTGAATCACGGCACACGCAGGGACATGTGCGTGTTTTACACACCAGTGAAAAACGTCACTGTTTTTCACTGACGTGTGAAACGGGCCTTAGAGAGTTTCACAAGTGTCTATGGAACCCCAGGATCGTCCCCTCTTCCTCGATCCAACTCCCTTACGTGTCACGCAAAACATGGCTTCACCAAGCCTGCCAGGTTGAACCATGCTCAAAAACCTTGCGGGATTGACATCAGGTTTTCAGTACCAACTCCAACACTGAGGCCTTTCTTCTGCTAGGCCGGACCTTACTGAACTGACTCTCAGCTCTCTCTGTAACCAGAAAGTCCCCCTCTGCTCAACACTAGTTCCATTCCCTACTGAGCAGAACCTGACATTCACTGTTTCTATTACTAACAAAGTCCACTAACATAGCATTCCTATACTTTTCTTTACTTGTTACAAATGACATCATAAACCTTTACCTCATATTACATCCTGCTTAACATTCCCCACTCTGCTATCTGACTATTAAACTTCACTACATATTGTTAACACATTTACTTTACATAACCATGCACTTTATATTGTAGCGGGCTTTGCCACCCTCCTACATGTTTACACCTATGAACTCTTATCTGTGTATCTAACAACTGATACAGAGATACACAACTGGACAGCGACATATTTTTCACGCACAACTGGACAGCGACATATTTTTCACGCACAACTGGACAGCGACATATTTTTCACGCACAACTGGACAGCGACATATTTTTCACGCACAACTGGACAGCGACATATTTTTCACGCACAACTGGACAGCACTATGGGGAGATAAGGTATGCACACCAGTGACTATGTAAGGGGAATACATGAAATAGCAGTTTCTGCTATTTCATGTATTCCCCTTACATAGTCACTGGTGTGCATAGCTTATCTCCCCATAGTGATGTTTTTTTAGGTTTTTGCACCCAGTTCGGACTTAGAATGGTGTTCCAAACGTTATTCCTATTTGTTTGCACAACTGGACAGCGACATATTTTTCTTGGCTAACACGGTACAAAGATATATTTTACTTGTATCTGTGTATCTGGGATTTATAAATGTGAATGCTACATATACACAATATGTGCCACAAAACTGTATGTCACACACACACACACACACACACACAGCACATCTCTTTGTACCTATATCTTAGGGGTAAAATAAAAGAAATAGATTTTTTTATTCTAGAAAATTAAAAAAAAATGTAAAACAGCGATAGTCACATTTTAAACACTTTTTTAAAATAAATGTCAATACAATACAGTGTACAGAATATTTATGATGCTCAGTGAATGACATACTTAAAAAAAATGTTTTTTCCCCATGAAATTCATAAAAATCCGTAATTCAGTTAGAACAATTAGAACACTAAAATAAGTGTTTGATAGGCCACAAAAGAAATTATAGTTTGTCTTTCCCTATAACTATTGTATTGCTCTCAGCAAGAGAAACACAACAATACAATTACAGTTATTTAAGACTGCTAAAGGTAATTGACAAAAAAACAGTTAGGCTATGTTCACACAGGTCTTTTTTGGGAAGGTTTTTTTTTACCAAAACCTAATTTTGTGGCAGGAAATCTCATTTGCGTCATCTGCGTTTTTGGTGCGTTTTAGTGGCGTTTTGGTGCATTTTTGGTGCATTTTCAGTGGCGTTTTGGTGCGTTTTTGGTGCGTTCTTACTTCAAAATGGGTTGTATCAATGGAAAAACATTGTAAAAATGCTGCAAAGAATTGACATGCGCATTCTTTGAAATGCAAGTATTCGACAAAACAGTTAGGAAAAAATCTGCAGGTGTTTGTGTGTGTGCATGAGATTTCAGAAATCTCTTTGACTTTGCTGGTACTGTGAAAAGCAGCTTTTTATTAGCATGGGTTTGCATAAAAACAAGGCAAATCTGCAGCTAAAAAACGCAGAAAAAACTTACCAAAAAAGCCCTGTGTCAATATACGCTATAGAGCACGAGTAATACTAAATGGCTACACATCGATCTGGATGAAAGTCAAAAGTGGGGTGCCGCAGGGCTCTGTCGTGGGTCCAATGCCATTTAATATCTTTATAAATGATCTGGACAATGGAATTATTGGGGAACTCATTAAATTCGCAGATGATACTAAGATAGGAGGAGTGGCCAACACTAGAGAGGAAAGAAAGTGTATTCAAAATGATCTAGACACACTCGAAGAATGGGCCGAGGCAAAAAGAATGGTGTTTAACAGGGACAAATGAAAAGTTACAATAAAAGAAATGTAAAAAGCACATATAGTATGGAAGGAATAGAACTAGGTATCTAGGTAATAGCACTGGGGAAAAGGACTTGGGCATATTAGTGCATCGCAGATTCAACATGAGCCAACAGTTTGGTGCTGCAGCTAAAAAGACCAACAAAAGTCTTTGATGTATCAAGACAAGCATTGAATCTAGATCAAGAGAGGTAATTATTCCCCTATACTCAGCCCTGGTCAAACCCCACCTGGAATACTGTGTACAGCTCTGGATGCCCAAATTCAAGAAAGATATCGATATATTGGAGTAAGTCCAGAGGAGAGTAACCAAGATGGTAGAAAGTCTGCAAACCATGTCCTATGAAGACCAGCTAATAGAACTAGGAATGTTCAGTTTGCAAAAGAGAAGGCTGAAAGGAGGACTTAATGGTGGTCTACAAATATCTGAAAGGAATTATTCTATTCTCATTAGCACAAGGACATACAAGAAGCAGTGAGATGAAACTAAAAGGATAGAGATACAGATTAGAAATTAGAAAAACTTTCTGACAATAAGGGCAGTCAGGGAGTGAAACAGGCTTCCATGAGAGGTAGTCAGCTATCCATCAATGAAAATCTTCAAGCGGAAGCTGGATAAACATATAGCTGGAATGATTCAGGAAAACCTGCACTCACAGGAGATTGGACCCGATGGCCCTTGAGGCCCCTTCCAACTCTACATTCTATGATTCTATGAATTATAGGTTCTATGAAGGGTTCTTTTTATGGGTAAACAGATTGTTTGCAAAAGTTTCAATAGGCAATATAGCAAATTGATCAGCACTAGTTCATATGTTGCAAATAAATGGACGTGTTTCATGAGAACAATCCTTTATACATACTGCTTTACATTTTTGTCATCAATACACCCTATTTAAGTAGGGTGATGTGCTACCAGCAAACATTACTGCTTTGCTTATACCACTGGCCACCAAGCAATGTTGTGTGGCTGCAACAATGATAATTGAAGATTTGGCATGAAGTATCTCACTAGACACTATTCAATACATGAGATTGGGAATCACTATGTTAAAAAAATAATGTGCTGCTGGAGAAGGATGTGATTAATATTGTGGATGTCAGAAAGAGCAAACAAATCAATTTTGGAACAAACCAAGTCAGACAAGTCACTCAAAGCAAAGATCACAAAGCTACAACTTGCCTACTTTGGACACATCATATGACGAGAACAATCTCTGGAGAAGGACATAATGTTTGCAAGAATAGAAGGAACAAGGTGAAGAGGAAGACGAGCAACCCGATGGGTTGACACTATCAAGATAATGTCGAAGAAGACCCTGGTGGACATATTTAGGCTTGCACAAGATCAAACTTCTTACAGAGTTTTCATCCATCAAGTCACCATGGTTTGAGAAGGCTGTTAAAAAATAGGTATTGTAATTTGCAAAGGACTCACCATTATGTAATGGGACTTATTTAATAACAACATGAGGTGAGTAAAAAAAATATTGCCACTAACCAATAAAAAAAGACCCTTTTGGAGCTGTTACTAGGATCATTATCAGTTTGTGAAACCTATTAGCATTGCAGGTGCTTTCAAAGACCTACAAAGGTTACATACTTAAACATCACCATATTCTTTCAATAACACAATGCTGTGCCTTTTGACCTATAAGCTTTTAACTCTAATTATTTCCAGGTTATCCAATAGTTATTCACTGTTTTTTCTTCATATTTTCACACTGGTGTGCTTTCTTTAATATAAAGTACCGATATAATGAACCAAATTCAATCCAGATGAAAGGTTGCAACTTGATATCCTATTCTTGAATCATGGCTTCAAGCATTACGGCAAACATTCCTCAACCATTTTCAGCCTGTGTGTGGGACAGAGACCTAAATTCCACTAGGTAGAAGACAGATATGACAACACAAGGAAATAATCTACTATGACAGGAGAGTCAGGGTTCATTGTTGTTTGGATGAATAAGTCTCCTCTAGACATTCTCTCATTAAAAATGAGCATTATAATTAGTATTGTGTCTGAAGCATAGTAGAAAAGATTTTGGTACAAAGCAGACCATCCAAAATAAATTGAGAAGTCTCGAAATCCTTCATAGGATAGGAACCTGGATGCTGAGCTTATCCTAAGGCAAGTACAATATGTTTTATGCTTTTTTTTAGAATTTTTAAATAGGCGCAGTTGTCAATTTTTGTTCTGACGGAAGAGATGGAAGATTATATTTATTAAAACAGTACAAGTTTCAAGACATGATTTCATGACCAAGGCCAAAAAACTAATCGAACCCTTCCTTGAATTTGCCTTTTCTTAATAAAACTGTAATTTTTTTATTGGTAAAACTCCAACATTTTCTACAGATCAGTAGTTATAAGAAATATTTTTAAACGATATGTTAGCATTAAAGAGATCTAGCATTAGAGATATTTTTCTGAAATTTTCATAGATTGAAGTACAGTGGGCATAATTAAGGTAAACTGTGGCCTATGCCTACTTTGAGATAACTTAAACGCCTACTTAGAATAAAGGCATTGACCCTTGTGAGCATTGTCTCAGTTGTGTATAGCAAAAGTATAAAGGTAAAACTTCTCCTCTCTTCTCTTTTGTATCCCAAACTTTAGTTGTCTAAAGAAAAAAAAAAGTACATCAAAAGCTGCCATAAAAATGTAATTGATGATTCCAGCCTAAAAGGGATTTTGTAGTTTAGGCAAAAATTAGGCTATAGGAAGTAAATCGTGTAAAATAACAAAAACATTAATTTCCTAAGAAGTCTACAGATTACTCCAGTGCAACCACCCTGGTGCTGGCTTCTGTTTACCTCTCTGTAGCAGTCACATGCTGTCTACCCATATGACCTCTACAGTCAATATTTCTCATAAGTGGTTGTGCAGCACTAGACTGTTGTGTGGTCATGTGGATAGAAATCAATTCCTTTTAAACCCTTGCAATCTTGCATGCACAGAAAAATAGCTTTATCTGCTTCTCTGTGTTTTGGAGATCAATTCTTGTCCAATATCTCTAGACCCAAGAACAGACATGACGAAGGTGTAGGTGTAATGGGGCATGGTGTGGTAGCCGTGGGGGAGTGTTGTATAATCGGCATCCCAGCTCTCAATAGTAAGTGAAAGTTTTGAATGTGTGTGTATGTGTGTCGCCCTGGGCAAGCCAGGGGACACAGGTCACACACCACCACACCCTACATCCCAGGTAGGAACATCTAAGCTAACCAAAAATCCTTGTTGCCTTCCTCAAGAAGCTGATGATTCACACCAGGGGGTGGGCCAGGCGGTTGGCTCCGCCCACCGAGGAGTTCACAGCTCTGGAGGCGGGAAGAACCAGTCAGTCTAGTCAGGGAGGAGGAAGTGGAAGGAGTGGAGGAGTAGCCCAGACAGGGCTAAAGTAAACAGCTAAGTGAAAGTGAAGGAAGAAAAGTAGTAAAGGAGGACGGCAAGAGTGGTGACAGAACAGAAAGAGCGTGCAAAAGCCTGAAGTAGTCCAGCTGTGTGTAGGACAGGTCAGCAAGGTCAGCAACGGCGGTGACTGTCTGAAGGGGGACCGTTTGGAAGTTCCTGGAAGGACCCCGTAGGCTGTGTGCCCGGCGGTCTGGAGCAGTGTTCCGAAGGACAGTCAGCACCAGGGCAGGGGCCTCTCGGACCCCGGCAAGGCTTGGAGTCGCCATAATTTGCCGAATCCGTCAGTGAAGGGGACGTAGATCCCCCAACAACCAAGTCCCGATTGAAGGCAACAGCCCAGCCAGTGTAAAAGAGACACCGCCACCGCCAAGGCACCAGTTTCTTAGGGCCAGCGCCTGCGGGCAAAGAGTAGAGCTCCCCCGGTCCAGCTTGAAGCCGGGGAGCGGGTTACCGGTGGGGACCCATCGCAACCAACAAGTACACCAAGGTGCTAGGAAAAGGGACATCACCATCACCTACCGGGAGAGCAAGTGCAGCCGTCCGTGGGACCATCTTACCAGCCGTTTGGTTTACCGTAAAAACTGTGTCAACGTCTCAGGCTGAGTGAGTACCACAGTGCCGCAAGGCACAGCGCTGCCCCCGCGTCCCTGCGCCCACCAGGCCCTGCACCTCCCAAGCCATCACCGGGCCCCGGGATCACCAACCCCTACCCACGGAGGGGCAACACAACACCTGGCTGCTCCGCATCACCATCCCCGGGACCCCCGTATTGAGCAGCGGTGGTGAAATCACCACAACCGTGGGTGGCGTCACGGACAATAACCAATTCCCACACCCAACAAACCCCTTTCACTCACGGGCGAGGAGTGCCGCTCGAGAACCCCCAGGATCCGGCCTACAGCTCGAGCCACCGCTGAGCAGCGGCCGCCGGACCCGAGCAGAAGGGGGTGAGCGAAGTGAGCTGACACCCTCCTCCCCGCCCGCGACAACTTGGCGTCACGAACAGGATCTTACCGCTCTGCCGTCTGGTAGAGGTGCGCCTTGTTACCGCCGGAGGTATCCGGCAGAAAAATTTCAGAAGCCGCCATCTTTGGCGCGAAAAGTTCCCGCTCGAGCGTCTTCTCGAGTAGTAGAGGCGCGAAGGCCAAAACCCCGCCCCGGGCGAGGAGTGCCGCTCGAGAACCCCCGGGATCCGGCCTACAGCTCGAGCCACCACTGAGCAGCGGCCGCCGGACCCGAGCAGGAGGGGGTGAGCGTAGTGTGCTGACACCCTCCTCCCCGCCCGCGACATATGCTAGCAGTGTTACTACTTTCACCTTCAGGCCGGTCCCATTCCACTCCTCACCAGCTCCATGAGATTTCTGGTCAAGGATGACAGACACGTTCATAAACACGAGGCATTCTTCCCTTGGCATAGAACTTAAATACAAAGAACAACAGGCAGCACACTTCATAATCTCTTCTGTATAACACAGAGGCACAATCTTAGTGGTTTCTGGCAAATGTATGTAAGCCATGTACTGGGGAGGTTCTTAAGGATACAGTGAAGTCAAAAACAAGATAACTAACTCCAACACTAATGCACTCACCAAATATAATTTACTTAAGTTACATTAATGCACATACCCCAAAGTAGAAATAGCAGTTAAAATATTTCACAGACACTCAGCCGGGAGGCCGAGACCTTTGTGTTGCACAGCTGAACACCCTATCAATATTTACTAACTGTAAATACTATAAATTTTCCTACTGGTATGCTTGCCTAAATTGGCTTTTGATTACCTATTAACTACCTTGGCTCTGGAACAATTATGTGTGTGGCGTTCGGGGTTGCCAGTGGTGCAACACAATGGTTCACAAACTTATATTCAATTATCTTTATAACCCAACCAAATGCGTTGCAATCCCAGGTTGACTTCTAGATAAAACAAAATAATCCTTTTTCAGTTACACTTAATTGATTAATTAAATTCAGTAGCTGCTAAGCAAAAAAATGAAATTTAACAACCTTAAGCAGTTATCTTGCACTAAAATGTCCTTCAGTATCTTGTAACGGGAACAGTATAGATATAGCCCAAAGTATTTTGCTTGCCATGATAGAACCTAAGGGGCACTTTGCACACTGCGACATCGCAGGTGCGATGTCGGTGGGGTCAAATTGAAAATGACGCACTTCCGGCATCGCATGCGATATCGCAGTGTGTAAAGGCTGGATGGTACGATTAACGAGCGCAAAAGCGTCGTAATCGTATCATCGGTGCAGCGTCGGCGTAATCCATGATTACGCTGACGCGACGGTCCGATGTTGTTCCTCGCTCCTGCGGCTGCACACATCGCTGTGTGTGAAGTCGCAGGAGCGAGGAACGTCTCCTACCGGCCTCACTGCGGCTTCCGTAGGATATGCGAAAGGAAGGAGGTGGGCAGGATGTTGACATCCTGCTCATCTCCGCCCCTCCGCTCTGATTGGCTGCCTGCCGTGTGACGTCGCAGTGACGCCGCACGACCCGCCCCCTTAACAAGGAGGCGGGTCGCCGGCCACAGGGACGTCGCACGGCAGGTGAGTGTGTGTGTGAAGCTGGCGTAGCGATAACTTTTGCTACGCCAGCTATCACCACATATCGCTGCTGCGACGGGGGCGGGCACTATCGCACTCGGCATCGCAGCATCGGCCTGCGATGTCGCAGTGTGCAAAGTGCCCCTAAGTGTGGATATTAAGTCCTGTATAAAAATCTGGAAATAAGGAATGTGGCACCGGCACCAGAGGAATCGGTCGCTGATCTTGCAATAAACTTTAGCCTGAAGCAATCAATATACTTAACTAAAAAACTACAATTTTGGCTCAGTCGCAAGTGTTTTAGTAGCAAAATGTAATGTGTTGCATGCAGTTACTCACTACCGCAGTGCAGGGAGCGTTAACTGTCTTACTCACCGGGTCTGTTCCAGACAGATAACTAATGGAAATAGATGAATAAGAATTCCCTTTGACAGGTGAACTGTGGCACAAATGGCTGTTGTCATATGTACCTTAAGGCCTCAATTCTACTTGTGCATAGTTTCCGATGCGAGAGCATTGGAAGCGATATGCTAATGACCCTCTGCTGCGAGCGTGAACTGAGGGTCATGTGACTGTGAGCGGATGTTTGATCAAATCACAGCTGCGAAGAAGAGGGAAGGAGCACTTTCTCCCTTTCCTCCACGGCCTGTCTCTGTGTGCCTCGCACTGCGGTCAGATGACATGGGAGTGCAGTGCGATATTTCACAGACTTCCATAGACTTGTATGGGGGTGAATGAGCCGAAACTCGCTGTTAAACACAGCATGCTGCGATTCATTTCTCATGCAGATATGGAATGAGAATTCAATTGCAGATGGACACTGCCCCATAGTTGTGCACTAGGGTGAGAGCAATCTGATGTTTTATTGGATTGCACTCATCCATACAAAACACAAGTGGAAACGTACCTTAAGGCAGTTCATTCTCCTGTCCAGAGCACACATAACCCAGAGGAAAAAGTTCATGAGCATCCATTTGACCCTGTTTCTTGGCATCAGAATATTATCATATATCTAAAACCCCCTATGTGGGATAATCTTTGATATCAATATGGTGGAGCCCATAAAATGAATCATAAGTACTAAGGTGCCGTCACACTAAGCGACGCTCCAGCGATCCCACCAGCAACCTGACCTGGCAGGGATCGCTGGACCGTTGCTACACGGGTTGCTGGTGAGCTGTCAAACAGGCAGATCTCACCAGCAACCAGTGACCAGCCCCCAGCCAGCAGCGACACGTGGAAGCGATGCTGCGCTTGGTAACAAAGGTAAATATCAGGTAACCAACCCGATATTTACCTTGATTACCAGCGCACACCGCTTAGCGCTAGCTCCCTGCACTCCTAGCCAGAGTACACATCGGGTTAATTACCCGATGTGTAGTCTGGCTATGTGTGCAGGCAGCAGGGAGCCGGCACTGACAGCGTGAGAGCGGTGGACGCTGGTAACGGAGGTAAATATCGGGTAACCAAGGAAAGGGCTTCTTGGTTACCCGATATTTACATTGGTTACCAGCGTCCGCAGAAGACGGCTCCCTGCTCACTGCACATTCAGTTGTTGCTCTCTCGCTGTCACACACAGCGATGTGTGCTTCACAGCGGGAGAGCAACGCTGTTGCGTCAAAAAAGTCGTGCCTCAGCAGCAATGTTGCTTAGTGAGACGTGGCCTTTAGTTAACTTCTAGATTTCACTATCAGGTTCCCTTGTTTAACTCTTATGCTTCCTAATCTAACTCTACTCCAATTACATTATTTTACACTAGTTCTCACAACCTGATTCCTTTGTTGAACAGTAATCCCCACAGATACTGTCTAAGTGATTGGCTCATGTAGCTTTAAAAAAAATCTGTCTTCAGATTTTTCCACCCAATCTGAGAGCAGCATGATGTAAAGACAGAGACTCTGATTCCAGCGATATGTAACTTAGTAAGCTGCTTGTTATTGTTCTAATAAAATCTAGATTATCGCCAGAGAGGTAATAAATATGTTTGCTATGTAGTCCTCCATATTCATGAGATCCATATAACCCCACCCCCACCACTGATTGGCAGCTTTCTGTCTATGCACAGTGTATACAGCTGTCAATTAGTCTTGTGGGCAGGCTTATACAGAGCTCAGCATTCAGAGAAGTGATAGATCTGCAGTGAATTAAACAGTGAATGTAACAGACACAACATTTTGACACATTAGAAAAACCATTTGTTCACTGTAGTCAGAAGAAAGCCAATAATGATTGGTATATGAAGTAAAAGAATGGGCTGGCTGAAGACTAAGGAATAAATATACATAGCACATGGCCTAAAGAACGGATATTAATACTGGATTTCTATTTGTTTTGAAACTTCAACTTCTATAAAACTTCCACATAACTGGAATTAGATTTTAAATCAGGTAGACTCTAGGAAAAGGAGAATAGAGGCGTAATTAGAAAAAGAGGACTTTTCTAGAAACTGTAACTAAACAAAGCACAGCTCATGTACTCAACTTATTTACCGTGTCACTATTTATTACTGTATAATCTATTACATCTGAGGAAAAAGCATACTGTTAGAATGGTATTTCCTGAAATGTATCTTTACATCTTCTGTTTACCACAATGGAATGAATATTCAGCAGCGGCACAAGCAAATCAGCAGACATGTTTTATACATCATGAATAAATTGGAAGTAGCGAGATTTTCCAAAACCATACTCGGTGTCAAGAATCACAGTAACACATCTCTGACATGGTTTTGTTTCTGTAAATTTTGACTAATATTCCAAGTTTTTGAATAGTTTAAAAGGTTACTAAAAAGACAAGGCCAGCTTTATACTGTAAAATATTGGTATGCTATTTTTTTTTATCATGGGCGTCTATTAGGATTGTGGGAATATCTTAGACCTGCTGGAAATGTTTAAAAAGTCATTGGCCAATGGATTCTAAAGTAGACACGCCAGTCTATATTTTTTGATTGATGAAATACATTGGATATTTATCTGTATGTTCTTTCTGCTTACCTGCAGCATCTTAATTTTTAGTGTAGTGGGGAGTTATTATATAATTTCAGATAACATTTTAGACAAGTAAGTGTTTGACCACATCATAATTTTTATGCATATTTTCCAACTCCAACCTGTGTAAAGTTGCATGCGTATTGGTGTGAAGTAGATCCAGTGATGTGTATTTGTGTAATGAGAGAGCATATGGCCTAAGGATAGCAACACCCTTTATCGAGGTGTGCATTATTAGGGTATGCTCACACGAGCCGTATGACTCGCACGAGTCTCGCATCACATCACCTGGCACAGGCGCACACTCTTTGGACAGGAGCGCGTCAACTGCATAGAATACATGCAGCCAACCCACTCCTGTCAGGAGAAAAGCCGGCCGCGGCGGTGATGCGAGCCAATACTTGTGCGAGTCATTTGGCTCTTGTGAGTGCACCCTTAGGCAGCTTGTTTTCCTCACTGTAAAATAGGCCAAACAAAAAGATTTAACGGAATCTGAAAATTCAAAAATTGTTAAAAGTCTTATTGAAGGATACAGCACTTCGCTAAGATATTGGGGCATGATCACACAATTATCAAAATTTAGTTTTTTTTCTCAGGGTAGCAAAATATGTGATGAGAAAAATACCTGCACAATCACTGCCAAAAATGTGAGAAGAATCAAACATGAAGTGACCATGAACTCAGTGTTCTCCAGGGCTGGCATGTTACAGAACTGTGAAACCACATAGATGGAATGCACAGCGTATCCAAGACCATATTAATATATTAATATTAGTTTCTTAAATAAGTTGATGTGAGGGTGCATCAGGGGAGCATTCCTGTACTCCCCTGATGAAGCTCTAGTAGCGACACACGTCGGGTCAGGTCTTTGCTCCATCATGTTCACTATTCATGTGGTTTGATTATGATGGTTGTGCATTTTCATGACATTGCATGCACTTTGCCTTATTAATTTAAGTTTTGTGGATCTATAGTGATTTATGTATTATATGTTTTCTGTGTCCTCTGTTTATCATAATATATGCATATATACCTTCCTTGTGTCATTATTTTCCTTGCAGTATTACTTTACTTTTATGCACCTTATTGAAGTTGTGCTAGGTGAATACTGCTATACATGATGGTTCTTGTGATTGATTTATATTTGTATTATTTCTTATATTTTGTGAGATGGGTTCTCCTTATGTGCCATGCGCTTTCTCTTTTGTTCATACTACAGAACTACAACCTCCCTTGAGTGCAAAGAAGCACAAGGTGTACAGAGATGTGCCGCCCCCACGCCTGTAGCAGCCGGGCTGCTCGGATCCTGACCCGCTGTGTGGCTCGAGGGATCATCCTGACCAGGGGGTCACGCGGACACGCCAAATGTAAAGGGGTATGTAGTTGTATGGACTTGGCCGTGTTCAGTTTGTGACGCTACCCATGGTGTGTGGTGAAGTGGGACACCACCACTGCTGTTGTGGGACATCCGGGGGAGATGTAGTGGCAGCTGGATGTTAACCCCTCCGTGGGTAGGGATGATTGCCCCGGGACCCAGTATCTCTGTGCAGGGTTTGGCGATGGCAAGGGCTTGCACGCCCGGACGTACCAGGGGATGTTTGGTTACTCACAATTAAATGAATCACACGAGTCTTTTGGTAAACCAAGGTGCTGGTGGCCGGCCGCCGTGGCCGGTTGTACTCTGGTTCCCCACCTGGGCTGGTGGTCGCCATCTTTTCCCTCTGCACTGTGTTTGCTTGCGTTGGACTTCCTGGTATGGAACACAGGAGTCCGCTCCCAGCTTGTTGTGTGCCTGAGGAGTCGTGCCCATCTGACGCTGACCCATGGGATCTACAGGCCCTGGCGGTGGCCCTATCCCTCTCTGTGGGTGGTTGTCTACTTTTCGGGACTTTGGTTGGTACAGGACTTATAATCCTGCCCTCAATCGGTTAATTAGCTAGGCCGTTGGTTCCGGTCCTGGCTTCAGGGTCCGAGTACCCCCTCTGTGCACGGTTTCCCGGTCAGGTCTCTAGTGTCGGTACCTGCAGGCTCCAACCCTGTCCCGGTCCACCTCAGATCTCCGGCTGCCGTCTTCCCATCGCCTGCCAACAGAGACCACCGTCTGCCACCTAGCCAAGGTACCAGGGCTCCAACCCTGGCATCGTTCAACTTGAGCTTCTCCTCCTGCTGGAGCTACACCTAGCCCCAAGCTTCCAATCCTCTCAACTTGAACTACAAACTTGAACTGCCTTAGACTTAGACTGTTTTCCCGCCCCGGGCTGTCTAGACCCCTAGGTGGGCGTTTCCTAACCGCCTGGTCCTGCCCACTGGTGTGCCTGTCTTGCCCTGAGGGAGGTGACTAGGGTTTCAGGTCGGCTGTATGGAACCCTGTGAGGGATGGTGTTATGCGGGGGCCTGCTGTGTGACTACCTGGTTTTGCCAGGGCGTCACAGAGACATGGCCAAGATAAGGAAGACTGAAACTGTTCACAACTGAACAAGACACAGAAGCTGAAACATCAAGACTTTGAGAAGAAATGTCTTCTGACAGATTTTTAAAACGTTTTATGGACTAATGAGTTGAGAGTGATTCTTGACAGACAAGTGGATGGATCCATGCCTGGATCAGTAGATTCAAATCCCAGCAAGGTGGAGGTGAGGTACTGCTATGGATGGGGATTATTCAAGATGAGTAATTAGTCCTTTTTGGATTAAAGATGGACTCAAAATCAACTCTGAAATGTACTGCTAGCCTTGGTTTTTTCAAGCAGTGTTACAGAATGAAGTCTGCATCTTTGAGGAAAACTAAGAATTTTTATGCAGGACAATATTCTATTGCCCGCATTCAAGTACTCCACTGCTTGGCTAGACAGTAAAGACATTAAAGATAAAAGAATAATAATATGTCCCTTTCATCCCCTGACCTAAACCCTATTGAGAACTTGTGGACCTGGCTTAAACAGGAGATTTACAGTGAAGGAAAACAGTCAACTCTCTGAATAATGTCTGGTAGGCTGTTCAGGCTAGGTTCTGACCATAAAATTGATTGTCAAGAGATTAAATAACTGATAGACTGCATGGATGGATGACTAATGACTATTATTGAAAAGGAGAAGGATGACTATTTTGGTCACTGATATTTTTTGTTTGTAATGTCAAAAATATATTTCCTGTACATTTTCAGTTCGTTTGTTATTATTCTTACTTTAATAGATTTAAAAGAAACAACTGATGGGAAAATTTATGTTTTTAATTTAGTTGCATAAAAGTTCTGCACACTAAAGGGACCAGGGTGAGAAATTGGGCTGAAGTCAGCTGCTCCTGATTCATGAAGAAACGTAGGGAGTTGTGTGCACCTCTGAGTACGCCTTGTTAGAAATCCTACTCCAGTCCATAATGTAGTAAGATTTGTGGTATAGTGAATAGCACCACTCTTCCTGAATTCGAAGAGCATTATTAGCCACTCCCCCATCCCACCTCGCTCCACCCACTTTGTAAGAGTTGGGTGAAAATGGTGTGAGAACGCCAAAAGTCACTTAATTTTATTTCAGCCTCCACTCACACCAAAATTATGCAACTTTTCAAAGCTTTTCCCATAAGAATACTGGCATAAAAACTTTGATTGATGAATTTTGCCCTAATAGATGCCCAATAGTTTTGCTCAATTAGATATTCATCTAAAAAAGACAAAACCTCCCTTTTAAGTTCTTAAATATTCAGATTTCAGTTTATTAATCTTTTGGCTTTACCGGCAGCTTTGTAGTTATTCGATAATAAAATTTATCATGAAAAATACAGATTGCCTGAGGGCGGCGTCACATGCTACGATATATCGGGCGATATGTCTTCGGGGTCACGGATTCCGTGATGCACATCCAGCATCATTAGAGATATCGTAGCGTGTGACAGCTACGAACAACTGTAAATGAGCAAAAATACTCACCTTATCGTTGCTCATTGACACTTCGTTCATTTTCATAAAGTCTTTCCTCCTACTGCGCACCGGTTGTTCGTTGTTCCCAAGGCAGCCCACATCGCTACGTGTGACACCCCGGGAACGACGAACACAGCTTACCTGCGTCCTCCGGCAATGCGGAAGGAAGGAGGTGGGCGGGATGTTCCGGCTGTTCATGTCCGCTCCTCCGCTTATATTGGGCGGCCGCTTTGTGACGTCGCTGTGAAGTCGAACGTCCCTCCCCCTTTAGGAAGAGGATGTTCGCCGCCCACAGTGAGGTCGTTAGGGAGGTAAGTACGTGTGACGGAGGTTTAACGACTTTGTGCGACACGGGCAATGAATTGCCCGTGACGCACAAACGATGGGGGCGGGTGCGATTGCTCATGTGATCGCACAATATATCATTTCGTGCAACACCGCCCTTATAATTGCGTCCACAGTGTATGTATGAAGATACTCAATGGGAACATACCTTCATGCAATGTTGTCTAATGGTGCACGACACAATTGTTTTTACTAATAAAGAATACAACAAAAAAGCCACAGAAGTGTGAAAAGGCACAGCACTAATGTTACAGTTGTGGGCAACATTATTGGCACCCTAGAATATAAAATACGCAGTGCAAAATATATCATGAAATAAGGCTTTTAGTGAAACTGCTTGAGTATATGTAAACTAGATATGAACAATTGTGGTGAGTGAGCACTAAAATGCTCGAATGCTCAGTCAGTACTCAAACCCAGCAGGTCGGATGCTCGGACAAATAGAAAACAATGGGAAACTCCAGCATTTTTCCGCAAGACCCCCAGGAGGTCTAGGGGAGCAGGAAAGTTGTTGAAATGGATGAAAACAGTGCTTAGGCCTCCGACACACTCACGTGAAAATCACGCATGTGCCGAGAGACACGTATTTCTCCTGCGTGTTGCGTGCAGGTAAGTACGTGTCTCTGGTACGTGCGGGCCACGTGTGTTCTCCGCATGCTATCCATGATAACATACGGAGAACAGGTTATTTACATACTCACGTGGTCGTTGCTGCTGTTCGTGGTGCTGATCTTCGGCGTCCAGCCCTCCCGTCTCCCCGCTGCTGCCAGGCAGTGAAGTGAATATTAAATGAGCATAATGAGCGGCGGTCGGCAGCAAGTGGCAGCAGCGGCAGCGACAGGAGGGCTGGAGAAGGTGAGTTAAGGTTTTTTTTTTCCTCTGACACGTGTGTTTTCTCCAGCGCGTGTCACACGGGACCGCATCCACACTACACCCGTGTGGTACGGGTGCGGGCCGTGTGACACCCGTGCTGCCGAAGAAAACACTGACATGTCAGCGTGTAGAAAAACGCACACACGTACAAACGCACACGAACACACGTTCCGTGTGGTTTTACTTGTGTGTGCCTGCTACAATAGGGTAGCATTGCTGAACGTGTCTCCGTGCCGCCGGTATGTGCAAAAAATGGCAAACACGTACCGGCGGCACGGATGAGTGTCGGAGGCCTTAAATGGAATGAGAACAGCATGGGGAAGATGCCTGGATGCATTTTTGACAAACAGGTTGCTTCTGGGAACAATGTTGTCAGAGTATTTTACACTTTTAGAAACTTACAATAAAACATTCAAAATCAAAGATAAAATGGATTTTACAGGAAAAAAATAAAAGAAACATTCTTTCCTGTATAATGACTTGCATATAGGGCAAAATAAAAAAGAGAAATAAAACCTGCCCCCTTACATGCCTTAGGCTATGTTCACACGTAGCATTTTTGCACTTATTCAATGCTTTCAATGTTAAAAAAACGCTGCAAAAACAATCGTATGCATTAGTTTTATGAAATTTACTAGCTTTTGCTTGTACTTTAAAAATCAGCTTTTAATTTGCGTAAAATGCATGAAAAAATGCTGCAAAAATATGCAGCAAAAATTTCCATGTAAACATAATTTATGAAGGATGGACTCTACACCTCAGGCCTGAAACACACATCCGTGAAAAAACACGCACGTGTGTTACGTCCGTTTTTCGGGTCCGTGTCCCGTTTTTGTGTCCATTTTTATGGTCCATGTGGCATCTATGTGAACTGCGTATGCTAGCCGTGTGTCCGTGTGAAATGTCCGTGTGTGATGTAAAATGTAGTTGCTACATGTCGGCTGACAGCAGACAGTGACGCGCGCTGAGAATGAACTCGGGTGACCTTCATTGTCATGCCGCGGCTCTGTCTGTGTCGTGTCCTGATTAGCGGTCACCCGGGAAGGACTCACCAGTGACTGCTAATCCCCTGAGTGACTGAAGTGAGCAGCGCGATTAGCGCTGCCGTCACTCAGGTTACCTGCAGCCAGCTGGATCCTCCCCCCGTGACCGCAACTCACCTGTGACTTCATCGCTGTTCCTCGGGCGACTTGCTGTCACAGTTGGAGGATCCAGCGGTGGCCGCGAGTAACCTCAGTAACAGCTCAGCTGATCGCGCGGCTCACCTCAGTTGCTGTATGGAGCTGTCAGGAGCGGCGGTGTTCTTCTGCAGCTCCTGTCACCTTCATATAGCAGAGCTGGAAGAGACGCGAGACCTCCGTGGATTACGTCGAACATGGATGGGTATTTGGGGCATAATAAATTGGTGAACGCGGGTTTTTTGTAGTGTTTATTATTTCAAATAAAGGATCTTTTCAGAGTGTGTGTTTATTTACTGTAACATACAGATTAATCATTGGGGGTGTCTCATAGACACCTGCAATGATTAATCTAGGACTTATTGGCAGCTATGGGCTGCCAATAACTCCTTATTACCCCGATTGCCAACACACCAGGGCAAATCGGGGAGAGCCGGGTAGAGTCCCAGAACTGCCGCATCTATTGTATGCGGCAATTCCGGGCGGCCTTTGCCTGAAATTGTTAGGCTGGGGGGCTCCCCATAATGTGGAGCTCCCCATCCTGAGAATACCAGCCTTCAGCCGTGTGACTTTACCCTGGCTGCTATCAAAATGGGGGGCACCGCACGTTGTTTTTTTTTAATTATTTATTTTTTTTACTGCACAGTATAGACCCGCCCACCGGTGGCTGTGATTGGCTGCAGTGAGATAGCTGTCACTCAGTGTGGGGGCGTGTCTCACTGCAACCAATCATAGGCACCGGTGGGCGGGGAAAGCAGAGAATACGAGATTGAATAGTGAGCGGCCGGCTTTTTCAAAATAGTAAAAGCCGCCGGAGTTTATTGAACAGCCGTGCAGCGCCGCGCCAGTGATCGGGGAACCGTGAGTATGAGAGAGGGGGGGAGACTGACTGACAGACTGTGAGAGAGGGACAGAAAGACAGAGAGACCGACCGACAGAGAGACAGAGAGACCGACCGACGGACTGAGGGAGATTGACCGACATAGACAGAAAAAGAAAGAATGACCGACATCGCTACAAAAAAGCACAAAACGTACATGGAGCATACAGAGATGCATCCGTGTCACGTTATTGTGCGCACATACCCATTGACTTTCATGGGGTCCGTGTGTGCGTGTTCCGTGTTGAAAACGGACATGCTTCCATGCAAAACGGAAACACATACGGATTACGAACACATGGACCTTATGGAATCACGCACGTGTGACCTCAATGATAGATTAACATTGGTGCATGTTTGTCTGTGTCTCCGGTACATACGGAATCGGGACAAACACGCACGTGTTTAACAGATGTGTGTTTCAGGCCTCACAAAGACTATGTAGACAATACAAGAGCTCACAAAAATTAGAAGAGGGACTCCGATACACTGCATTAATGTCGACTAATGGAAATTATGTTAACATGCCCACAGGGGCGACTAATGACATGGAAATTAGCATAGGGACAGCAAGGTTTATAAGTAGTTTTTTTTTTTTTTAAAATATTCATATTAGTGAAGTTTTTTTATACAGCGCTAGTTAGGCAGGGAATTTGGACATATAGGTATAAGTGCTGCTGGGTTAAAGGGCATAGGGTCCTGACAGGTTCACTTTATGCACTGTTGCATGCCAAATTATAATAGCGTGTAATATACTTACTGTCAGGATCCAGCTCTGCTTGCTGGTTTCAGCATCATATGGCCACTTCACTCATATGCAATTTGCATACTTACGGTCATGTGATAATTAGCTTTTCTTCCTTCTCTCAGTTCTTCACTGAACATTGAGATAATTAAGCTAGTGTCACACTTGAGAGTGACTCGAGCGAGGCTCACATCGCATCCCCCGGCACGGCCTGCATCTCTCCGGACAGGAGCTTCTCAGCTGCATAGAAATACATACAGCTGACCCGCTTTTGTCAGGAGAGCGTTCATCCGTGCCGGGTGATGCAATGTGAGCCTCGCGTGAGTCACTCACAAGTGTGACTCCGGCCTTAAGAAGATCAGCTCGCCAGCACATGACCATAACTGTGCATATTGAATATGAATGATTGGTCACATGAAGACTATCCAAAATGCTTAGGTGAGCACCAAACTGAATTTTTGGCTGTAGATACACTTCTAGGGTAAGTGCAGACCAATGTTATTCCATGGGGCCGTGCACAAGTCCTATTTCCTCAGACTTAGGGGGGCTTTGCACACTACGACATCGCAGGTGCGATGTCGGTGGGGTCAAATTGAAAATGACGTACTTCCGGCATCGCATGCGACATCGTAGTGTGTAAAGGCTCGATGATATGATTAACGAGTGCAAAAGCGTCGTAATCGTATCATTGGTGCAGCGTCGGCGTAATCCATGATTATGCTGACGCGACGGCCCGATGTTGTTCCTCATTCCTGCGGCAGCGCACATCGCTGTGTGTGAAGCCGCAGGAGCAAGGAACATCTCCTACCGGCGTCACTGCGGCTTCCTTAGGATATGCGGAAGGAAAGGGGTGGGCGGGATGTTTACATCCCGCTCATCTCCACCCCTCCGCTCCTATTGGCCGCCTGCCATGGGACGTCGCAGTGACGCCATACGACCCGCCTCCTTAATAAGGAGGCAGGTCGCCGGCCAGAGCGACGGTCGCAGGACAGGTGAGTCCATGTGAAGCTGCCGTAGCGATAATGTTCGCTACGGCAGTTATCACAAGGATATCGCCGCTGTGACGGGGGCGGGGACTATCGCGCTCGGCATCGCAGCATCGGCCTGCGATGTCGCAGCGTGCAAAGTGCCCCTTAGTTTATGCAAGGAAAAAATTGCTGCATGCCCGAGTTGTGTCCATAAATCGGATCACACTTGGCCATACAAGTCAATGGGTCTATGGAGTAAACTGAACTGACAGAATGGAGAAAGAAAAATGTTTTTCGATGTTTTCCGCATCTGAAAAATTGATTCACTCTTTGATCAGGGTGTGATTATTATCATAATTGATCCAAATTTGAAATATAAGACGACATATGGTCGTCTGACCCTAGCCATACACTTTCTAAGGCGTTTTTTGTGGAATCTTTTGTGAATGGGGGAATAATTGTTTGTTTTAGAGAAGCCAGGCCTAACTTCACCTATCTGCTTCACATATATGTTTTGCACACCTGTTTTATTAATTAAATTTAACACTTAAAATTTATACCAATACAGAGCATTGTCGCAGGTGCTTGGATGTATACCTACCTCCCACTTCTAATTATGTACTACTTAAACGCATGCTTTTCTGACATCAAAATAATGAAATGATATGTCCCTTTACACACACACATAGTCCGACAATTAAATTAATGAAAAATATTAATTTATTGTTATTTTAGCCATAAAAAGTATAAAACCGCTATAATTATATTACATATAACTATTTTTGTTATGATTTATAAAATTATATTGGTTTTCATTTTTTTTCCTTTTTTCATAGTGTTTGTATGATGAAACTTTATTTAGTAGTGTGTTTATAATCAAAACGCATCTGTCTTTAAGCAATGGAAAAGCAGATAAAAAGCACTAAAAACGCGGCTAAAATGCGGTAAATACGCACGTTTCCTCCCATTCATTCCTCATTTGTTTTGTTGTGCATTTCCTGTTTTGGAGAGATATTGCTTTAAGTTTCCTGTCTTGACGCTTTGATGTCTTCCTTGGTCTACCAATATGTTTGCCTTTAAAAACCTTCCCATGTTGTTTGTATTTGGTCCAGATTTTAGATACAACTGACTGTGAACAACCAACATCTTTTGCAACATTGCGTGATGATTTACCCTCTTTTAAGAGTTTGATAATGCTCTCCTTTGTTTCAATTGACATCTCTTATGTTAGAGCCATGATTCATGTCAGTCCACTTGGTGCAACAGCTCTCCAAGGTGTGATCACTCCTTTTTAGATGCAGACTAATGAGCAGATCTTATTTGATGCAGGTGTTAGTTTTGGGAATGAAAATTTAAAGGGTGATTCCATTATTTTTTCCTCAGAATTGAGGGATTCCATAATTTTCCCCCTGTTTGGTCTTGAAAAGTAACCATTACTGACTAGCACATTATGTTTTCATGATTTCTTTAGTGTTTCTTAAAGCCAGAAAGTTGACATTTTAATTTTTCTTTAGTTTTGTGCCATGTCTGTGATCTGCTTTTTTTAAACAAAAGTAAACAACTGAATGAACATCTTCAGAGCCAGGTGAGTCCATAATTTTTGCCAGGGGTTGTAGGATGCTCCCCTAATAGACTGCTTAGGAGGGTTGATCATAATGGGAGATTCCCTTTAAGGCATTTCACTGAAACCCCCCATAAAAAATTAAGCTTTTCTAAATGCAAAAAATATATTTTTTTTGTCAGTAAGGATGTAGCTTTGGGTAACTCTATTACAGTCAAATAGTTTTGACTGCTTGGCAGTATTTTTTATAACTTAACATGTTTTTATTTAGTAATCTCTGCAGTGACCTGAAGCAACTGAAAAATATATACACCAATATATTCTACTGTACTTTAAAAGTAGCATTTATCCGAATCTAAAATGTTATTATTGTTATTACATTTATAATTCTGTATATTATTCATACAGATGATAAATTGTTTTAATATGATGTAGAAATGTGAAGTACGGTATGTACATTTTAACATTCTTTCTTTGTTTAAAAATTATTTTATAAATTGTCCCATAGAGAAATATTGCATTAATATAACCAAAATGAAGCCTTAGCTCTTTGTTTTTTCACTTATTTTCATCCACCCCGCCATAGACACTGTACTTTGACTTTGGTCTGTAATTTTCTTTATTACTTGAGCTTAATTTAGCTCCATTCTAATAAACTTTTTCACACTTATCTATACTTGATGTTTAATGTTTTTTACGTCAATATTTTCAAATTAACTAGTTTTAATGTATTATTTTTAAGGCACTTACAGTATATCATTTGAGTGTTTATCAAAATACCCCTGGTCGGGTGGCTGTAGATGTATGCAGGCATTGGGATATACACCTATGATTTTGTCCATATTCATAAGTGGATGTTAAGTGTTTTTTTATTTTGTGTTTTGCTACTAATTAATAAAATATTGTAATTTTTATACATAATCTGATGATGGCTCTTTTGAGTTTTCATATGCACTATCATTCTTCAATTATGTATCAATTCTACTCTACCCAATGTATATTTGAAGCAACTCCCAAAGTTTTTTCAACTAATTTCAAAAAGGATAAGAAACATTTTTAAAACAGCAGCTAAACAGAGTTATTTATAAATTTTTATCTTAAAGCAGATCCAACTCCAAGTTTCTCAACAGTAATGGGATAAATTATTCAATATTAGAGATGAGCGAACCTGTCGCGGTTCGGCTCGAGGGCGGTTCGCCGAACGGAGCTCCCGTTCGAGTTCGGTTCGTCGATGGGAGGCAATCACAAACACATAAAAATGCATTATAAATGTACACATACCTTAAATAAACATTGCCATAACACTTACCGGTCCCCGCGATCCCTCCTGCACTCTGTCTCCTGCCGCTATTCCATCCGATGATCGCTGAATCCTCCCGGTGACTGGCACTGCCAGCAGAGAAGCAGGACCTATCGTGACGTCAAAATAGCCATGTGACCAGTCATGTGGCTATTATCTCATTGGCTACAGACTGGTCACATGACTAAGACGCGTCATGTAGGACCTGCGAGTGCATCTCTCCGGTACACGGTGCACATTTGTGTATCGCCGTGTACCGGCGATATGCTCTAGCACACGGTCGACTCCCCGTTCCGTTAGGGACTGGCTGACCTAGCCGGTCATTAACGGAGATCACCGTTGCCATAGCAACGCAGTTAGTGGTGACGTCACCGCTAACCGCGGCTCCGGGAGCACCGTTGCTATGGTAACGCGTCTGTCAGCGTTACCGCTGTTACCGCTAGCAGCACTGATCACTCACGGAGTGAAGGCTGCACGCTGCTTCCCGATTGTAGGGAGGATTGTAGTGAGGATGAGGTGCCCCAGCTCATCAAGTGATGGGCTGGGGCACCTCATCCTCAATACAATCGTCACTACTACTACACTAGTGAGGATTGTAGTGAGGATGAGGTGCCCCAGCTCATCAAGTGATGGGCTGGGGCACCTCATCCTCACTACAATCCTCACTACAATCCTGAAGTGCAGTTTCTTCAAATTCATTTAAAGGCACTTGGAACGCTGAAATTGCTGCTTATAATTTAAGCCTCTATTAAAAACCTCTTATCAGCGCTGGTTTATTGGGGATTTATTGGGCTGACAGGGGGTAATAAAGATGGAGTCTCTAATGTGTCTGTGTATTTATTTCTATTAAAGTATTTTTTCTCTGTGTGGTGTCTTTTTTTTAACCCTTTATTGGAGATTCTTAATGGCTGGGTCAAACGTGCCTGACATAAAGAATCTCTGGCTTAATACTGGCTAGTAAAACAAAGCCAGTATTAACTCATGATTACCCAACAAGCCACCCGGCTCCAGGGCTGTTGGAAGAGTTGGATACAGCGCCAGATGATGGCGCTTCTATGAGAGCGCCATTTTCTGGGACGGCTGCGGACTGAAATTCGCAGCAGAGGCGCCCAGAAACCTCGGGCTAACCTGTGCTGAGGATTCCAATCCCCAGCTGCCTAGTTGTACCTGGCTGGACACAAAAATGAGGCGAAGCCCACGTCATTTCTTTTTTAATTATTTCATGAAATAAGTGAAATAATTAAAAAAAACGGGCTTCCCTATATTTTTGGTTCCCAGCCGGGTACAAATAGGCAACTAGGGGTTGGAGGCAGCCCGTGGCTGCCAGCTGTACATGGCTAGCATACAAAAATATGGCGAAGCCCACGTCATATTTTTGGTGGGCAAAAAACTTCTGCATACAGTCCTGGATGGAGTATGCTGAGCCTTGTAGTTCTGCAGCTGCTTTCTGCTCTTCTCCATACAGACAGACAGCAGCTGCAGAACTACAAGGCTCAGCATACTCCATCCAGGACTGTATGCAGAAGTTTTTTGCCCCCTGAAAAAATTATGTGGGCTTCGCCATATTTTTGTATGCTAGCCAGGTACAGCAGGCAGGTACGGCTGCCCCCAACCCCCAGTTGCCTATTTGTACCCGTCTGGGAACCAAAAATAAAGGGAAGCCCTTTTTTTATTATTTCATGAATTTCATGAAATAATTAGAAAACAAATGACGTAGGCTTCACCCCATTTTTGTGTCCAGCCAGGTACAACTAGGCAGCTGGGGATTGGAATCCGCAGCACAAGTTAGCCCAAGGTTTCTGGGCGCCTCTGCTGCGAATTTCAGTCCGCAGCCGTCCCAGAAAATGGCGCTCTCATAGAAGCGCCATCATCTGGCGCTGTATCCAACTCTTCCAGCACCTGCCTGCTATACTTGGCTAGCATACAAAAATATGGCGAAGCTCACGTCCTTTTTTTGTAGTTTTTTGGCAAAAAAAAAAAAAAATGCTTCCCTGGATTTTCCATTGCCAGTGAAGGTAACACCAAGCAGTAGGGGTTAGCAGCCAGTAGCTGCTTGGATTACCCTTAGCTAGCAATACAAAAAATGCAGCGGGAGCCCATATATATTTTTTTTTAATTATTTATTTAAATAACTAAAAACAAAATGGGCTTCCCTGTATTTTGATTGCTGGACATCACAGTGCTGTAAAAATAAATCTTTAAAAAAAATGACGTAGCGCTCCGCGGTATTTTTGATTCTCAGCGCAGATAAAGCAGACAGCTATGGGTTGCCACCCCCATCTGCCTACCGTTACCTTGGTTGGCAATCAAAATACAGGGAAGCCCATTAATTTTTTCTATTTAAAAAATAGTTAAAAAAAAATGACGTTGGGTCCCCCATTTTTGATAGCCAGCTAGGGTAAAGCAGACGGCTGTAGCCTGAAAACCACAGCTGGCAGCTTTACCGTGGTTGGGGATCCAATGTGGAGGTCCCCCCAGGCTCTTTTTTTATAATTATTTTATAAATATTAATAATTACACAAAAAAAGTAGGGTCCCCCCCAAATTGGATCACCAGGCAAGGTAAAGCGGACAGCTGTGGTCTGGTATTCTCAGGGTGGGAAGGTCCATAGTTATTGGGGCTTCACAGCCTAAAAATAGCAGGCCGCAGGCACCCCAGACGTGGTGCATCCACTAGATGCGCCAATCCTGGCGCTTCACCACAGCTCATCCCGTGCCCTGGTGCAGTGGCAAACGGGGTAATAAATCGGGTTGATACTAGCTGTAAAGTCACCTGAGATCAAGCCCAGCAGTTTGTGATGTCATGGCGTCTATTAGATACCCAACATCATAAACTGTCAGTACTAACAAAAAAAAAAATCGACAAAAGAAATTTATTTGAAAAAACAGTCCCCAAAACATTTCCTCTTTCACCAAATTATTGTAAGAAAAAAAATAAAGGGGTCCCACGACGACTCTGGACCATCTAGAATATGGGGGGAAGACACTCAGGGAACGTATCCCCCATTTTCTAGGAATGCGGACCCTTCATGTGAGGAGTGTGGGTGCAATGAATCTGCACTCACTCTCCCCGGGTCCACAGCAGCAGAGTCCATGTCGTAATGGTTGCTACCAAAGCTGCAATGCCCTGCTCATGAGGTAAGGGCATGCCTAATCAGGAGAACTACTGTAGAGGAAGCTCTGCTCACTGGTATATAGGTGCTCAGAGGTAATAATAGATAAAATTAGTGAGTAACCTTGGTACTCTAAATCTCCCAGACTAAGTCAGTAAGTCACAATGGATAGTAATGCAAAATCACTCTTTATTGGTCCGTATTAAGAAAAAAATTTTTTTCATAAGCATATATGTTTTTGTCCAAAACAAGTTACAAATGACGTTTCGGCCTGAGCCTTCGTCAGATTGGACTTATCTGCATATAATCCTGAAAAATGACAATAATCAGTATCACATAAGAGTGAGAGAACAATAACATAAACTCGAACAATGTAGAGGTACAATTGGGATGCAGCAAAAAAATTGCAACACAGCAAGAAATGAAACACATGATACAAATGTCATAATACAGTACAAGGACAATATAGTAATGACAAATATGGGGTCAGAGTAGGCTTAGACAGCTCTGGTACGAAAGAGATGTCAATCATAAAGTAACATGTGCAGTAGGTGTAGAGCTACACTATGCATGGCAGAGCTAATGGGTAGACCGACCATAGAAAAAATGGAGAAAAAGTGGAGAAAAAGTGGAGAAAAGGTGGAGAAGAAGTGGAGAAAAAGTGGAGAAAAAGTGGAGAAAAAGTGGAGAAAAAGTGGAGAAAAAATGGAGAAGTGGAGAAAAAGTGGAGAAAAAATGGAGAAAAAGTGGAGAAAAAATGGAGAAAAAGTGGAGAAAAGGTGGAGAAGAAGTGGAGAAGAAATGGAGAAGAAGTGTTTGTTCATGCCAGATGGGAGATAAATAATTTTTTTCCGGCGCTGTCATTTACTGTAACGTGATCATCGGTGTACGGTGTATACCTGTGATCACGTGAGCGGGAACCGGAAAAACCGTCCTGAATCATGATCTCCAGGGTCTCAGCTAGCCCTGAAACCCCGGAGATTTTCTGACGCTGGGGGGCGCTATTCACTTATTTCTGCCTGCTGTTTATAAACGGCAGATCAGAATAAGGCTACATTAACACGACCGATCCATTTTTGCGGTCTGCAAAAAACAGTCCGTTTTTTTTCACGGGTGCATCCGTGTGGCATCCGTTTCCATTCCGTAGACGGTCCGTATGTCATCTGTTTGTCATCCGTGTGCCTTCCGTTTTTTTTCTGTACTGCAAAAAAACTGAAGGAGGGTAAATGCATAAATTTACCCAGGATCCATAGCTTCATCCTACATGAGGCGGTCACATGTTCCCTCCAGTGCCATTTTCTACTGCTTTTCACAGCGTAGAGCGCTCTGGTGATTTTCTTGTGCTTGTGCACTTCATATCAGTCTTTTCTGTCATTATAATGGCAGAAAGACACATAATGTCCCACTCTCCTGCATTTTGTAATTTTGCACCCTTTGGTGCCTTTCATGTGGCACTAAGGGGTGCTTAGCTTTGTATTTAGCCAAAAAAATGAAAAAAAAAAAAAATGACGTAGGGTTCCCCCTAGTTTTGTAGCCAGCTAGGGTAAAGCAGATGGCTGCAGCCTGCAGACCACAGCTGGCAACCTCACCTTGGCTGGTAATCCAAAACTGAGGGCACCCCACGCTGTTATTTTAAATTAAATAAATAATTAAAAAAAAAAACACGTAGGGGTCCCCCCAAAATTGGATCACCAGGCAAGGTAAAGCAGACAGCTGGGGTCTGATATTCTCAGACTAGGGAGGTCCATGGTTATTGGATTCTCCCCAGCCTAAAAATAGCAGGCCACAGCCGCCCCAGAAGTGGCGCATCCATTAGATGCGCCAATCCTGGTGCTTCGCCCCAGCTCATCCCGCGCCCTGGTGCGGTGGCAAACGGGGTAATATATGGGGTTAATACCAGATGTGTAATGTCACCTGGCATCAAGCCCTGGGGTTGGTGAGGTCAGGCATCTATCAGATACCTGACATCACCAACCCAGTCAGTAATAAAAAAAAATAGACGACAAACACATTTTTATTTGAAAAAACACTCCCCAAAACATTCCCTCTTTAACCAATTTATTAGAAAGAAAAACAAATCCAGGTCTGGTGTAATCCAAGGGGTTGCCATGACGATCCACACTGTCCCAGTCAATGAAGAGCAGAATGTTCCCCATTGGCTGGGAGAGCAATGCAGTGACCTGAGCTAACATCAATGGGTCAGCCCAGGTCACTGCAGGGGATGACAAGTGCTGCTGTCAGCAAGGTACATTACCTGCGCTGATCTCCAGCACACTGACAGCACCTGTCACTGAGTTCAATGACCTTCACAGCCAAGTATCGCGAGAGGCCCGTGACGTCACCGCTAGTCAGTCTCGGGTCGGAAGCGAGAGGTGATGTGACAAGCGGCGGCCATGGAGGACAGTGACAGCACTGAGGTCGGGATGGCGGGACTTTATCACCGCAGGTAAGTCGAGCGGGACCATGTGTGCAGAGTGTGTGTGTGTGTGTGTGTGTGTGTGTGTGTATGGTATGTGTACATGCCGCAGGCAGGAGGGGGCGGAGCGAGCTGAGCGGGGAAGTGTGGGCTTCCTGCACGTAACTAGGATAAACATCGGGTTACTAACCAAAGAGCTTTGCTTGGATACCCGATGTTTATCTTGGTTACCAGCTTGTGGCAGGCTGCCAGCGATGGCTCCTGCACATTGTAGCTGTAAAAAGCCCTGCAAAAAGCTCGAGTTCTAGTTCTATCTAGAACAGCCCCCAAAATCACTCGAGCCTCGAACTGGACAACCTCGAACCGCGCTCAACTCTATTCAATATGCACTAAATAATTTTTACGTTATACAGAGCGGCCTGGGCTCTTATATACAGTATTCCAGAATGCTATATTTAAGAGCTCATTGGTGGTGGCCTCAGCTTATAGTCGCCAAATCTGGTGACAGGTTCCCTTTAAGTAGTGAAGTTTCGAATATGGGGTCACTAATGGAGTTTCTTGCTTATCCAGCACCTCAGGGGGCTCGGCTAAAGCAGTCTACAATCTATTCAATAGAAATCTGAATTCTAAAAGCAAAGTCGCGCTCCTTCCCATTCGTACAATGCCTTGTGCTCAAACAATGGTGTACAACCACAAATGGGATACTGCTACGTTCGGTAAAAATTGCATAACGAATTTTCCTCTCCATTTTCTCCTAGTACCATATGTGTGAATTAAAATGTTAAGGATAAAATACAATTGGAAAAACCCTAAGTTGTTTGTTTTTACGGTTAAAAAGTTAAAAAAAAACTCCTTGATGTGGGTTAAAAATGCTCAATACACCAATAGACAAATTTCATATGGGGATTGACTTTCCAAATGGGGTCGCTTATGGGTGTTCCTGCCTTTATTTGCACCTTAGGGGCTCAGCAAATGCAACCCATTATTCAAAGATACAGTTGTATACCGCATATACACCAGAAAATTCTCACAGCACACAGTTCTTTGTCTAAATAGCACACTTTGTTTTTTGAGTTTTCTGCCCAAGCATTATTTTTTTACCATGATGTTTGGCAGCTATTGCATAACAAATTATGAGGTCCACTTTCTTATATTATATCCTTGTGGAAATTTATCCTTGTTATAAATTTAGTGCTAAGCAGTATTTTTTTTGTTTTTACATCTAAATGTTATGAAGGTTTATAAATAATCTGTAGCTGAAAATGCTAAGTACACCCTTAGATGAATTTCTTGGGGAGTTTAGTCTCCAAAATGGGGCCACTAGTGGACGGATTCTGCTATTTCGGCATGTCAAGGGGCTCTGAAAATGTGACATGTCATTCACAATTTATTCCAGACAAATTTATCCTTCAAAAATCAAATAGCGCTCTTTCCTTTCTTAGGCTAGGTTCACACACTGCGTTTTTTTGACGCTGCGTTTTTGTGCGTTTTTTGCAGCAAAACCGCACAAAAACGCACCCGCGGCAAAAAAAGCGGCAAAAAACGCACGCATTTTGCTCCGATTTGGTGCGTTTTTTTGCTGCGTTTTTGCTCACTGCGTCTTTATGCGTTTTTTATCAGTGAACAAAAAAAAAAGGTCTGATGTCATTTCCTTCTTCAATGTGTTCTTCATTCTCCACTAGTGTATGCAGAAGAGCAGACAGCTGCAGAACTACAAGGCTCAGCATACTCCATCCAATAGTGTATGCAGGAGAGCAGACAGCAGCTGCAGAACTACAAGGCTCAGCATGCTCCATCCAGGACTGTATGCTTGAGGGAGAGTCAGGGGGAGCAGACCTACAAGGCTCAGCATCCTCCATCCAATAGTGTATGCAGAAGAGCAGACAGCAGCTGTCGAACTACAAGGCTCAGCATCATCCATCCAATAGTGTATGCAGGAGAGCAGACAGCAGCTGTCGAACTACAAGGCTCAGCATCATCCTTCCAGGACTGTATGCAGGATTTCTTTGCCCCCCCCAAACAAAAAAATTGACGTGGGCTTCGCCATATTTTTGTATGCTAGCCGGGTACAGCAGGCAGGTACAGGCTGCCCCCAACCCCCAGCTGCCTATTTGTACCTGGCTGGGAACCAAAAATATAGGGAAGCCCTTTTTTTTAATTATTTCATGAATTTCATGAAATAATTTAAAAAAAAATGACATGAGCTTCGCCCAATTTTTGAGTCCAGCCGGGTACAACTAGGCAGCTGGGGATTGGAATCCACAGTGCAGGGTGCCCATGCTTTCTGGGCACCCCCGCTGTGATTTGCAGTCCCGCAGCCACCCCAGAAAATGGCGCTTTCATAGAAGCGCCATCTTCTGGCGCTGTATCCAACTCTTCCAGCTGCCCTGATGCCGGGTGGCTCGCTGGGTAATAATGGGGTTAGGGCTAGCTGTATAGCTGGCCCTAAGCCCGAAATTCATGGTGTCACGCCAATATTAGACATGGCTACCATGAATTTCTAGTAAAGATAAAAAAAAAACACAACACAGAAAAATATTTTTATTAGAAATAAAACACAACACAATTAGTGACTCCATCTTTATTGAAATAAAGAACCCCCCTCCGCAGTAATCCTGGGTCAAGGGTCCCTCACCGTCCAATCCGGATCCAATATCATCTGATCGGTTTGCTGGAAGGCAAAGCGATCAGATGATGTGTCAGGATCAAGTGCCTGAATCACATCACACATCAGCTGATTGTATAAAAGCCGTTTATACAATCAGCAGATGCATCGGTGCAAAAAAAGAAAAAAAATACTCACTTATGTGCTGATTACCGGCAGTTCCTGGAGCGATTGGAGGAGTCTGATCCCGTCCGATCGCTGCAGCAGCTGCCGGTAATCAGGGATGAAGTCTCCTGATGCATCCGCTGATAGCTTAAACCGGCCGGGCGCCTGCGTCACCGCGATACTTACGATCACCTGATGCATCAGGTGACTGCATCAAGTGATCCATCGCCAGGTCCTGCATCTATCGGAGATGTCCTGGCCGTCTGCACACAGCCGGAGCGGCGATACCGTGAGAGGAGATGGGAGCGGGCATGGCACCGGAAGTCTGCAGACAGGTGAGTATAACTTTTTTTTTTTTTTCTACTGTTAACTTTTGTTTTCGCAGCCGCTTCCAACTCCCGCCCAGACATGGCGCCGCACGGCAGCATACATGCACAGGACGCGAGGTGGAAGCGGCGGTGACGGTACCGGGAGGATTCACGCTTCTGTATTTACTGACAGAAGGAATCCTCTTTCTGTACATGTCACTTTACTACCCACCTCCTGCGTTTATAGCTGCGTTTTTGGTCTTAGAAACGCACCAAAACGCAGCTATTTGCGTTTCTCATTGCATCTTTCAACATCCCATTGCACTCAATGGATGAAAAGCGCAGTGAAAAACGCAGGAATAATTGACATGCTGCGTTTTTGTGGCACCACAAAAACGCAGCTGAAAAAATATGCTGTGTGCAGACAGCAAAAATGAAAACTCATAGACTTTGCTGGGGAAGCAAAGTCATGCAGTTTTCTGAGCAAAAACGCACCCGAAAACTGCGCAAAAACGCCGCGAAAAACGCACTGTGTGAACTTACCCTTAGCCCTGCTATGTGTCATGACTCTCTCTTGGCTCTGCTTGTGCAGAGCCTCCATATGTGTTTATTTTCCTCCTGTCGGTTTTCTCCGAGTGTTAGGTCATTTGGAAGGAGCCTATTCTGTATGGCCTTGTTGCGGGGGTCATGATGGCTTTTACTGGAGTTTCTCTCTGCATACTGGCAGTAATAGTTTCTGCTTTGCAGTGTGTGCTTCCTGGTTCCCATGAGTTTCCGACTTATCCCGCTTCCAAGTACTCCCTTCTCTGACCTCCATTCTGACCTGTCTTGTCTTACGTCCCTGTTTCTGTACCGCTGCCCCCCTGACCTCCATTTCGTCCAGTCTTGTCTTTCTCTGTCTCCATACTCCCTCTCCGCTTGTGAACCCCTCTCTGCTCCCTCTTCCATTCTTGTCCACTCGGCTTTTGATCCCGGTGTGTAATCTGACTTCGACTCTGCTTCTCTCTTGCTTTTGACGTGACCTCCTGGCCTTCCGGCCCTCTGTTCTCATCTGTTCTCTCTTTGCTTGCTTCTCTGTACAGATGTGTCTTCTCGGCACCGACCTTAGGCTTACTGACCACTCTTCTTCATCCCCGCATTGGTGCTAATGACCTCTACTGGGCTTGCACTAGACTGCACTTAGGAGCACTCCATCCTCCCTGAGTTCCTGCGCTCTCTAGTAGTAGCATCACACTATGTGCCCAAACATCAGTTTTTGGTCACATATCAATAAAGGCTATCATTGTGTTTGGGAGAAATTGGGTATTTTTTCCTATTATCTATTGTCAAAATTACAATATTTGGGGTTAAACAACATTTTAGAGGAAAAAACATATTTTTTGTTTTCACATTCTAAAAAGTTCTGTGAAGCATGTATGGTTTCAAAATGCTCAGCACATCCCTATATGAATTCCTTGAGGGGTCTAGTTGCCAAAATGGGGTCACTTGTGGGGCGTTCTGCTGTTTTTGTGTGTCTGGAGATCTGCGAATATGACATGGTTTTCAGTCAAATTTACACTCCAAATAACGATTTTTGCTTCTTCCCTTCTGAGCTCTGCCATTTGTCCAAACAGAACTTTTTGACTACAGGTGAGGCATCAACATGTGTAAAAGAAAGTAGGTAACCAACTGTGGGGTCCACTTCTTGGTGTTATCGCTTGCAAAAGTGAGGGTTTTTTTGGTTAAAGCAACATTTTCGTGAAAAAAATGAAATTTTTCAATATGTCCTAAGTTATTACCACATAAATTGACACTGTTCATATTTAAGAAATGAATGTTGTTTAAGTTCAAAATTGATTCTGTCTGTAAGAATTTAACAGGATAAACCCATTTACTGATATTGTATTGTATACTGTATATTTTGTATACTTATATATATTGTACTGTATAGGTGTATACTTTGCATTTAAGAGTTACAGTCTTTGGTACAACTATTTATTTATGGTTTATCTTTTGCTTGAGATTTCTTGTAAATACTCTTGCTGTAGATATAGATATTCATCATGTTGATAGAGACTTTTACAAAAAAACACTAAAGCGCAGGGGCATTTGGAAGGATATAATAGTAATTACAACTTCTCTACCTACAGCCCCGAAAAAACTAGGGTCTTTCCTCAACATTCAAACCTTTAAGTAATTTTGTAATTTTATATTGAGCTAATTTTTTTTTTGAATTATAATATATATTCTCTGAAAACTGAATTTGCTTTTTTTCCTGTGACTCTTTGCTTTATTATGGTCTCTGGAAGCTCATTGGGATCACACCCTGAATCGGGTGAATCTGAAATTTTTCGAAGTCTAAAGTTTATTTTTGTTTAAATTATCCGGCAGTTATGGGGAAATTGTCACTAATGTTATGTTGCTAAATCCACGAGCAGCATGAATTAGAACCTGTCTGCTCAATGACAGCCAAGTATATTTTTCTGTGAAACACTCCATATAATTTGAGGCTCTGACTTCTTCACCCTTACTGCTCTAGTTGATGAACAGTGTCTACCATGTGTGTCTTTAGTGAAAAACGTGTCAATCACCTCTAGTATAAACCAGCCGGGTCTCTTCAGACTTTAAGGGGGCTTTACACGGTAGCGATATCGCTAGCAATCTCTAGCGATATCGAGCGTGTAAGTACCCGCCCCCGTCGCGCATGCGATTGTTTGTGATCGCTGCCGTAGCGAACATTATCGCTATGGCAGTGTCACATGTACTTACCTGGTCGGCGTCGGCGCTGTGACTGCCGAACAATCCCTCCTTCAAGGGGGAGGGACGTTCGGCAGCACAGCGACGTCACCGCAACGTCACTAAGCAGCCAGCCAATCAAAGCGGAGGGGCGGAGATGAGCAGGACGTAACATCCCGCCCACCTCCTTCCTTCTGCATTGGGGCCTGCGGCAGGTAAGGAGACGGTCCTCGCTCCTGCGGTGTCACACATAGCGATGTGTGCTGCCGCATGAGCGATGAACAACATGGATAAACAACCCTTACCGATTTTTGAGTTTGGGACGACCTCTCCATGGTGAACGATTTTCACCATTTTTGAGGACGCTTAAGGTCGCTGGTCAGTGTCACACTCTGCGATATCGTTAATGACGCTGGATGTGCGTCACTAACAACGTGACCCCGACGATAAAACATTAACGATATCGTAGCGTGTAAAGCCCCCTTTAGTCTTTGAAATGCTGAAACATTTCAGAGAACAATGTACCTGGTTGCATTGTGAGACCGGGCTCCGTATCATGCTGCCTTTGGTTTGAGCAGCATGAATCAAGTGATAGGTTCCCTTTAAAATTCTTGTAATTGTGCACTAATTCTTCTAGAGTGAATCCCTGACTGAACTTGACAGGAGAATGACAATGTTATTTTTAGATTATTCACATAAAACCAGAGAGTTCATCATGTATCAACAGTTCTGTGGCTCATACTGCTGTGTGTAAACATACCAGACGTAAGAACTTCTTTGCTCTCAGTGGGATTTTGCTGTGCAACATCTGATTCATTAATATTCTTTAGAAAGAGACCAGATTTATATGGGAAGAATGAGATTAGATAACCTCAATGGATCTCGGTTAACACAAATTTTACATATTTATGACTTGTGTAGTGATCAAAAGGCTATTTAAATGGTTACTGTTTCAGCAAACTGGATAAATCAATAGTACAAGAGAATATTAGAAACTTTGTAGGATACTTTAATAGAGAAACATTCTTCTTTCTCTGGTTATCCACCACTTCTTCCCTCCTCATTCCCTCCTGGACTTATCATTCAGTTTGGAAAAAAAAATAAAATCTGTTTTATCCGGCTGCACATGAATCGTCGGAGTGAAATGCACATGATCAAATACAGTTTTCGAGAATAATAATTAGTAAAGGGCGAGCACTAAAATGCTGGAATGCTCGTTATTCGATTCAAGCTGGTCAGACACACGGACGAGCTTGACACGAATAACAAGCATTATGGAAAGTCAATGATTGCCCTTTTCAGGTCTCTGCCCACATTCAGCCAGCCATACACAGAGCATTTCTGGCAGGAGGAAGCAGCACACTGATGACAAGAGAGAAAAATTCGTCCGACTCTCGCAAACGAGAATGGGACCGTTTTTTAATACGTTCATGTGAGTCCAGCCTTAGGCTCTCAGCAGCTATTATTCATTTACAGTCAATAACATGAACATTTACAGTGTTCTATGCTACATGATAGAATTGTATTAATAAAAACGGATGTCACTAGGATGGTCCGTGTGCCGTCCGTGTGCCATCCGTTTTTTTCTCGCACCCATAGACTTGTATTGGCGACTCAGTGACGTTTTATGTATGAATACGCAGCATGCTGCCGCTTTTCTCGCATCCAGAATCTGGATGCGAGAAAAGCTGACCAACAGCTCGCTCTCATAGAATAACATTGGTCCGAGTGTAATGCGAGAATTTCTCGCATTGCTCTCGTCTGATTTCACGTTCGTGTGAGCGTACCCTAAAGGTCATTGTTTTACATACAAAATATCCGAGCACCCACGATACTCGGCAAAGCTCCACTAGTATTCGAGCACCCCGAAGCGAAATCGAGTAACGTGCACATTCACTCATCACTATTAATAATGGATATGATTTTTTACACACCCATAGACTTGAATGGGTGAGTCTCATCCGATATATGCAAGAGAGTAGTGCATGTTGCAATTTTTATTTTCACAGGCCATGAGAAAAATCATTAATCTGAATAGCCCTATAGAATAACATGGGTCAGTGTGCTGTCTGTGTTCCATCCAATCATAAATCGGATAGCACACATCCAGTTCATACTTTCATCTATATAAGCTCATAGGCCTTATAGAGACATTAGTGATTTTTTCTTGTACGCATAAAATGGTCCAAGTTCCATTAGTGTTTTTAATCAGTTTTTTCAGCCTTGGGCTGGTGTGTAAGTTTTTGAAATCACCATACTTATAAATATTCTTCATATTATAAATATTCTTTGCCCACAAAAAAGGAAGATTAGTATCTGTAGCCGAGGGAGACCACAATATCCAGGACTTGTGCAAGGAGAAAAAGAAGCTGGCAGTCTTGTCCATAGAGATGCGAAATTCCAGCAACAAAGTTCAAGTAATCAGATAAAACTTAGAAAATTTATTAAGGCATATTAAAAAGTCCAAACATGGTTCTAAGCGTGACCGAAGTTTTATCTGATTCCTTGGACTTTGTTGCTGGAATTTCGCATCTTTATAAATATTCTTTGTATATTCACAATTCATTAATCACTGAGAATATACAGTACACATTTAAAACATACCTTTTAATAATATTTTCTAAAAGAGGACTAAAAATATCTCCAATTATTACAAAATCACAAAAAAACACACAAGTGACTATAACCAAAAGGGGAGAAAAATGGGGCAAATTGCCTCAATATGGCCCTGATGTTTACCTATTATCCCCTTCAACAGAGATTTCTAAGGCTTAAATATCCATAACCGACTGTTCATAATACAGCTGAATATATTTGATATCTGGCAATAGTGGTTTCCTGTATCGGAACCTACAATTGATTAATTTTTCACAATAATTGATGGTATGGGTAGCGGGTGTTTGTGTCTATGAACAGGTTGCACTTTTCAGGTAGGTTATTTAGATACCCTTTGAGGTAAGTCTGGATGGGGGATAGATCATCATCTGGATAGTGAAAGGGACAACCTAATATGATTTTGTAATTAACACTGCACAGCAAAGATTATAGGGTAAGCCGTCATGGAACGGGGGCACCACTTGAACCCTAGGGTGCATAAAATCTCCGTTGGTAGGAAGGGAATAATAGGTAAACATTAGGGCCATATTGAGGCAATTTTCCTTGTTTTTCTCCCCTTTTGGTTATAGTAACTTGTGTGTTTTTTGTGATTTTGTAATAATTTGACTTATTTTTAGTCCTCTTTTAGTAAATATTATTAAAAGGTATGTTTTAAACATGTATTTTCTGAGTGATTTATTTAAGTTTTTGCTGACATAGTTTGGTCAGATTTTCATCAGTTATACTTTGTTGAAAAAAAAACTGATGGAGATTTCTCAAGCTTCTTCTACCAGTCAGTAAAAATCAGGCAGCATATGGATGGCATCTGAGAGCTGCCCAATTTTTTTCATGGACCCATAGACTTGCACTGGTGAGTTTGGTCTGACACTTGGATCAATATCAGACATATCTCCATACTATTGAGCACATCACGCAGTCCAAGGAATATATTGAACATTTGAACTACCCCTTAAATTACCATAGGTATGAGTGCCATCTGTGAAAACCATGGATAGCAATCATAAAAGAAAAAAATAATTCTGAATGAGGCCACAGTTACAGCAAGACAGACTGCCATCTCACTGTTGGAACAGATTATAACTGCCTATAAAAGTCTATAACGATTGCAAGAAGAGGGTGAAAAAGAGGCAAGGATACAACCAGACCTCTGCTGATGCTTTCTTACTATTTAATTTTCCCCAGCGCTGGATTCACAGCTACTGCTTTATGAAATACTCAATGCTAATGCTAATTCTGTACAGGTGTAGGGGGATGCAGAAGTCTATGCAAGTAAACATTGCCATTCGCTGGATGAAGGTAGTAAGAAAAGATGCAGGAAGACAAGGCCAGTAGAAGGAATTAAACAGCGAAGTGCATGTTTCCTTGAGGGAGGAATTTGGGAGAGATGCCAGGTCATATGAGAGTTATGGTGCGGTTGTTTAATATAAAATCCGAGACAGCTAAGTAGTACAGGAGTTCGTTACTCGCCACCCCAGGGCTATGGGACACCCGGTGCCGGGCCGGACTAGTCCGGGGGTTGTCAGTGGTGGCGGGGCCCAACT